>NC_052161.1:116763414-117064824 GCF_902713615.1 Scyliorhinus canicula | reverse complement strand
CTCCTACCGAACTGTGCTGTGGATGTACCTTCACTACACGAGTGTAGCAGCCCCAGAACGAAGATGATTCACCGCCACCTTCCCAAGGGCATTTAGGGGTGGGCAATAAACACTGGCCTTACCAGGGATGTCCGCATCCCATGCACAAATAGGAAAATGCTCACATGTTCATCCATGCACCCAGGTTACATATTGATACTTGTTTTTCTGACTTTTTTCAGAGATGCACCGCACACAGACGCAGTTTGACGATGCTTTCACCTTTAAAGTGTTTGTGTTCCAGTTTGTGAACTTTTATTCCTCTCCATTCTACGTGGCATTTGTCAAAGGCAGGTGAGTGAAAAATGTAAATAAATAGTTTTGGGTTCAAATAAGAAGGTATTGATCCTTGGAGATAACCTCTGGCTCTTTTCCAGAGCATGCCACTATATTGAAACTGAAAATGAGTAAGTGCCAGAATAGAAAGACATATTTAATATGGATTTGGATATACGTGTCAGTTTCTGAAAGTCTGGCCTCTAGTAGTGGTGGGGTGGGGGTGGGTGAACCTCGTCACGTCATCAGCGAGAGGCGTGGAAAATCTGAAAATCTCAACGGCGAGAATCGTGTTTTCCGATTCTCCCAGGATTCTCTGCCCGTGTCTCCGATCTTGCTGACGGCTAACAAAATCACCCCCTGTTAACTCTGTCTGTCTCCACAGATGCTTCCTGATCTGTCGAGCCTTTTCTGTTTTTTACTTCAATTATTTCAATACTCTCCTGGCTAGTCTCCCACAATCCATCCTCCTTCAGCTCATATACAACTCGGCTGCCCATATCCCATATCGCCCTGAGTTCGGTCCATGTAGCATTCCTATCTTTTCTGGCATACAGTACCTCGTCCCCCAAACCTCTACTTTAAAATCCTTTTCCTTATGTTTAAATCGCTTCATGGGTTCACTCCTTCCTATCCTTGTCACCTTGCCCGCCTTTACTTTTACCTGATTATATCTCTGGGGAAACGCCTCAGGAATCTTTCTGAAATAAAAGCGCTATGTAAATGGAAAACTGTGACTGAATGCTGAATGTCTCTTTTAAAGATTTTCTTGTTTGCTTCTCCTAAGGTTTGTGGGTTACCCAGGACATTATGGAAAGTTGTTTGGGATGAGGAATGAGGATGTAAGTACCTGACCATCGGGATAGGACCATTTATTTTCCCCTAATTCCCTCCTCCTTTCCTGAGGAAGTGACTGCGTTCCGTATAGAGGGAGGCACATATACTCGCATTCCAGGGCCACACCTTTGAGACTCTTTCCTATTCCTCGATGTTAGGGGATCACCTCAGTGGCCCATATACTGGAATGAAGAGTCCATCCTGTTTCTCTCACTGACGCACCATCACACTTGAAACATTTATCTGTCTTTTCTTTTTCAAAGAGAAAAATTCCTGCATTTTCAGCTTTATTTCAGTCTTTTCATTTTTATTCCCCTCTTGCATTTTATAGATGGGACTAGTTTGAAAGTGTAAAGGGGGTTAGGCAAGGCCTATCTCCCTTTTGCACACTTGATCCCTTGATGTTGAGAACAACAGCACGGTAGCATAAGCGATAGTACTGTGGCTTCACAGCGCCAGGGTCCCAGGTTCAATTCCCTGCTGGGTCACTGTCTGTGCGGAGGCTGTACGTTCTCCCTGTGTCTGCGTGGGTTTCCTCCAGGTGCTCCGGTTTCCTCCCACAGTCCAAAGACGGGCAGGTTAGGTGGATTGACCATGGTAAATTGTCCTGAGTAACCAAAAAGGTAAGGAGCGGTTATTGGGTTACGGAGATAGGGTGGAAGTGAGGGCTTAGGTGGGTCAGTGCAGACTCGATGGACCAAATGGCCTCCTTCTGCACTGTATGTTCTATGTTCCACAGGGAGAAATGATACACAATGAATGCATCTCAAACAGCCGGGAGAAGATGCTTGAAGCAATCAGAAAGTAATGTGGGTTGGTGTGGGTAGGGAACAGCTTTCACCAGATCATTGAGTGAGGAGATTTGTATCTTACCCAGAGCACTGATCCCCAGGTTCAAGCATGGCCCTCTCTCCTTATACAGGTAGCAAAGCTTCCAGATAATGTTGCTTTTTACTCTTGCTTGTTAGTTATTGAGAAATCAATTGTGGAGTTGGCCGGTTAATATTTTACCTGTTTTGGTTGCTTCATACTCCTCCTCGCTGCTCTCTCTCTCTCTCTCTCTCTTCTACCTGTCCTGCAATATTTCACCCTGACAGAGACTGCAGTGTGTGTGAAATGACTTGTCCTCTTTGATTCTGGCAGTGTGGCTCAGGAGGATGCCTGATCGAACTCGCTCAGCAGCTTTTCATCATCATGGTGGGGAAACAGATCATCGGCAACATTGAGGAGTTTGTCATTCCGTGAGTAGAGATTCCCAGCTCCTTATCACACTCGGCATCAGACCAGGACTAACTGAGAGGACACTGGGGAATTCTGCATCCTGCGCACTGTCAGACAAGTTACCTCTGCAGTGTTACCCAATGCAAGAAGGAAAAATTAGTCACATAACATGGGTGGATGATTTGGAAAAGTTTGAAATTCAGTTGAAACAAAACTGGATTTTGAAAGTCCAGGAGACAGAAGAGTTTCAAACTTTGCTTTTTTTAAAAATGTTTTTATTAAAAGCTTTTTCAACAGCACAAAACAATACAACAATATAATAAAGAATAAAATCAGCAATCAACATATCCAATTCTTGCCCCTTTATAAATTGAAACAAAAACCCCCTTAACAACTGATGGTGGCTAATTCCTTGAAAAAGGAAATGAATGGCAGCCATCTTAGGTAGAACCCTTCTACGACCCCAAGGTGTACTTGACCTCCAAATATAAAAGTTCCATGAGGTCACTCGACCAAGGAGTCCTCCACCCAAGCAGAACTCCCTTCCGAGCTATCAACAAATCGAAGGCGAGAACATCCATCTTCAACGCAAGTGAGTCCGAGACCCCGAAATGGCCACCAGTGGACATGGCTCCAGCCCGACATTCAGAATTGCTGACATGGCGCTGAAGAAGGAGATCCAAAAGCTCAACAATTGGGGACATGACCAGAACGTGTACGTATGATTACCCAGTCCCCGAGAACACCTCTCCAACCTGCCATCTACACGAAAGAAAAACACTCGCCCCCGCCTTGGTCAGATGAGCTCTGTGCACCACCTTGAACTGGATCAGACTAAGACGAGCGCAGGAGGACGTGAAGTTGACCCTACGAATAACCTCGCTCCACACCTCGTCACCCAGACTAGGGCCCAGTTCACCCTCCCATTTTACTTCAGCCCACCTACTGGAGCCGATTCCATTGACATGATCTGACCATAAATACCCAAAATACCCCCCCCCCCCCCCCACCAGATCCGGCCAAAGATATAAATCTCTTCAACAAGAAGGACGGTGGTGCCAGGGGGAAAAGAGTCTTTTGGACCTGCAAGAACCTGAACAAATTGGTTGCAGGAGCTGAAATTTTTCTGACAGCTCCTCAAAACTGGTAAACCTTCCCTCCACGGACAAGTCCCCAAATCTCTCCAGGCCCTTCCCCTCCCATGCCCTTAAAATCGAGTCGAAGCACGCTGGGACAATGAGATGGTCACCACAGATGGGGGCTAACAACAACAAGGAGCTCAATTTAAATTGCTTCTGAATTGCTTCCAGACCCTCCAGATGGACACGACCACCGGACCCGAAGAAAATCTCGCAGGGGAGAACAGAGGCAGTTGCCAAAGCACCCATACTAGGGCCCATACAAGAGTTTATCTCCATCTGTCCCCTAATGGAACCCAGATCCCTCAGCACTTTCTCAATGTAGCAGCCCAATAACAAAATAACAAATTGGACAGAGCCAACCCATCGACTGTCTATCCCTCTGGAGAAATGCCCTCCGGATTATATCCCCAAATAAAAGAAGACACTAATCTTAGAACTCGAGCACAAAGGAGAGATACTGAAAGAAAGCCAAAAACCTCGGTCGGACCTTCATTTTAATAGTGTGGAACCTGCCCACTACGGAAAGGGGAAGATTGTCCCACTTCTGTAAGTCAGACTGGACCCCATTCAACAGACTAGCAAAGTTTAATTTATTGAGCGAGACCCAATCATGGGCCACTCGGATTCCCAGATAACTAAAGCTAGACCTGACAAGGCGAAAAGGCAACATTCTCAGATTGGCCCCCGCTCCCCCGGGGCTTAATCTGAAAGTATTTGCTCTTGTACTCAGAGAAGGAGCTTCATTATCTCATCCATAGCAGTGGTTGGCACTGCTGCCTCACGGCGCCGAGGACCTGGGTTTGATCCCAGCCCCGGGTCACTGTCTGTGTGGAGTTTGCAAATTCTCCTCGTGTCTGCGTGGGTCTCCCCCCCCCCCCCCCCCCCCCCCCCCCCAAGTTTTCAGGTGTGCAGATAACCTCTACCTTTTCACTGGGCCGTTCAACCCTCTTACCTTTCAGATGATCAACCAAATTGGGGGCCTCCTACCCCCCTCGATCTGGAGTCAGCCAGTTCCATCCAACAATTACTTCGAGAATACAGGGACCAGTCCCATTCAGAGTGGCCGTCAAACACACCAACTAGAGAAAAGAAAAAAGAATCAGTAGTCACTGTCTGCAAACTATCTCTGCCACGCAACCCTCCCACCTCCCCGTCCCCAAACAGAATCACACCCAAGCACATATCTACACACAGCAAAGAGGCAAACCCAAACCCCCAAATCTTACTCACACTAACCCTAGCAAAAACACTAAGGCCAATCTAAACTGCGGTAATGAGCTGCAGTTACAAGCCTCTTCCCCCACCCCCAGCCCACCACAGCCTCCGCTGTGGCCTGGCCCGTGATCGGGGCCCACCGATCAGCTGGCCGGTCTCTCAGGCCACCTTTGTTCCGCGCCGGCCCCTGGAGCCCAACGCCATGTTGCGTAGGGGCCGGCATGGAAATCGCGCCGGTCCCACTGCGCATGTGCAGACTCGCGGCGCCCATCTGACACCGGAATCAGCAGCTGGTGCGGCATGGGTCGCCCCAGTGTCATGCTGGCCCCCTGTAGGGGTCAGAATTGCTGATCCTGAGGCCATGTTGACGCCATCAGAGAATCCCGCCCCCCCCTGTAATGAAAATAATGGATTTGCTGTGATGGTTAGAGAACATTGAAATTGTACTTCTAATACTTAGACAAGTCAAGACGCGTTCTGAAGTATTTCTTAATCTATAAGAAAAAACATTGTCCTGCCTACTCACGGGGGCTGCGAGTGATCTGGCAATTACATATCTTAGTCATGGAGTTAATGATGTGGAGATGCCGGCGTTGGACTGGGGTGAGCACAGGAAGAAGTCTTACCACACCAGGTTAAAGTCCAACAGGTTTGTTTTGAATCACTAGCTTTTGGAGCACTGCTCCTTCACCTGAGGAAGGAGCAGTGCTCCGAAAGCTAGTGATTCAAAACAAACCTGTTGGGCTTTAACCTGGTGTGGTGAGACTTCTTACTGGAGGAAATGGATTGTGACATTCTTGTGAGGGAAGTCATGGGCCTTTTACAGCCAATTCAAGCTCACTGGTGATGCAGCATTCGGTAACCCACAATTTCAGCAGTTCTTCACATTATGAGGAGAGACTGCGGTGATGACTCCATTAGAATCACAGCGTCATTGGCACCACAGGAGGCGCTATTTGGCCCATTGAGCCCAGGCCAGCTCTCTACGGAGCAATCTAATCAGTCCACTTTATTCTGCTGGATCCCCACAGCCCTGCAAGTGCCTCCATCCAATTTCCTTTTGAAAGTATTGATTGTTTCCGCTTGTTGTTGCATTTGTCAGGAAACTGAAGGCCTGGCGGCAGAAACGCAAACTGGCCATTGTCCGGGGCTCCCAGATCTCTCAGGAGCCCAAACGATGGGAGGACGACAATGAACTCATCCCGTGTGAGGGGTTGTTTGAGGAGTATCTGGAAATGGGTGAGTGATTGGAGCAAGCCTTTTATCTCTTTTGAGTGTACGTTTTAGAATGGAATTCACAATACGGCTGCAGAAATAGAAATAAAATACACACATTATTTTACCCACAGCTACAATTTTAATTTAATTAGGTGCACAATATTTGGTAAATCTCTTTGAAATAGCACAGAAGTGATATTCAGAGGTGGTGAAAGAGTGAAAATGATTTTCATCCAATACTTGCGATATTTAGTCTATCTCTGTGGTATCCAGTCACATTGATGACCAGTGACAGATAGCGATGCTCAGTGATATCTGCTGGTAGCTAGTTATGTCACTAATGTCCAATGATATCAAATAATAATAACCAGTAATAACAAATAGCATCCAATGATGGGGATAATAGAATATCCAGTCTTAGCCAGGACAATACATTATTTGGTACAGACTCACATTCTGTAAAAGATCCAGCAAACCTCTACATTTAACTCCAATTTGCCACCTATATATTCTAACGTCGCACCCCTGGGCGGCACAGTGGTTAGCACTGCTGCCTCACAGCTCCAGGGTTCAATTTCCGGCCGCGGGTGACTGTCTGTGTGGAGTTTGCATGTTCTCCCCGTGTCTGCGTGGGTTTCCTCCCACAGTGCAGGTGAATTGGCCATGCTAAATTGCCCCTTGGTGAACAAAAGGTTAGGTGGGGTTACTGGGTTATGGGGATAGGGTGGAGGCGTGGGCGTAAGTAGGGTGCTCTTCCCAAGGACCGGTGCAGACCCGATGGGCCGAATGGCCTCCTTCTGCGCTGTAAATTCTGATTCTGTAAATTCTATGATTCAAAGATCTGGAGAGAATGAAAATGGGACTTTCTGAACAGATGTGAATAATAACCGGTAATTACCAATGACAGTGCGGTCCAGCAGGTTTCCCCTGAGATCAGGCGATGCAGTAATGTGCTGTGCTATTCAGGATAATATTGACTATAGTTCAAGCAAGCCACACATTCAGGGGTTGAGATGTCATTATAATTTTGGGAGAGAATGTTGTGCAGCTTATGATCATCCTGATTTCGAGTATGCTGTGTTACTCCACATACCACACTGTAAAACAGATGATGCTATGATTGCCTTGGTGATAATAATGGTGGATTGGCTGTGTGAATGGGGTACGGTGAAATAAAAAATGGTGCTAAAATTTACTTTACTAGTGCTTGCAACACCGGCCCTCCACTGGACTAGTGACCCAGAGAATTAAATAAAAATCTGGGGCGGGATTCTCCGGTTGCCGACCCCGAAATCACATTCGGCGATCGACTGGCGAATACCTGTTCCCGATGAAATCGGGGGCGGTGCCGCTTTCGCGATGCTCCGCCCCCTCCAAAGCAGTGTACTCTCAGAGTACGCCGCGCGCTGTATCGATGGCCTCAGGACGTGGCCTGAGTCCCACACCCTGATGCTCCGCCCCCGAACGGCTGAGTTGCCGACGGCGTGGGTCTCTCGTGATCTCTGCCGGGAACTCGACGTGGCGGCTGCGTAGTCAGTCCAGCGCCACCAGAGTCGCGGGAGGGCAGGGAGAACTTTGTCAGGGGCTGGGGGCACTGTTTGGGAGGGGGGGGGGGGGATTGTCCGCATGCGGCCAGTACCATGTTGTATGGCTCGGTTGCTGCAGACCGATGCAGCCGTGTGCATGCGCGGCCGCAGGCCCGGCAATTCTCCGAGCTGCATCGACAGCTCGAGCTGGGTGCTCTAAGCTGCTCGGCTTCTAGTCCCCAACCAAATGGAGAATCGGTGGCCGCTTTGCGCCGAATTTCCGGTTGAAAATGCCACCGCACGACGTGAGGACATAGCCTCAAAATCGGAGATTCCAGCCCCCAGAACTTTATATATTTTTTAATTTAGAGTACTCAATTCATTTTTTTCCAATTAAGGAGCAATTTAGCGAGTCCAGTCCACCTACCCTGCACATCTTTGGGTTGTGAAGGCGAAACCCTCGCAAACACTGGGAGGAATTGCAAACTCCACACGGTCAGTGACCCAGAGCTGAGATCGAACCTGAGACCTCAGCGCCGTGAGGCAGCAGTGCTATCCAATGCGCCACCGTGCTGCCCCAGGCCCCAGAATGATGACCATGAAATCGTCGTTAAAAATCCATCCAGTTCACAAATGTGACTCGTAAAAGCCCTCTGAAGTGGCCGAGCAAAGCGCTCAGTTAAAGGGCAATTAGGGAGGAGAAATTAATGTTGGCTCAGCTCAGTGACGCCCAAATGAATTAATACAATTTTTAAAAAGTTCATCTGAATGTTGTGTAACGGATGGCAGTGGCACATAATGACACATAGAGATTTGAGGTTGCTGATACCCTCCCTGTTCTTCCTCTTATTAGTCCTGCAGTTTGGTTTTATCACTATCTTTGTGGCTGCCTTTCCACTGGCTCCCCTTTTTGCTTTGCTCAACAACTGGGTGGAGATTCGTCTGGATGCTCAGAAGTTTGTGTGTGAATACCGGCGGCCTGTGGCAGAACGTGCTCAGAACATCGGGGTCTGGTTTAACATCCTCGAAGGATTAGCCCAACTCTCCGTCATTGTTAATGTGAGTAATCAGTCAGTCTGTATTGGTTAACCCAACTCTCGCCCTTTCGTCACCAACTTTCTCCCCCTGTGATTGTTGCTCGGGGGAGAAATTCAACAGACACCTACTGCCCTCCGATACCTCACCCCAGGGCAGTCTTTTTCAAACTTTTTTTCTGGGGACCCATTTTTACCAACCTTCGGGACCCACGCTGGCCGACCTTAGCGAGCCACGCCAGCCGACCTTTGTAACTCACACAGGCTGAACGTCACAACCCACCATTTTCTCTTACCTTTAATGCGAGAGGTGAGCTACTTGGTCCTCATGATCTCACTCCAATTGACGTTTGGGGGGGGTGGGGGGGGAGGTGCTCTCTACCTTCCTTCAGGCAGGAAGATTACATTGAACTTAAAAAAAAATCTCCTGCATCTCCGATTGCACAAATTCGCGAGCAGCAGCCGCAGGAGCCGGCTTTTAACAATGCCAGCTGGCCTTCAAAATGACGTCCGCAACCATATAGAAAAATGCGTGCGGCTCCGCGACCCTCTCGACACCCGCCCACGACCCACCCGCAGGTCACGACCCCGACTTTGAAAATGCCTGGCCTAGTGGACAGTTTCTATGAACTTGGACAGTGAGTTTGGCGGGGGATTTCGCTGTGGGCACATCCATCCTGTTTCTCCCACACCGTGCACAGAAGTCTTTTCCAAATGGAGTTAAAAAGGAAGAAAAGACTTGCATTACTGCAGGGCCTTTCATGACCTGAGTTCCCGCAGTTTCCATCTGTGACATCCAGCACCACAAAAAAGAGGGACCAATCACACATCCAGCAAACTAGCCTGGCATCTCGCCATCCCTAAGCTCTTCACAATCAATTCAATTATTTTTAATGTAGTTACAGTTGTAATATCAGTAAAGCAGTAGCCAAACTGGATGTTGGAAGCTCTGACAAGCATCAATGTCATGATTGGATATTCAGTTTTAGTGATGTTGATGGAGGAATAAATATAGGCCAGGATACAGAGGAGAATTGTCCTGCTCCTCTTCAAAATAGTGCTGAGGATTATTTTCTGACTCTCCGAAAAGGCAGACCAGGGTCTCAGTTTAACATGTCATCCAAAAGCGCTCTCTCAATACTGCACTGGAGTGTCAGCCTAGTGCTTGTGCTTGAAGTAAGGCCTTGAGTGGGACTTGAACCCACAGCCTTTTGACTCGGAGAGGGTGCCACGAATGGAGCCATGACTGGATAGTATTTGGGAACAGGAACTGTGGATAATTTCTGCCTCCTCCCCAACCTTGGACCATCAAGGTCAAACGTAACACTTCAGCAGCTGCCCTGGGTGAGGTCAGCTTATGGAGCACAGGCCAGGGATCAACGCTGGGATCGTCTTGGCCGTATAACTCACTGCCGCAACAGGTAAGCTATGAGGAGCACAATAAGTGAAGCTAGGACCCAGCAACCTTAACTTAGGCTTTGTCGTGTGATCTTAAATTTGTTTGCAACAAGTATATTTCCAACTTTGCTTAAAAATAAGAGAAAATTGCCTCCATCCAAGCCCTAGCAAACCTAGTGAGGTGAGGAATATTAAAGTTACTGTCTGAGTGACCACATTAGCAATTTGTTGAGTATTAATGCTGGAGACTATTTATATACTCACTAATTCCAGTAATGTTAAAAACTGCTTATTGGAAATAGTCACCGTATGCATATTAATGTCAGAGATCACCATGTTGATAAGCGGATCGCAAAGCTGGCCAATTTAAGGTGAATTATTTCAGATATTTTGAAAAATCTGTCTTCTGCTCTCTGTACGCTCTGCATACCTGGCTTGTGTATGTGATGGTATATGTCTGTTGCACTGCCTGTTACAGCATGCGCCGATTTACTCTTTTGCCATTTATTCCTGTCTGAGCTCTCTTCCCTTTTCTCCTCCAGGCTTTTCTGATTGCTTTCACGTCAGAATTCCTGCCCCGCCTACTCTATCAGTACGAACACAACATGAACCTGGACGGATATGTGAACTTTACATTAGCGTACGCTCCCCACAGCTATGTGCAAAGCAACCACACCATGTGCAGGTGAGACTAACTTGAGATACCCAAATGTTATTGATGGGACAGAAAGTGCAGGTGGATTTTTCCCCCCCCAAAGTCCTGCAATGTGTAAGCTTTGGCAGTTTCCATGTCTTGGAGGTTAGGGGCTGGACTGCTCTTCAGCCACCCTAAGATGGTCAGGGTGAGGCTTCTGCCTATTGCCCCGACCCTGGCGAGATGCCAGGCTAGTTTTCTGCACTAGAGATTAGTCCCTCTTTCTGTGGTGCAGGGTGCCGAAGATAAAATCTGCAGGCATTCAGGAAGTATCTGCACTGTGTAAGAGGGGAAGTCAGGGCTGCAGAGATGATGGCTGCCTGCAAACTTGGGCAGTACCACCAAGGCAGACCTCCGAGGTAAGGTTACAGAAAGAAAATGGTATACTCGACCTGACCGCAATGAGGCCTGGGAGAGTTAAGATAACCCTGTTCTACTCTTGAAAGTACCTTTTGGTGACTTTGGCCTGGTCTTGGTGCAATGGGCAGGGTGGAAACAGGGCAGTGTTGGGCATACAATTGGTAAAGAAATTCCCGGCGCTGAGGACCCGGGTTCGATCCCGGCCCCGGGTCACTATCCGTGTGGAGTTTTCACATTCTCCCCGTGTTTGCGTGGGTCCCACCCCCACATCCCAAAGATGTGCCGGGTAGGTGGATTGGCCACGCTAAATTGTCCTTTAATTGGAAAAAAAATGAATTGGGCACTTCAAATTTATGAAAAAAGTAAAAAGATTGGTAAATAAACAGCAAGACAAGAACAGGAAACAGTGCCAAATCCATCTCGACCAACATGTCATCCAATCAGTGAATGGAAAGGCAATGAGCTGCAATTCCCCCGAGGGCTGCAAGTCCTCCCCTGTCTGCCCATCCTTTTTTTTTATAAATTTAGAGTACCCAATTATTTTTTCCAATTAAGGGGCAATTTAGCATGGCCAATCCACCTTCTCTGCACATTTTGGGTTGTGTGGGGGCGAAACCCACGCAGACACGGGGAGAATGTGCAAACTCCACACGGACAGTGACCCAGAGCCGGGATCGAACCTGGGACCTCAGCGCCGTGAGGTGGTTGTGCTAACCACTAGGCCACCGTGCTGCCCTTTGTCTGCCCATCCTGACTCTAGTCTGAGCGTTATTATTAATCCAAAGTCTAGTGATCGGCTTAAGAGGTTCAGGTTTACAAGACGCGAAAAGCAGCACCTCAAGTTGAATAGACAGATGGGGACTTCCGGTTGCGGCTATGCGGAGCTAAGCCGCATGTTCGGCAGCTCCCGCCAGGAACTGACTTTTGGGCTCTTTTCAGGGCCCCCAGCGGTACTTTTTCGACGTTTCCCGACGTGGGAAGGAGTCAGCAACATTTTCACAGCAGTGTATGGCTTGGACCAGGAGTGGGGCGAGTAAAAAAGTGGTAGCAAAGCCAAAGCAGGTGTGAGGGAAGAAGCACAAGATGGCGGCGGGCGGAGACCAGACGGCGTGAATGCAGTGGGCACAGGAGCAGCAGGAGGCTCTTCAGCGCTGCTTCAGGGAGCTTAAAACGGAGCTGCTGGAGCCGATGAAGGCTTCAATTGATAAGCTGCTGGAGACCCAGGCGGCCCAGGGGGTGGCGATCTGAGAGGTCTGACAAAAGGTCTCCGAAAACGAGGACGAGATCTTAGGCCTCGCGGTGGAGGCGCACGAGGCGCTCCATAAAAAATGGCAGGAGAGGTTCGAGGAGATGGAGAACTGTTTGAGGCGGAAAACTCTGCGGATCCTGGGCCTCCCGGAGGGGTCAGACCTGGGGGCCTATGTGGTCACCATGCTAAATTTGCTGATGGGAGCTGGGTCCTTCCAGGGGCCCCTGGAGCTGGAGGGGGCCCACAGAATTCTGGCAAGAAGGCCCAAGCCTAATGAGCCGCCACGGGCGGTACTGGTGCGGTTCCACCGGTTCGCTGACCGGGAGCGCGTGATCAGGTGGGCCAAGAAGGAGCAGAGCAGCAAGTGGGAGAACACAGAGGTGCGGATCTACCAGGACTGGAGTGCGGAGGTGGCTAAGCAGAGGGCCGGGTACAACCGGACGAAGGTGGTGCTACACAGGAAGGGAGTGAGGTTCGGCATGCTGCAGCCGACGCGTCTGTGGGTCACCTACAAGGACCGACACTTTTGCTGTAAGTCCCCGGAGGAGGCGTGGGCCTTCGTACAGGCCGAAAAATTGGACTCAAACTGAGGGTTGGGTACGGGGGTTTGCGTGTAACTGTGTTATATTTTGAGGGAGGGGTTCTCTGTTTATTGTTGGTTCTTTGTTGCTTTTAGGGTGGGTGGGGCACTGTTTTTTGCTTGGGTCTGTCGGATGGGCTCGGGGAGGGGGGCAGGCCTGCAGTGTGGGGGGCTGATGGCGGGAAGGGGGGTTGGGGCCCCGTGAGGGGACCGGGCCGGTAAAGGGAGCTGCGTCAGAGGAGGTGGGGTCGGGCAAGTGGAAAGCGCGGGCTTCTTCCTGCGCTGAGGGTTGAAGGGGGCGGGGCCGGAGCTGGGAAGTGCGGGCTTTTCCCCGCGTTGAAAGCGGTAGGGGGAGGAGGAGAACCTGCTGGTGGGCAATGGGGAGGAGGGGAAGCCCCACGCTGGGAAGGGCCGAAGGAGTGGCGGGAGTGGCCGGGGTCAGCAGGAGTCAGCTGACTTACGGGAGTGCAATGGAGGGAGCAATGCAGCTAGGGTGGTCCTAGCCCGGGGGGGGGGGGGGGGGGGGGGGGGGGGGTTTTACCGGGTTGCTGCTGGAATGGCCAAGAGGGAGCTAGAGCAGGCAGAGGGGGTCGGGATGGGGGTTTGCTGCTGTGGGGAACGGGCCGAGCATGGGGCGCGGGCACGTGGCGGGCTGAGGAAGGGTAATGGCTAGTCGGCGGGGCAGGAGGTAGGTAGCCCCCTGATCCGGCTGATAACTTGGAATGTAAGGGGACTGAATGGGCCGGTCAAACGGACCCGGGTGTTTGCGCACCTGAGGGGGCTGAAGGCGGACGTGGCTATGCTCCAGGAGACGCACCTGAAGCTGGCGGACCAGGTTAGATTGCGCAAGGGATGGGTAGGCCAGGTGTTTCATTCGGGGCTGGATGCAAAAAATCGGGGGGTGGCGATCCTGGTGGGAAAGAGGGTGTTGTTTGAGGCGTTGAACGTTGTGGCAGACAGTGGCGAGAGGTATGTGATGGTAAGTGGCAAGCTGCAGGGGGAGAAAGTCAATGTATACGCCCCGGATTGGGACGATGCGGGTTTCATGCGTCACATGTTGGGCCGGATACCAGACTTGGAGACAGGGGGCCTGATAATGGGAGGGGATTTCAATATGGTGCTGGATCTGGCACTGGATCGATCCAGATCCAGGACGGGTAGGAGGCCAGCGGCGGCTAAGGTGCTGAGGGGGTTTATGGACCAGATGGGAGGGGTGGATCCTTGGAGGTTTGCGAGACCAAGGGCCAGGGAATTTTCATACTTCTCCCATGTGCATAAGGCCTACTCCCAGATTGATTTTTTTTGTTATGAGTAGGGCGCTGATTGTGAGAGTGGAGGATACTGAGTACTCGGCGATAGCCATTTCTGATCATGCCCCGCACTGGGTGGACCTCGAGCTTGGGGGGGGGGGGGGGGGGGGGACCAGCGCCCGCTTTGGCGCTTGGAGGTGGGGCTGCTGGCGGACGAGGAGGTGGCGGGCGGGTCCGAGGATGTATTGAGAGGTACCTAGAGGCCAATGACAATGGGGAGGTCCGAGACGGTCTGGGAGGCGTTGAAGGCGGTGGTCAGGGGAGAGTTGATCTCTATCCGGGCCCACAGGGAGAGGAGAGAGCAGAGGGAGAGGTTGGTAGGGGAGATAGTGAGGGTGGACAGGAGGTACGCGGAGGCTCCAGAGGAGGGATTACTGAGGGAGCGGCGTAGTCTCCAGGCTGAATTCGACCTGTTGACCACCAGGAAGGCGGAAGTTCAGTGGAGGAAGGCACAGGGGGCGGTGTATGAATATGGGGAAAAGGTGAGCCGGATGCTGGCACACCAGCTTCGGAAGCGAGATGCGGCTAGGGAGATCGGTGGAGTTAAGGATAGGGGAGGGAATGTGTTGCGAAGGGGAGTAGGCATCAATGGGGTCTTCAGGGATTTCTACGAGGAACTGTAACGGTCTGAACCCCCACTGGGGGAGGGGGGGATGGGGCGTTTTCTGGACAGGCTGAGATTCCCGAGGGTGGAGGAGGGACAGGTGGAGGGACTGGGGGCGCCGGTTGGGCTGGAGGAGTTGGTCAAAGGGATAGGGAGCATGCAGTCGGGGAAGGCGCAGGGCCCGGATGGGTTCCCGGGCGAATTCTATAAGATGTATGCAGACCTGTTGGGCCCTCTGTTGGTTAGGACCTTCAACGAGGCAAGGGAAGGAGGGGCTTTGCCTCCGACAATGTTACGGGCACTGATTTCCTTGATCCTTAAGCGGGACAAGGATCCCCTGCAGTGTGGGTCATACAGGCCGATCTCACTCTTAAATGTAGACGCCAAGTTGTTGCCGAAGATTTTAGCCACGAGGATAGAGGACTGTGTGCCGCAGGTTATTCATGAGGGTCAAACGGCGTTCGTGAAAGGGAGGCAGTTGAATACTAACATACGGAGACTTTTGAATGTTATAATGATGCCGGCGGTGGAAGGGGAGGCGGAGATAGTGGTGGCGATGGACGCGGAGAAGGCCTTTGATAGGGTCGAGTGGGGGTACTTGTGGGAGGTGCTGAAAAGGTTCGGGGAGGGGTTTGTCAGTTGGGTGAGGCTGTTATATGAGGCCCCGGTGGCGAGTGTGGCCACGAATAGGAGGAGGTCGGAGTATTTTTGGTTATACCGAGGGACGAGGCAGGGGTGTCCCCTGTCCCCCTGCTTTTTGTGCTGGCAATTGAACCCCTGGCCATGGTGTTGAGGGAGTCGAGGAACTGGAGGGGCCTGGTGCGAGGTGGGGAGGAGCACCGAGTGTCGCTCTATGCGGATGACCTGTTGTTGTATGTGGCGGACTCGGTGGGGGGGATGCCGGAGGTGATGAGGATTCTCAGGGAGTTTGGGGATTTCTCAGGGTACAAGTTCAACTTGGGGAAGAGCGAGTTGTTCGTTGTTCACCCAGGGGACCAGGAGGGAGGGATTGGTAAGCTCCCACTAAAAAGGGTGGAGAGGAGCTTCAGGTACTTGGGGGTCCAGGTGGCCAGGAGCTGGGGGGCCTTGCATAAGCTTAACCTCACGAGGCTGGTGGAGCAAATGGAGGAGGGGTTTAAGAGGTGGGACATGCTGCTGCTGTCTCTGGCGGGTAGGGTGCAGTCAGTCAAGATGACGGTGCTCCCGAGGTTCCTGTTCCAGTGCCTCCCCATCCTTATCCCGAAGGCCTTTTTCAGGCGGTTTAATAGGAGCATTACGGGGTTTGTGTGGGCGCACGGGACCCCGAGGGTGAGAAGGGTGTTCCTGGAGCGGGGTAGGGATGGGAGGGGGGCTGGCGCTGCCCAACCTCTGTGGGTATTATTGGGCTGCCAACGCAGCGATGGTGCCCAAGTGGGTGATGGAGGGGAAGGGGGAAGCATGGAAGAGGATGGAGATGGCGTCCTGTGTGGGCACGAGCCTGGGAGCGCTGGTAATGGCGCCGCTGCCGCTCCCTCCAACGAGGTATACCACGAGCCCGGTGGTGGCGGCTACCCTCAAAATTTGGGGGCAATGGAGACGGCATAGGGGGGAGGTGGGGGCCTCGATGGGGTCCCCGATACGGGGGAACCACCAGTTTGTCCGGGGGAGAATTAACGGCGGGTTCCTGAGTTGGCACAGGGCAGGTATTAGGAGGTTGAGGGACCTGTTTGTGGATGGGAGGTTTGCGAGCCTGGGTGAGTTAGAGGGGAAGATTGGGCTCCCCCGGGGAGCACCTTCAGGTACATGCAGGTAAGGGTGTTTGTCAGGCGGCAAGTGGCGGAGTTCCCTCTGTTGCCGCCGCGTGGGGCCCAGGACAGAGTGCTCTCGGGGGTGTGGGTTGGAGAGGGGAGGATCTCGGCAATGTACCAAGTGATGCAGGAGGAGGACGAGGCCTCGGTGGAGTTGCTGAAGGGTAAATGGGAGGAGGAGCTGGGGGAGGAGATTGAGGAGGGGATGTGGGCGGATGCCCTGGAAAGGGTGAACTCCTCCTCTTCTTGCGCGAGGCTCAGCCTCATACAGTTTAAGGTGCTGCATAGGGCTCACATGACCGGGACAAGGATGAGCCGGTTTTTTGGGAGTGAGGACAGGTGTGTTAGGTGCTCAGGGAGCCCAGCAAACCATGTCCATATGTTCTGGGCATGCCCAGCGCTGGTGGAATTTTGGAAGGGCGTAGCAAGGACGGTGCCGAGGATGATAGGATCCAGGGTCAAACCGGGCTGGGGACTCGCAATATTTGGGGTTGCAGAGGAGCCGGGAGTGCAGGAGGCGAAAGAGGCCGGTCTTCTGGCCTTTGCGTCCCTAGTAGCCCAGCGGAGGATTCTTCTTCAATGGAAGGATGCGAGACCCCCCAAGTGTGGAGGCCTGGATCAATGATATGGCGGGGTTTATTAAATTGGAGAGGGTGAAATTTGCCCTAAGGGGATCAGTGCAGGGGTTTTTCAGGAAGTGGCAACCATTCCTGGATTTCCTGGCAGAACGGTAGAAAAAGGCCGGCAGCAGCAACCGGGGGGGGGGGGGGGGGGGGGTACGTCTCTGTTTTGTGTTGAAGGGGCGTGTATATTTGTTCATTGTAGATGATGGGTGTTAATTTATCTCTTTTTTTGTATATATGGGGGGTGGGGGGGTTTGTTGTTTCTTTTCCTATTATATTTTGTTGTTGATATTTTGTGAAAATTTGAATAAAAATTATTTTTTTTAAAAAAAATGTTGAATAGACAGATGAAATCTAATAGAGGACTAGATGTTGATTAGAAGTCAAATGTGATCATGGATAATAACGGGTCCCATTAGAGCCACTCGGCTCCTGACCCTAGCCTTTGTCTTCAGTAAAAAGTCTTACAACACCAGGTTAAAGTCCAACAGGTTTGTTCAAACACGAGCTTTCGAAGCACTGCTCCTTCCTCAGGTGAGTGAAGAGGTTGGTTCCATAAACACATATATAGACAGAGTCAAAGATGAAATACAATATTTTGAATGCAAGTCTTTGCAGGTAATTAAGTCTACAGGTCCAGACGGAGCAACTGGAGAGAGGGATAATCACAGGTTAAAGAGGTGTGAATTATCTCAAGCCAGGACAGTTGGTAGGATTACGCTAGCCCAGGCCAGATGGTGGGGGGTGAATGTAGTGCGACATGAATCCAAGGTCCCGGTTTGAGGCCGTACTCATGTGTGCGGAACTTGGCTATAAGTTTCTGCTCGGCAATTCTGCGTTGTCGCACGTCCTGAAGGTCGCCTTGGAGAATGCTTACCCCAAGATCAGAGGCTGAAAAATGCCCTTGACTGCTGTAGTGTTCCCCGACTGGAAGGGAATATTCCTGCCTTGCAATTGTCGCGCGATATCCGTTCATCCATTGTCGTAGCATCTGCATGATCTCGCCAATGTACCACGCTTCGGGACATCCTTTCTTGCCATTCTTCATTCATGTGAGGAAGGAGCTGTGCTCCGAAAGCTAGTGATTCGAAACAAACCTGTTGGACTTTAACCTGGTGTTGTAAGACTTCTTACTGTGCTCACCCCAGTCCAACGCCGGCATCTTCACATCATGGCAGCCTTTGTCAAACATGGACAAAAGAGCTGAACCCAACAGTTCAGTGATTGCCCTTGACATCAATGCAGCATTTCACCGGGTATGGCATCAAGGAGCCCAGCAAAACTGAAGTAAATGGGAATCAGGGGGAAATCTCTCCACTGGTTGGAGTCCTACCTAGCACAAAAGAAGATGGTTTTTGTTCTTCAAGATCAATCATCTCAGTCCTGGGGCATCGCTGCAGGAGTTCCTCATGGTAGTATTCTAGGTCCAACCATCTTCAGCTGCTTCATCAATTACTTTCCTCTCATGAAAAAGTCAGAGGTGGGGATGTTGCGGTTTCAATTCCGGCCTCTGGTCACTGTCTGTGCGGAGTTTGCACTTTCTCCCCGTGTCTGCGTGGGTTTCCTCCGGGTGCTCCAGTTTCCTCCCACAGTCCAAAGACGTGCAGGTTAGGTGGGTTGGCTACCCTAAATTGGCCCTTAGTGTCCAAAAGGTTAGTTGGGGTTACTGATTTGTGGGGATAGGATCGGAGTGTGGGCCTAGGTAAGGTGCTCTTTCCAAGGGCACTGTAGAGATTTTATGATTCTAAGTCAAGAATGTGATGGCATATTCCACATTTGCCTGGATGAATGGGATTCCAACAGCACTCAAGAAGCTTGGCACCATTCGGGACAAAGCAGCCCAACTTGATTGGCAGCCCTTCAACATTCACTCCCTCCACTACAGATGTCCAGTGACAACCGTATGTACCATCTACAAGATGCACTGCAGAAACTCACAAAGGCTTTTGAACAGCCCCTTCCAAAACCCGCAATCCCTACCACGTAGAAGGACCTAGGCAGCAGATATATGGGAACACCACCACCTGGAAGATCCCTTCCAAGTTACTCATCATCCTGACTTGGAAATATATCGGCGTTCCTTCACTGTTGCTGGGGCAACATCCTGGAGCCCCCTCCCTGACAGCACCTACAATGCAGGGCCTGCAGCGGATCAAGAAGGCAGTTCACCCGCTACCTTCCCAACGGCAACTACGGATGGGCAATAAAAGTTGGCCAAACCAGCAACGCCTGCATCCCATGAACATATTAAACAAAATGACATGATGTAGGATGGCAGGCGGTAACGAGAGAACAGCAGCGATTCATTTGGATGTTGCCTCGGACAAGAAAATGCAGATCTGACAAGAAGAACCTTTTCATTAGAGCAGTGGAGATTAAAGGTGAAAGGGATGTTTAACATTTTGAAGGGATGGAATAGAATAGATACAAACCAATGTTTCCATTGATTGAAGTATTTGGAACATAGACATAAGATTGAATGTTTTAGGCGGCCAGAGGGCAGGAGGGATATTGCTACACAGCGGCTGTTCCCACCGGCGGGATCGTCCGGTCGTACTGACATCATTCCACCCTGCCGTGAATCCCCAGCGGCAGAGGGTACTAACAACGGGAAACCTGGAAGATCCGTCTCTGCCGCTGCAGCACACACAGGGTGGGTGGAAAATCCCACCCCATGTTCATATCCAAGAATAGGTTAGGTGGGTGGTTGAAGGAAATGGAGGCTAAGAACCAAGGGGCATTTGGAACAGTGTGATTAAGACTATATCCAATAAGTAAAATAGACAGCTTGGGTCAAACAGTCTGTTTCTGCGCTGTAACTTCTAATTGTTTCTATCTGATGACAGGTACAAAGCATTCCGTGACCCAGATGGAAATCTCACACTGTTCTACTGGAAGCTGCTGGCTGTTCGACTCGGATTCATCATCGCCTTTGAGGTAAAGCTGTGGCTAGAAGCAGTAATTTAGGTAAAAGACTCATTCACTTGCGTTCAGTAGCTGCAGTCTTGTACTCTTGCCCACTGGACCTGTTGGGTCTCCTTGGGTATGTCGCATCATTACAGACCGCTGCACCTCGGTTATCATTCTCCAATTCAATGGGTTGAAAGTATTAAAACAGCTAATTCTTTGTAGAACCCAGAGTGTTCCTAGAAAACCTGAAATGTATCCCTGATTGTTAATTGAAAGAAGTCCGTTGTGTATGGCTGATGTGCTGCTGCCCCTTCCTAGTTGACATTCCTCAGCTGCACTTCCCTTGAAGATTTTGCTTTGATGATCCTCCACAGTGTACTTTCCCTCAGGTAGTACTTTCTGGTCTCCCCGAAGCCTACTGGACCCGATTGCTTCTGGTGCAGGTTGGGTGTAGTCTATGTCATTGAGTCACTATGTTTTCGTTTCGCAGCACGTGGTGTTTTTCATTCTTCGTGTTATTGACTGGATGGTACCGGATATTCCAGAATCCCTTGAAGTGAAAATGAAACGAGAATATTATCTGGCAAAGCAGGCATTAGCAGATAACCAGGATGTTTATCTGTCGGTGAGTCAGCATGCAGCTTCCCCAGGTTAGTAAGGATAGAGCTCTGTGTCAGCTAGAGGCAGCAAACTATCAGATAAGGGTGGTTGGGCCGGGTTGCCTGCCGTGGGTGTTGGGGACCCTCCATTGTGCATTCGGGCTGGGGGGAGAGGTGGGGGATTGGTCCGGGGGCCTGATCTCTCGCGAAAATCGGGAGTTCTGGCGAGCGGAGCTTCCCAGTCTACAAATCGGGGCAATGTGCGGCCCCGACCACACGTTCCCCATTCAGGCACCTTATTCAACACCAGTCATGTTGCACTGCAAGCGCCGGGAAACACCTGGCTAAACGCACTCGCTAGGGGACTTTATTCCCTTTTGGGAGAATTATGCCCGAAGTGTCATTTTGGCCGTTTTTCTACGGCTTTTTGGGTGAGAGCCACACCGCTACTCAGCCACACGGTCATTTTTTGGGGTCTCAGGAGTTTCTCCCTGGTCAAGCCCACACTTAAAAATGTTTTCAACATCAGAGAGCTGAACCTGTCGAATTGACTGGATCCTCAGAGATCAGGCCGCCAGTTTGGGAGGATGCCCTGATCTCCAAGTGAGCTTGTGAGTGCTCCACACCCCCTCCCATGGGCATGACACCCCCCATACACATGGACAATACCCCACACCCCCAAGTGAGAACACCCTGCCAAAGGGCCGTTCAGGGTCTTCCCTTTTCAGGCCAATCCACCTCCCTTTCAGGGCCTCACCCATCACCCCCCAACCTTTGAGGCCCCTTCATACCTGCTCTTCACTCCCCCCCCCCCCCCCCAAAACCCCCACCCTTCATACCCCCCTCTCATCTGTCCTTTCATGGGCATGGTCCCCCCTCAGTCCCAGACCCTTAGGGCCAACCAGGTACCTGGGCACCCTGGCACTGCCACCCAGGCATCCTGTCAGTGTTCCTGCCTGCCTAGCAGTGCCACCTGAGCACCTTGGCAGTGCCAGGGTAGCAGTACCAAGATGCCAGCCTGGCAATACCAAGGTGCCTGGGTGCTTGAGGGAGAGCCAGGGTGCCACCTTCCCCTATCCCCAACCATCCTGGTCTCCAATGGCCTGGGTGACTCCTCCGGTGTCATTATGCCTGGTCCATGTTTGTGTGGACCAGTACTAAACAGTGCCTGGTCCAGGCCTTGCTGGGGAGGCCGTTAGTTCCTGGGCACCGGGAGAATCCGGCACAGACATATTTATACAAGCATATTGGCCCAGTGAGCCCAGTGAGGATGAGATCCAGATGGTGATGTCTCGTGAGGTTCGGATGAATCTCGTGAGATGTCACAAGCGTCGCAAATCTCGCGAGAGATCTCTTGCGAGATTCAGCGGCCTCGTCACGCCACCTAGGCAGGCGCAACGAGGACGGTAAAACGTGCCCGTGGAGTTAAATAAAGGAACTTAATTTTGACACGGTGAGAAGACAGGAGAGAGGAAGAGTATGAGGAAGACACAGTGGGAAGACAGGGGAGAGGAAGAGTATGAGGTAGACACAGTGGGAAGACAGGAGTGAGGAAGATTATGAGGAGGACACAGTGGGAAGACAGGGGAGAGGAAGAGTATGAGGAGGACACAGTGGGAAGACAGGAGAGAGGAAGAGTATGAGGAAGACACAGTGGGAAGACAGGGGAGAGGAAGAGTATGAGGAGGACACAGTGGGAAGACAGGAGAGAGGAAGAGTATGAGGAGGACACAGTGGGAAGACAGGGGAGAGGAAGAGTATGAGGAAGACACAGTGGGAAGACAGGAGTGAGGAAGAGTATGAGGAGGACACAGTGGGAAGACAGGAGAGAGGAAGAGTATGAGGAGGACATTTTACAGCTTGAGGAACAATAAAGAAAAATTTGAATCGGCAAAGACCATATTAACGTGGATAGAACGGATAAACCGGGATAACAGATTGTCCTCCACTCCTGGCAGATTTTACTGTCCTATTCACATTCTTGTTCTAATTTCACTGATTATCTCTCCACAGGAAGTGGTATGTCCCACAGCATCGTAAGCCAGCAATTGGCAGCTTTGACCCATCCTGGGGAAAGGAGCCCACTGGCTGAATCGCCTATTAAATAGCCAGCTAACGTGTCCCCACAGCGGTAGGACATGGGGAACGAAGGCGAAGGATGATGGTATTGATCCGTTTGGACAAGTCAATGCTTTTGGCTTGGTGTCGGCTGCAAACGTGGCATGTTGTACCCTAACCAGCTGACTGTGCATGGCTGTGTAGCGTCTCCATTTTAATAACGGACAACGGGGTCAGGCTTGACCACCCCTCTTCTCCCCCCCCCCCCCCCCCACCCCCTCAGGCTGTCCTTTTGTGTTATCCTCGATGAGTAAGCAACGCCACCCACGACCAATGATAACTCCAACCAATCGAACTCTTACTCCGTGGCAGCATTGCCTCAACTATGGGACTTTTTTTGCTAATGCATCCTGGAACCTTTGATTTCTGAGCAGAACCAGAAATGCCCTTGTCATTGAATCCCAAGAAGAACAAAGATGCTCAGAGACCCAACCCACATCGGCAATTGAAGTTTGGTGAGGATCCAGGCTGGGTCTCAGGAGCAGGCCAGACACAGTGACGACACAGACCTCCATTCCAACACCAAAAAGGCTTCAATTCAAAATACTCTCCATCCCACTCTCCACCCCACTCTCCAATACCCTCCTTTAACTGCCCTGCTCCAGAGCAGACAGATGCAGACATTAAAGGCTTCAACATGTTCTTGGACCGCGTACAAATGCAAGCAAAAGAACTGCCGACTTCTTGAACTGTGCTGGAAGCTTTTGTGTGCAGAAGTGAGCCATGTTTGAGCCTTACTGGGCTTAATCGTGCAAGAAAACAGCACAGCTCTGCCCATCTTGGGAACTTGACAACAGGAAGAAAACCAAACTATTCCTATATATATATATATATTGCTGCTACTTTGCCTTATTACTATACCAATCACAGAAGTGAAGTGTTCAATAAAGAACCCAAACAGAGCTGCATGATTAGTTTAATCTGATCCTGGTTCACCCTGCATTTTATTTTGGTACAGATATATATACCGTACTTCATGTGTCATCTAAAACACGCCTAGAAAACTTGTTGCCTGGCTCCCACACCTCTACCCTCCAGCTATTGCAATCTTGTCTCTCTTTCAATTTTATCAAACCTGCTACAATCAATACTCATCTGAACTTTGCTCTCTTGTTTCAGCTGTGCCGTAAATCTTACGTTTGGCGCGCTCTTTTTTTCCCCTTTCGGGTGCTGAGAAACACTGCCTCGTCGTTTGTTTATTCTTTCACGGGATGTGGCTGTCGCTGGCTAGGCCGGTATTTATTGCCCATCCCCAATCGCTTAGCTATCCTCCTTAAACTGCTGCAGTCCATGCGGTGTAGGTGCACCCATAGTGCTGTTTGGGAGGGAGCGCCGGGATTTTGACCCTGCCCCTGTGAAGAAACGGCGTTGTGTTTCCCAGTCAGAATGGGGTGTGTGGCTTGGAGGGGAATCTGCAGTTGGCGGTGTTTCGAGTCTAACTCAAAGTTAAAATTATTGATACATCAACCTATACGTGCACTTGAATAAATTTAGAGTACACAATTAATTTTTTCCAATTAGAACATAGAACAGTACAGCACAGAACAGGCCCTTCGGCCCTCAATGTTGTGCCGAGCCATGATCACCCTACTCAAACCCACGTATCCACCCTATACCCGTAACCCAACAACCCCCCCCCTTAACCTTACTTTTATTAGGACACTACGGGCAATTTAGAATGGCCAATCCACCTAACCCGCACATCTTTGGACTTTTTTAAGGGGCAATTTAGCGTGGCCAATCCACCAAGCTTGCACGTCTTTGGGTTGTGGGGGCGAAACCCACGCAAACACGGGGAGAATGTGCAAACTCCACACGGACAGTGACCCAGAGCTGGGATGGAACCTGGGACCTCGGCGCTGTGAGGCAGCAGTGCTAACCCACTGTGCCACCGTGCTGCCCCTAACAGCTTGTATTTATATAGCGCTTTAATGTAATAAAACTCCCCAGATTACTGCACGGGAATGTCCCAAAGCAAAATATGACACCGAGCCACATATGGCGACATTAGCTGGTGGTGAAAACCTTATCAAAGGAGTAGGTTTTAAGGAGTGTATTAAAAGAGGGGTGAGAGAGGAGGTGTGATTGAAAGAGTGAAGTGAGAGAATTCAGGGCCAAATCAGCTGAAGGCACTGCCACCAACGGTGGAGCAATTAAAAAATAACCCATGACCCAACGTCAAATTTTATTTGACAGTTGCTCCTGTGGAGAGCCTTGTGATATGTTACTATGTGAATGGTGCTATATAGATGCAAGTTGTTCTAGGGGGTGTGCGTCTTTCACGTAGCGCCTCGACAGATCCACAGGATATCCTAAAGCATTTCACAAACAATTAATTGCTTTTGAAATCCAGTCATTATTGCTATTTTAGGCAAGTGCACCAATCAATTTGCAAACTGTAGGGCCTCATAAATAACAAGTAAAATGAAGACCAGTTAATCTGTTTTGGTGGTGCAGACTGAAGCAAGAATGTTGACCTGGACACCAGGAGAACTTTCTGGACCTCTTTGCATAGTGTTGGTTTAGTATCCTACCTAAAAGGTGGAACCTCTGAAAATGCAGCCCTCCCTCAGTACTGCACTGGAGTGTTAAGCTAACCTTTGCATGCAAGTGTTGGAGGTGCAACGTGAGCTGGTAATCCTCTGCCTCAGTGATGTGGGAGCTACCAATTCAACTCAACTGTCTCATTCCATGTAACATCAGTCCAATGACCTGGACAAGGAGAGACTGCAGTCATACGATACAAGATGGCATTAATACGATAACCCCCACACTTGCGGAGATGTTGTCAAACTAGTGGAAATGGCGGTTGTTTCCACTGAATAACATGTTCCTACCAAGCCGTGATTTCCTTAACCCGCGATGTAAACCACAGATACCTCCCCAATCAGGTGTAATGTCCGTGGTGCGGCCTATTCTGATTTGGACGAGAAACACAAAATGGGGTGAGCACGTCTGTGAACATTCCTGTTTCTGTCAATCTTCATCCGACCTCTTTGTAGCAAAATCCCTTCTCTCCATTCCCGTTCTGACCTTCAAATCATCAGCCTTAGCATTGCTCAACCTAACACTAGCGTGAGGATTATTATATAGCAGGCTATTTTGCATGATATATGCATCCCTTAAGGAAAAAAAAGGCAACTAATTATTTTGGATTCATCCGGGCAAAAGCCTAAGGACAAAGCTTTTGCTTAATTCCTGTGTGAATAAATTGTCCTCCGATAGCCCTGTGGAAGAGTTACAAAGATATTTAGATGTGGTTCTGTTGCCTCTTCAATGTGGCCGCGGTGGTTGATGCCTTTTGTTCGGAAACTTGCATTTTAAATTGCTACAAATTACACTAACACTTTCTGCTAAACTGGTTTGTATCTATTGTAAATTTGAGGTATTTCGATTGCAGACTGGCCTGGATATATACTGGTATATTTTGATTGAATAAACTGGTTCACACAACAGTTTGTTTGGGATCTTTATTTGAGTTAAGTTATTTGTGATTTGTTGTCTGTCCTGCAGCTCTAGGCTTTTTGGATCTTGGTTAAGAAATACAGGTCCAAATGTGTTCCGACATGATACATTTTATTCTGCAATTGTCCCTCTTTTTTTGGCCCGGTGTGCATCCGTGGAGATGTTCTGAGACTACTGTTGCATTTTTTTGTCTTGTTTCGCCTTTTTTTATTTGAGCTGTTTCCAAAATTTCACTTTGCTCTCATGAGTAGCAGCTCTTTTTTTTTAAATTTAGAGTACCCAATTTTTTTTTTTCCCAATTAAGGGGGCAATTTAGCGTGGTCAATCCACCTACCCTGCTCATCTTTTGGGGTTGTGGGGGCAAACCCCAGGAGAATGTGCAAACTCCACACGGACAGTGACCCAGAGCCGGAATCGAACCTGGGACCTCGGCGCCGCGAAGCAGCAGGGCTAACCCACTGCGCCACCGTGCTGCCCAGTAGCAGCTCTTGAATGAAAACGTCTTGATTTGTTTCCCTTACCTTTTTTTAAATACATTTAGCGTACCCAATTTTTTTTCCAACTAAGAGGCAATTTATCATGGACAAGCCACCTAACCTGCACATCTTTGGGTTGTGGGGGCGTAACCCACGCAGGCACGGGGAGACTGTGCAAACTCCACACGGACAGTGACTTGGGGCTGTGATGCGCGATCAATAACTACTGAAATGAGGAAGTAGTCCGAATTGAAGGCTTTAATCAACAAGATGTTTCCCCAGCAGCTCGAGTACAGAAAAAAATGGTTGGCTGCTGGGAAACACGGGTTCTTATACCCCGCCTCCCTGGGCGGAGCTACCTTCCGTCCCGACCAATGAAATGCAAACACTTGGTCCAATGAGCAGCGAGCCTTCTCCACCAATGGTAGCTCACACTCCCAGGTACCGTAGTACCTCTGGGCATGCTACCACAGGCTGAGATCGAACACCACCATGCCGCCCCTCTTTTCCCTAATCTGTGGTCTTTTTGAATTATTACAGGTATACAGATGGGACATGTGCACGCACAGATTACTTATACCCTCGACAGCCTTGAGACTATTGCGAGTAAAATCCTTCACCTTAACACTATCATTCCTTCAGCAATTGGTCCTATCTTGCAGCTCTGTGGGATATTCAATCATCTTCAAAAACTGAAATAAAAGCAAAATACTGCGGATGCTGGAAATGTGAAATAAAAACGGAAAGTACTGGACAAACTCAGCAGGTCTGACAGCATCTGTGGAGAGAGAAACAAGAGTTAATGTTTCAAGTCCATATGACTCCTTCAGCTCTGGCCTGAGTTTCTCCAGCATTTTCCGTTTAGACTAGACTAGACCTCGCCTTTTGACGTCAAATAGGTTTATTAAATAGTCAATGAATACTGGAAGGATAGCAAAAACACACCTCAATTTACAATAACTGTTACGTTTTTTGAACTTCTATTTTGTGTGAAATAATAAGTTCACCTGGTGTTAAAAACATGACTTTGTTTATTTTTTATTCAGATGCTTTTGGTGCTAATTTTGGGTGATATCTGGCTTATCCCAGCAGTGATTGCAGCCCCAAATGTTGCCTTAAAGCTCCCAATCACACTCAAATGATATGAGAAAGGATAGCTTATAAATTTCCCTGAAACAGTATCCAGACATAAGGAAAATCTGGATAATTAAGTTCCAAAAACTCCAACATGTTTGTATTTAAATTGAGTGATTCAACTTCTTGAAGTAAGCTGCTTGGTTGCTAGCTGAACAATAGTTTGCAATATTGGAATGGGATAAGCTGGTCATATTCTGGAAATGGAGATTTTTCATCTTTAATGCACCATGTTACAATTTTTAAAGCTGCACAGCGAGTTAATTGTGACAAGCACATAAATCATTGCTTTTACTTTGTACATATTTTTAAATCACTAATATTTAATGAGAGGTTGCGTTAGAACATAGAACATTACAGCGCAGTACGGGCCCTTCGGCCCTCGATGTTGCGCCGACCTGTGAAACCATCTGAAGCCTATCTGACCTACACTATTCCATTTCCATCCATATGTCTATCCAGTGACCACTTAAAGGCCACTTGATTTAGCTCCGAGAACGGGGCATTAGATAGCCTGGTGGCAAACTCTGTTCAAGAATTTGTTGAAGTAAAATTAGTTTGCTAGTAGAGCATGTTTGAAATATTAACCTATGCAGTTTGACAAATTAAGCTGTAATTTTTCATGTTGATCGAGCTGCAAATCAGTGGGATGGGGATAGCGTTGGAAGATGGGGCGGCATGGTAGCACAGGGGTTAGCATTGTTGCTTACACTGTTGTGCCACGGACCTGATTCCATGTTTGGGTCACTGTCTGTGCGGAGTCTGCACATTCTCCCTGTGTCTGAGTGGGTTTCCTCCCGGTGCTCCGGTTTCCTCCCACCAGTCCAAAGATGTGCGGGCTAGGTGGATTAGCCATGCTAAATTGCACCCGAGTGTCCAAAGTTAGGTGAGGTTCCTGGGTTACGGGGATAGGGGATAGGTATGGGTTTGAGTAGGGTGCTCTTTCAAGGGCCGGTGTAGACTCGATGGGCCAAATGGCCTCCTTCTGCTCTGTAAATTCTATGATACTATGATAAGAAATTATGCAAAATGGGCCAGCAGTTACAAGCTAAAATCACTAAACTTGTTTCTTCAAGAAATAAGCGGCTGGATCCTTCGTTCCTGAGACTAAGTGTTGATGCTGGGGCAGGTTCGTGGACTTCCACAATAACAAAACTGACGCCACACCGGGACCGCTTCAGTGACTGTTAAGGGGCTAGCACCGGCGCCACGTGGAACACAATCAATCCCAATGAGAGACAGTGCCGGATTTGTGATTGACACTCAGGAGGCCGACAAGCTGCAACCGCATATACATATTGCAATCCACACACACACACAGCATCCCAGCCAACAAAGCTGCACTGGTTGTGCTGGAGCGGCTGATGGGTTGGCTGAGGCCAGAGGACACCTATGGGGGGATGCCCTTGGGTGAGCACCCATATGGCCCGTGGTCCTAATTTCACAGTGCGCTGTCAGCGGCATGCGCAGCTGCATAGCAGCCTTGCCAGCTGCGGCAATGGTGTTCCGTGCCTGTCCACCCTGACCTCTCAGCCCACTTCCTGGCCACCTCCCTCTACTCCCCGTGGCCCTGGCAGAAGCCCCCGGCCATCGGCACGACTGTCAGCAAACTATGGCGATGTTGGACATTGCTGTACCCTCTCTACCTCAGCAGCCGCCACACCGGTTTCACGATTTTTAAAAGCACACGTGAATCGCGCCGTCGGAAACTCAGCCCATCGGAAGTGGAAAATCATGGAGGCCCGGGAGAATGCCAGGTCGGGCCTGCTAATGATATGCCAATAGTGTTTATTATATGTGCATTCTGGGACACATTGGCGCTGTTGTTGAGGCGACGGAGAATTGCGATTTGGCGTCAAATCGCCGCAATTTTGGGGTCGGTACACATTCTCTGCCCAATCGCGTTTCCCGATTCCGGCATCGGCAAACGGTGAATCCCGCCAAAGTTCTTTATACATTCTCAATGGATCCCTTTTATTTTTTATTTCTTGTTTTTGCTTCATGTGTGTGTAAATACTGGTGTAACAAAGTTGTTACCAATCAAATGTAAATAATTAATAAAAAGACTGTTCAAAAGTAAGTTCTTTGGACTGACTATGTTTATGCCTGTTGAGTTTTTGACTGTTGTAGCTATCCTGACTCTCTGAGTATGTGACCCAATTATACTATGTGGAACAGTTACTCTCAAAAGACTATAGACAAGAAAACCTGACCTTTTCACGCAGAGGAGCTGTTACTTACCAAGACACTAAGATATAGCTCTCTGAAAAGATGCATTGGCACTTTGAGTAATCTTATTTCTTCCGTAGGTTTGAAGCTTTTCAGCATTTTGCAGGTTATCTGCTTTTTGTACGTTTTCTGGGGCCGAAAGGTTAGACTTTTCACTCGTGAAATCGTCTTCCGAGGGCGCAGGGGAATGCTCTAAAAATCTCCCATTTGCAAATAAAATGATGTCCTGAAGCAAAAATGTGGGCGGCTGGAATACAGGACGATCTACATATTACACCGTGTACAATTCTGTTAGAATTCAGTGGAATCTGTGTCCAAAAGTCTCTGCTGGACAATAGTCTCCAATGGGATGGATGACTGAGAGGGCTCGTTCACCGTCCATTTATTTGCCACAGTAACAATGAGCAGAAACTGCTGAGCCGTTCAATTGCAAGGAGATGTTCTTCTTTGAAATTCAGACAACCTCTTTGAAGATGGTATCGTTGATTCTCCGCCGGGTCGGAGAATCCCTGGGGGGCGTGAATCCCGCCCCGCCGTAAATCCCGCCCCGCCGTGAATCCCGCCCCGCTGCTCCGACACCGGCTGCCGTATTCTCCGGCAAGGAAAAAATGCATGAATAATGCAGGTAAAAATGCTAGAAAAATAGTGCACTTGGATTTTCACAATGTGTCCAATAAAGTGACCAGTGGGCGGTCTTATCACAAAAAAAATTCAGATGTATTATGCAAGAACCGATGTAGCAACATGGATAGAAATGTCGTCGATCGACAGAAAGCAAAGAGTTGAGATAAATGGGTCACACAACTCCACCTGCTCCTGGCCCTCTACCCAGAGTGTGAGGCTCTGGATAAATGTTGTATACTGTGCAAGGGTCCAGGAGCTTGCTGTTTAATGTGTGAGGATCCAACTACATGCTGTATGTTGTGCTAGAGTCCTGGTGGGTGCTGTATAGTGTGAGGGTCCATTGTATAATATGACATTCCGAGTGTAGCTTACATAGCTTGCATAGTACGTGGGTTTAACAGGTTCCTGCACCCAATGAGCTATGCTGTTGCCTGTAGCATATTTAAAGCTGCAGTATTTTCAAAGTGTTCATGTGGAAGCTGTTGCTTCCTCCTTTGTAGAATGATGGGTATAGGCTGTGAGCAAACCATTCTCCCCAGTGTAAGTCTCGAGAACTCTACCTGCATACAATGAGGAGCGGGAGTAGGCCACTCGGCCCCTCGAGCCTGCTGATCTGGCTGATCTGAGTGTAACTTCAACCCCACATTCCTGCCTACCCCCCAATAACCGTACACTCCCTTGTTAATCAGGGGCAGGATTCTCCGAGCCCGGTTGGGTGGGGGCGGGGACAACGCTGCGCCGGTCAGGGTCCGTTGGCAGCCCCCCCGGCAATTCTCCAGGCCCCGATGGACCGAGCGGCCATCTGTTTTTGGCCAGTCCCACCGGCATGAAATGGACATGGTCCCACACGGTAGGACCTGGCTGGGAGGCCGACTGGTGCGGTCCTCGGGGGGGGGGGGGGGGGGGGATCTGGCCGCAGGGGAGTGGGGGGGCCCACGGTGGCCTGGCCTGTGATCAGGGCCCACCGATCTGTGGGCGGGCCTGTGCCGTGGGGGCACTCTTTCCTTCCGCGCCGGCCTCTGTAGGGCTCTACCATGGCTGGCCCAGAGAAGACACCCCCTGCGCATGCGCAAGAATACGCTGGCCAGTCGGCGCATGCGTGGAACCACGCCGGCGGTTCTGCACATGTGCTAACTCGTGCCAGCCCTTCGCCGCCGGTTGGCGTGGTGCCAACCTCTCCGTCGCCGGCCTAGCCCCGGAAGTGCGGAGCATTCCGCAACTTCTGGTTGGCCTGACGCCGGAGTGGTTCGCGCCATTCTTGGCGCCGGCGTTGGGCCAGTTCGCCGATTGCGGGAGAATCCCACCCCACAAATCTATCTAGCTTTGCATTAAAACATTTCAAAGACTCTACTTCCACTACATTTGGGGGAAGAGCTTTCCAGAGTCACACGACTCGCTGAGAGAAAATAACTTCCCCTCTTCTCTTGTCTTAAATGAACGACCCCCTTATATATAAACAGTGACCCCAGTTCTAGATTCTCTGACAAGAGGAAACATCCTCTCCACATCCACCCTGTCAATACCCCTCAGGATCTTAAAGTTCTCCTCTTACACTTCTAAACTCTAGTGGATACAAACCTAACCTCTCCAACCTTTTCTTGGAAGACAACCTGCCCATTCCTGGAATTATTCCAGTAAACGTCTCTGAACTGCTTCAACGCATTTACATCTTTCCTTAAATCAGGGGACCAATATTGTGCACAATACTCTGGATGTGGTCTCACCAAAGCCCTGTGCCACTGAAGTAGAATCTCCCTACTTTATTAATCAATTCCCCTCACAATAAACAGTAACATTCTATTAGCCTTTGTCATATTATCCACTCATGTATATAATGAAGTGCAGACAGGCAGTGATTGACACACAGGATGACCAGTAAGCACACAGCACAGTGCAGCCAATCACCAGACAGGACACTACCACTATATAGCCAGAGGGCACGAGGTTTCCCGCTCTCTCTGGACCCAGCCACTGAGACAGTCAGAGCCCACGAGCTAGCCAGTGCAAACACCATGCAGTAGCTAGTAAGTCCGGTCAGGCTACTACAAGGTCTCCAGTCAGTTCAGTATAGTGTCGACCCACAGCTGAACATGTATATTAGTTATAAGGTTGAATAAAATCATGTTGGATTTTCTCCAGTGTTAGAGGTCTGTCTCTCGCCACACTGCATCAAGTGCAGTCCACATCGAACCAGCCTGCCTAACACATCATGGTACCAGAGTGATACTGATATTGACAGACCTACCTCGAGTGAATCAGCATTGAACAGCAAGCAGCCATCCGGTGACATGGAAAACATCCAGCCTCCTCCGCAGCTCCGCATCTCCGGCAACATCGGCGCCAATTGTAAGATCTTCAAGCAAAAGTTCCTCTTATACATCGGGGCCTCCGACCTGGAAGCCGCATCAGATGCCAGGAAGATCGCGCTATTTCTCTCCACAGTGGGGGACCACACCATCCACATCTACAACTTCCTTACGTTCGCTGAAAGCGAAGACAAAACGAAATTCAAAACAGTCCTGCTGAAGTTGGACAGCCACTGCGACATCGAGGTGAATGAGAACTTTGAACGGTACGTTTTCCAGCAGAGGCTTCAGGGTAAGGATGAACCTTTTCAGTCCTTTTTGACCCATCTCCGCCTCCTAGCGCAGTCATGTAACTATGACTCGACAGCTGATTCCATGATCTGGGATCAGATCGTTTTCGGGGACCACTCCGACTCCCTTCGGCAGCAGCTCCTGAAAGTCAAACAGTTGACCCTCTCTGTCGCTATTGAGATGTGCGTTGTCCATGAGCATGCTAAGAATCGTTACTCCCACATCAGGGTGGCAGAAACTGCAAAGCTGGCCTCCCACGAGGCGGAAAGGGTGCAGGTCATCGCACAGATGCAGGGCCTGAGCATCGAGGAGAGTGGCCGTTTCGCACGCTTTTCCCGGGTCCCTGCGCATGAGCGCCACGACCGAGGGGATGACGAGACCAACGACCCGACTGCGCAGGTGCGTACGTCGATCGACTGCGCATGCGCAATGGCACACGGAACGCGCTGACGTTGGCGTCATGACGTGTCCGAATTGTGGCTCCGCCCTTTTAAAGCTGCAATGTCCGGCAAACGGACGCCGGTGTCTACAGTGTGGCAAGCTTGGCCACTACGCAGCCCTTTGCAGATCTGCTCCACCGCTCAGCAGCCAGCGGTCCCAGCTACAGCGCAGAATTGTCCGCTCAATACAGAAAGGAATGCCAGATTCCGATCCCGACAGCCCAACAGACCCTGATGCTGAGTGCCTCAAGTCGCCACACCGGGTGGGCATCATAAGAAAGCATGCGCTGCCCTTCACCACGGCGGCGAAGCACCTCTCGATCCTCAGCGTGGATCCCGACGACGAGTGGTGTGCTGTCCTCACAGTTAACAAGGCTCACATCTGGTTCAAACTGGATACCAGCGCATCGGCGAACCTCATCTCGAAATCCGATCTCGACACCATCCGCGTCAGACCAAGTACCCTTCCTCCGATCTGCCAGCAATCCTGACAGCCCCCGTGACCACCGCGATGGCAGCGATCCCGCCTATCCAAGTGCAGGCGGCTCCTGATCCACCTCTCCGGCGATAAACAAGAATTTGTCGCCCACCACAAAGACTAAATTTATAGTCTGAACTTTTGTACATTTTGTTACCTCATCGACTTGACCTCTGTAAACATTGTTTCGTTTGCCATGTATCTGCACTATCGGCATTCGTATTGATGTATACATGTTCATTTCGACACCTTTTGTATATAGTCAGGCACATATACATATATATCCGCACGCACACCTTAATATTTATTTATCTAAAAAAAGGGGGAGATGTCATATTATCCACTCCTGTATATAATGAAGTGCAGACAGGCAGTGATTAACACACAGGATGCCCAGTAAGCTCACAGCACAGAGCAGCCAATCACCAGACAGGACACTACCACTATAAAGCCACTAGGTTTCCCGCTCTCTCTGGACCCAGCCACTGAGACAGTCAGAGTCCACGAGCTAGCCAGTGCAAACACCAGGCGGTAGCTAGTAAGTCTGGTCAGGATAGTACTAGGTCTCCAGTCAGTTCAGTATAGTGTCAACCCACAGCTGATCATATATATTAGTTATAACGTTGAATAAAATCGTGTTGGATCTTCTCCAGTGTTAGAGGTCTGTCTCTCGCCACACTGCATCAAGTGCAGTCCATGTCGAACCAACCTGCCTAACACATCAGCTTTCTTAATTACTTCCTGTACCTGTAGGCCAGCCTTTGTAAGCCTACTTAAAATCCAGGCCTAATTCACTTCTTGACACATCAGAATGATTCTAGAGCACTCTGGTGATGTAGCCAGGACATGGAATGGAAAGTGAGAATTGTATTCGCTTTGCATAATGTTTTTTGCTGTCAGCCAGCCTCAGAAGCAGAGGGTTTTATAAAGCTCTCAATAGAGAATGGAGCAGGAATGGCAAATTCTGCCAGGAATGTGTTGTGTCAGGTACGGTGCAGCTGTCAGTTTTACAACCTGTGTTTCAGGCAGGTCTGCACAGGCTGTCTTTCCTACACCGGAAGGGAGTGTTGAAGGTCAGGCTATTCCCCCGCAATGGCTTGTTGGATTTTCTACTCCCAATCATACAGGCAAAAAGCTCCCAGGTTAAATCCAGGTCTAAACTGAATTAGCCACTCATCAGTGGGCCTGGGGCAGGGCGGAAATTTTTGCATGGCCAAGCCACATCTTTGGACTGTGGGAGGAAACCGGAGCATCCGGAGGAAACCCACGCAGACACGGGGGAGAACGTGCAGACTCCAAACAGTCACCTAAGGCTGGAATTGAACCGGGGACTCCAGCGCTGTGAGGCAGCAGTGCTAACCACTGTGCCACCGTGCCACCATTGGCACTAACAGTCATTGGCACTAAAGGAGTAAAGGGGAGGGGTGTTATGTATTTGAGTAAAACTATTTGCTGGTGAAATGCCACATAAGCAGTGATGTCAGTGGAGCACTTTGTGGGTTTTTGGGAAGTTCACCAATTTACCCTGTAGCAGAAGAGATGTTCTCTTCATTAACCCCGCACTGTGTTTTTATGAACTTAAAGCTGTGGCACCTCTATTATTTTTCTTTTTGCGGCAACAACAAATATATAACAATGATTGATTCAGAGTGACTCAGGGTTCAGTAAGATGTCTGAGTGACGTGATGGAGGAGCAGTGCTCCGAATGCTCGTGATTCCAAATAAACCTGTTGGACTTGGTGTTGTAAGACGTTTTACTGTGCTCACCCCAGTCCAACGCCGGCATCTCCACATTTTGATTAGGGTTGCCTTGCCAACTGCGGTTAAGTCTATTCCTGGAGTTTTCATCAAATGGCTTGCCCCCCATGCTCCAGCCATTTGTTGGCCAACGCATCCATCCTTGTGACTCACGGCTTCCCTCCACCAATTGGAAAGCAAAAGACTCATTACCCAATTGGATGATGCTCGACTGTCAAGCTTTTGGCTCATTTTCAATGTTCTTATATCTGGTAAAGAGAAATGTTCAAAGAAAATTAAATAAAATATATTTTTAATATCTCAATGATTTTTCTCCCGGGTCGCCCACAGCCCAGTCCTGGGCAATGATCTCCAATTCCTGGAGACTCCCGGCCAAATCTGGGAGGCTGTAACCGGATGGCTCAGAAATAGGCCATTCAGCCCAACCTATCCATGCCAATGTTTCTGCTCCATTTTAACCTCCCATCTCTCCTCACCTAAATCCATCATGGAACCCTCTATTCCCTGCCCCCTCGGAACCCTCTATACCCTGCCCCCTCGGAACCCTCTATTCCCTGCCCCCTCGGAACCCTCTATTCCCTGCCCCCTCGGAACCCTCTATTCCCTGCCCCCTCGGAACCCTCTATTCCCTGCCCCCTCGGAACCCTCTATTCCCTGCCCCCTCGGAACCCTCTATTCCCTGCCCCCTCGGAACCCTCTATTCCCTCCCCCCCTCGGAACCCTCTATTCCCTGCCCCCTCGGAACCCTCTATTCCCTGCCCCCTCGGAACCCTCTATTCCCTGCCCCCTCGGAACCCTCTATTCCTTGCCCCTCGGAACCCTCTATTCCCTGCCCCCTCGGAACCCTCTATTCCTTGCCCCCTCGGAACCCTCTATTCCCTGCCCCCTCGGAACCCTCTATTCCCTGCCCCCTCGGAACCCTCTATTCCCTGCCCCCTCGGAACCCTCTATTCCTTGCCCCCTCAAATGCTTATCTTGCTCCACCTTAAATACATCTAAATTATTCACTTCAACCAGTCCCTGCAGTAGCAAGTTCCACATTCTCACCACTCTTTGGGTAGAGAAGCTTTTCTGAATTTCCTATTGGATTTCTCGCAGCCGTACTGGTGTTGGGATGAGGCCATTGAATCTCGCGAGGAAACGCCTCGTGAGATTTAACAAAATCTCAAGGGACGTTGTGATCTGGATCTCGCCCTCACTGTTGTGATCCTGATGTGCGTCTTTGAATGCGCCATTCGACACATTTAAGTATGCGCTTGCAGAGTCCCCTGGCGCCCGCGATCTAATGGCCGCGCCTGAGAGACCTCGTCAGGGTGTTGTTTAGTACAGACGTTGTAATGGCACCTGAGGGCGGGGGGGGGGGCGGATTTCCCAGCCATTAGAGGTCCCCGGGTGGTCGGCAGTCCCTCTGGCACACGGGCATCCTGGCAGTGCCGGGTTGGCACTGCCAGGGATCAGGCCCCGGGAGGCCTTACCAGGTGGAGGGGGGTGGGGGTGGGGGTGGTGAGGGGGTGTTCTTGGGGGCCTTCCCAGGTTGGGTGGGAGTCACAAACGGTAGGGGGGGGGGGGGCTGAAAGGCAGTGGGGTGGTGGGGGGAGGCAGACAGACAAAATGGCCCCCCGATCTGTGGGGAGCCTTTTCAGCTGGGCTCACCAAGTGCAGTCTCAGCGGAGAGAGATTTCCGAGCCCAAAAAAATTGGGCATAGATTTTTTTTCCGTTGAATTGCGCCCTATATTTCTTTTTGTAAATAAATTTAGAGTACCCAATTCATTTTTTTCCAATTAAGGGGTAATTTAGCGCGGGCAATCCACCTAGCCTGCACATCTTTGGGCTGTGGGGGCGAAACCCACGCAAACACGGGGAGAATGTGCAAACTCCACACGGACAGTGACCCAGGGCCGGGATCGAACCTGGGATCTCAGCGCCGTGAGGCTGCAGTGCCAACCACTGTGCCACCGTGCTGCCCGCGCCCTATATTTCTAATGGGTACAACTGCATTCCTGCCAGACTGACTGGCTCCATAATGAAACTAAGGAAGGACCACCTGTTATTTTTTTTTGCTTTCACACTTTTAACTTGAAGTAAATATGAACTATCCTTTGAATTGCTATTATCGTGTCAGTTTACCAGTTCTCAAACCCAGTCTTTTTCACTCTTACATTGAAAAATTTCAATCCCCAAATGAACAGTTATACTCCTAAAACATATGAATCATGAGGTTAGATATTTTCGCTGTGGAAAGGCCTCACCCAGTTAGTTGCAATCAGGAGTAATGGCAGCCCAGCTCTATACTGACATCACCGTCAGCAAAAACAGGGCAGCCAAATTACTGTTAACTAGAATCATCAAGTTTGGCCATGTGTCAGGACACTTATACAATGGCTTGGGTCATGTCAGAGTTAATCTACAGTCACAAAGTAAATAAGAACATTGAACGTTAACTTCTTATCTAAATTGTAGTCCTTTTTAGGCATTAAGCGTCTTTGGGAGGAGAAATGTTTCTTTGTGAGCTCAACCACCACTGGCAGGAGCAGCGAGGAATTACCACATTGACTAACTCAAAAGTGTCTGGTATTAAGGTGCACGCAATCTAAGTACTTAACTAGTGAGTAACAAGGCAACGTATTAGAAAGAACAGAGCAAAGTCTCCTCTGCAGATTTTGAGGAGATGCCGTCTCTCTCTCCCAATGGAAGAGCGTAAAAATGGGGGGGGCGGGATTCTCCCTTCTGGGGACTAAGCCCCCACGCCGGCGGGAAAACCGGCGCCAACCACTCCGGCATCAACAGCCCCCGAAAGAATTCTCCGCATTTTCAGGGGCTTAGGTGGATGGCGGAGGGGTTGCCACCTCTCCAGCCGGCGCCGAAGAGACGGCGTGAGTGGCTGGTGTGACCTCGCGCATGCGCAGACCGGCCAGTGTATTTTTGAGCATGCGCGGAGGGGTCTCTTATACACGCCGGCCCCAGGGCAATATAGCGGAGTCCTACAGAGGCCGGCGCGGAAGAAAGAAGTACCCCTACGAAACAAGCCCGCCCACAGATCAGTGGGACCCGATCACGGGCCAGGCCACCGTGGGGCTCCCCGCCCCAGGTCGGATCTCCCCGCATCCCCCAGAGGATCACCCATGCATACTCACCTGCCAGGTCCCGCCGTGCGGGAGGTGAGTAATTCACGCCGGCGGGATTGGCCAAAAATGGACAGCCGCTCGGCCCATCGGGGCCTGGAGAATCACCGACCAGCGTGGCGGGAATCCCACCGCCACCCCAAAAATGGCGCCGGAGAATACAGCAGCCGGTGTCGGGGCGGCGGGGCAGGATTCCTCCCCCCCCGGGGATGTTCCGGCCCAGTGGAGGGGGGGTTGGAGAATCCCGGCAAGGGTCTAAAAGAGTTTTGAATGAATAAAACAACATCATTTACTCCAGCTTCTACGAGGAGTGAACTCTGCCGTTTTATCCTACATTGTATTATCTCCGCATTTTTCTTTCCTTTTTTTTGTTGGTTCCTTTTTGTTTTTTCGCTTTTTGGGCCTTTTTAATTATTTATTTTGGTGCCTTTGTTTTTTTCACTGGTGGAGGGCTGGGGAGCTGTATCGTGGGCCCTTTGGGTCGCGCGCCCTTCTCTTTTACGCATTGTGGTCGGGGGGGGGGGGGTTGGGGTTTTAGATGGAAGCGCGGGCTTTTTCCCGCGCTGGAGGTGAGGTGGGAGGGGCCGGCACCGGGCCGGGGGAGTGGCGGTTGTGTTGCACCGGGGGGGGGGGGGGGTCGTTGGGGTGGCGGGAGCAGCCGGGGTCAGCAGGAGTCAGCTGACTTACGGAAGTACGATGGAAGGGATAACGCAGCTAGGGGGGCCCTAGCTGGGGGGGGGGGGGGGGGGGGGGGGTTGTTGGAGGGGGGAATAGGGGGGAGGTACCGGGTTGCTGCTGGAAGGGCCGAAGGAGAACTGATGGTGCTAGGGGGGGGTCGGGAAGAGGATCTGCCAACGTGGGGAACGGGGACTGCGAGCACGTGGTTGGCCGAGGAAGAGTTATGGCTGACCAGCGCAGAGGGAGAGGGAAGACCCCCCAGTTTTGGCTGGTCACATGGGATGTAAGGGGGCTGAATGGACCGGTGAAGAGGGCCTGGGTGATGGCGCACTTGAAGGGGCTAGGGGCGAACGTAGCTATGCTCCAGGTGACGCACCTTAAGGTAGCAGATCAGGTGAGGCTGAGAAGAGGGTGGGTTGGACAAGTGTTCCATTCAGGGTTAGATGCGAGGAACCGGGGGGTGGCGATTTTGGTTGGAAAGAGCTTGTCGTTTGTGGTGTCGAGTGTGGTGGCGGATAGCTGTGGCAGATATGTGATGGTAAGCGGTAGGCTCCAGGGGGAGCGGGTGGTGCTGGTTAATATGTACGCCCCTAATTGGGACGATGCAGGCTTCATGCGGCGCATGCTGAGCCGGACTCCAGACCTGATATTGGGCAGAGATTTTAATACAGTGCTGGACATGGCTCTGGATTGTTCGAGGTCCAAATCGGGTAAGAGGCCGGCGGCGGCCACAGTGCTGAGGGGGTTCATGGACCAGATGGGAGGGGTGGACCCTTGGAGGTTTTTGAGGCCGGGAGGTAGGGAGTTCTTGTTTTTCTCCCACGTCCACAAGGCTTATTCCCGGATTGACTTTTTTGTCCTCAGCAGGGCGCTAATCCCGAGAGTGGTGGGGGCGGAATATTCGGCGATTGTCATATCGGACTATGCTCCACATTGGGTGGACCTGGAGCTGGGGGAGGGGAAGGATCAGCGCCCGCTGTGGAGGTTAGATGTGGGGCTTCTGTCGGAGGAGGAAGTATCTGGGCGGGCCCATAGGGGTATAGAGGGGTATTTGGAAGCTAATGACAATGGGGAGGTGCAAGTGGGGGTGGTCTGGGAGGCGTTGAAGGCGGTGGTTAGGGGGGAACTGATTTCTATTAGGGCACACAGGGAGAGGGGGGAGAAAGTTGAGAGGGAGAGGCTGGTGGAAGAAATGGTGAGGGTGGACAGGAGGCATGCGGATGCCCCGGAGGAGGGGCTTTTGAGGAAGCGTTGTATTCTCCAAGCGGAGTTTGACATATTGACCACCCGGAAAGCGGAGGCGCAGTGGAGGAGGGCGCAGGGGGCGGTATATGAGTACGGGGAGAAGGCAAGTCGAATGCTGGCCCACCAGCTCCGGAAGCGGGAGGCAGCGAGAGGAATAGGGGGAGTTAGAGATGTAGGAGGGAGTCTGGTGCGGAGTGCAAGGGGCATCAATGGGGTGTTCAGGTCCTTTTATGAGGAGTTGTACCGGTCAGTGCCCCCTGGGGAGGAGGATGGGATAGACCACTTTTTTGGATAAGCTGGAGTTCCCGAGAGTAGGGGACGAGCGGGTGGAGGGTCTGGGGGCCCCAATTGAGTTGGAGGAGCTGAGCGTGGCGTTGGGGAGTATGCAGTCAGGGAAGGCACCGGTGCCTGACAGGGTTCCCAGTGGAGTTTTACAAGAAGTTTTCAGACCTGTTGGGCCCGTTGTTAAGTGAGGACCCTGAATGAGGCAAGGGAGGGGGGAGCTTTGCCCCCGATGATGTCCAGAGAACTAATTTCTCTGATCTTGAAGCGGGATAAGGACCCCCTCCAGTGTGGGTCTTACAGGCCGATCTCGCTCCTCAACATGGACGCGAAGCTGCTGGCCAAGATACCGGCCAGGAGGGTGGAGAATGTGGTCCCGCAGGTCATTCACGAGGACCAAACGGGTTTTGTGAAGGGGAGGCAGCTGAATGTCAATGTGCGGCGGCTTCTTAATGTCATAATGATGTCGGCGGTGGACGGGGAGGCGGAGATAGTGGCATCGATGGATGCGGAGAAAGCTTTTGATAGGGTGGAGTGGAGTTACCTGTTGGAGGTGTTGAGGAGATTTGGGTTTGGTGAGGGATTCACTAGGTGGGTGAGGCTGTTGTATAGCGCTCCGGTGGCGAGCATGATGACGAATGGGAGGAGGTCGGAGGACTTTCGGCTGTCCCGGGGGACGAGGCAGGGGTGCCCCTTGTCTCCCCTGCTCTTCGCTCTAGCGATTGAACCCCTGGCCATGGCACTGAGGGAATCGAGGAACTGGAGGGGGATTGTGCGGGGTGGGGGGGGGGAGGGTTAATAGGAGCATTTTGGGGTTCGTGTGGGCGCGGACGACCCCGAGAGTGAGGAGGGTATTCTTTGAGCGAGGCAGGGAGGTGGGTGGACTGCCGTTGCCCAACCTGTGTGGGTATTACTGGGCTGCGAATGTGGCAATGATTCGTAGGTGGGTGATGGAGGGGGAGGGAGCTGCATGGAAGAGGATGGAGGCAGCGTCCTGTGTGGGCACGAGTTTAGTGGCGCTGGTGACGGCCCCTCTGCCACTCCCCCCAGCAAGGTACTCTACGAGTCCAGTAGTGGTGGCTACCCTCAAAATCTGGGGGCAGTGGAGGCGACATAGGGTAAGTGAAGGCCTCAGTTTGGTCCCCTATACGGGGGAACCACCGGTTTGAACCAGGGAGGATAGATGGAGGGTTTTTGAGTTGGCACAGGGCAGGCATCAGGCAGATGGGGGACCTCTTCCTGGACGGGAAGTTTGCGATCTTAGAGGAGTTGGAGGGGAAGTGAGGTCTCCCCCCCAGGGAATACCTTCAGGTATATGCAGATTAGGGCGTTTCTTAGGCTGCAGGTGGCGTAGTTTCCGCTATTGCCGCCAAGGGGGGTTCTGGATAGGGTGCTCTCGGGGACGTGGGTCGGCGAGGGTAGGATCTCTGCAATTTATCAGATGATGCAGGAGGGGGAGGAGGCCTCAGTGGAGGAGCTGAAAGCGAAGTGGGAGGAGGAGCTGGGGGAGGCGATGACGAGGGGACGTGGGCGGACGCCCTGGGGAGGGTGAATTGTTCCTCTTCTTGCGCATGGCTTAGTTTAATTCAGCTAACTGTGCTGCATAGGGCGCATATGACTGGGACCAGGCTGAGCCGGTTCTTTGGGGGTGAGGACAGGTGTCGGAGGTGTTCGGGAAGCCCAGCGAATCACACCCACATGTTTTGGGCTTGTCCGGCGCTGGAGGGTTTCTGGAAGGGGTGGCGAGGACCTTGTCCAGGGTGGTTGGATCCAGGGTGGAACCGGGCTGGGGACTCGCTATTTTTGGGGTGGCATCGGAGCCGGGAGTGCAGGAGGCGAAAGAGGCCGGTATCCTGGCCTTTGCGTCCCTAATAGCCCGGCGCAGGATCCTTCTACAGTGGAGGGAAGCAAGGCCCCCGAGCCCGGAATCCTGGATCAGTGACATGGCCGGGTTCATTAAACTGGAGAGGGTCAAGTTTGCCCTGAGGGGGTCGGTGCAAGGGTTCTTCCGGCAGTGGCAGCCCTTTCTTGATTTCCTGGCGGAGTGTTAGAGGGGGGCCAATTTCAGCAGCAACCCGGGGGGGGGGGACTATGGGTTGGTTATGGGGGTTTGTTCTTACGATTATATGTTTATTACTTTTTTTGCTGTTAATTTATTGCTTTGTATTGGGCGGGAGGGGTTTCTGTTTTTCTTTTTTCATTGTTGGGATAAAATTTGTTGTTGGAAAATCTGAATAAAAATTATTTTTAAAAAAATAAAAAAATTAGGGTCCTCTGCAAGAATAACAAATTTAGGTAGGCGGTAACCAATAGCAACCTCTACAAAATTAAACCTTTGCAGATACCTCGAACCACTTCTGTGTTCACATCAACAAGGACAACCTGTGCATTGGTGTAGCACCTTTAATGCAGGAAGACATCTCAAGGAGCTTTACACGCGTGTATTCAAATGGAAACGGCGACCGAGCCAAAGAAGGAGATCGTAGCAAACAGGGAACTCAAAGCTTGATCAAAGATGTAGGGCTGGATTCTTTGTTTCAGCGACTAAGTGTTGATGCCAACGGAGCATTTGTGGTCTTTTACGACCAAAGATTTTGTGTGAAACCCTCACCGTTCCCGGAATCTAGCAGCGTCGCCAGGTGAAATTCCCGGCACCTGCGTCGAAAATGGCCGGAGAATGGGCGGGTCCTTGGCCGCGCATGACTGATGACCTGCAGCGGTCAAGCTGCACAACATGGCGCCTGCGGTCCGCAGACCCGACCCGCCATCCGCGACCCCACAGGCCACCACCCGGCCAGCGGCACGGATCCCGTCCGAGTGTGGCAGCGCTGGACACAGTCTGGAGCTGGCAAGCTGGGTTCCCAACCGCTGAGACCACACGTGTCGGGAACGCGGCCTATCCGGGGGGGGGGGAGCATTACGGGAGGACCGGATGATGACCCGCCAACGCGATTGCTACAGCGCACGGCGCGCGACGCGGAGACGCCATTTCTGTAGGGGCGGAGCATGGCTGACCAGTGTCAAACCGGCACCAGCGACGATTTGGGCGTCAGAGTCGATTCTTTGCCCAATCGGCGATTACGATATCGGCGTTGGACAATGGAGCACCCCGCCTGTAGTTTTTTTGAAGGAAGATTTTAAAGGAGAGGATCAGGGAGGAATTCCAGAGCTTGGGCCCTCGGGATCTGAAAGCACGACTGGGCGACTGGTTAAAATGCCAGAGTACCTGCAGTTGGGCAGTTTGGAGGACCAGTGGAGGTTTCAGAGTTGGGAAGGGGAGAGGAGATGGAGGTATTTTAACATGGGGATGCAAATTTTAATTCCGCCAAGTACTGCACCTAAATTAGGAATTCTTCACACGTGAGCCTGGACAGTGACTGCCTGGAGAATAAGTTATCACAAGGAATGACAGCTGAACCTGGTCTCACCTGCGCTTTCCAGGGGCAGACATTTTATGATGATCAGAAATGGAAACCCTGACTAATTTTTCTCCTCATCATAACGGTCACCCCTCCCCCAAATTTGATTACTCAAGGACCAGAGGTAGAACCGAGAGCTTCCTGACCTGCATGCCTAGTACCACAGGTATTTACCCAGTGAACCACAAAGAAGTTGAATGGCAAGCATTTTAAAACAAAGGCATGCGAGGAATCCCAGGGCTTTGGATAACTATCACCCTGAACGTTTGCAATGTTTAGACGGTCTGATACCATTCTCAACAAAGCAAAATCTGCGTAGCTTCCTGTGTTCATCGCAACAAAAAAATAACTTTCACTTATAAAACGCTTTTACTGTAGGAAGAGACTTCATAGGAGTGATTTCCAAACTTAAAATTATAATTGTAGCTTAAAAACACTTTAATCAGTATTAGCACATCTCTTCAGAAGCTGCTGGCTTCAGAGTGACTCTGAACAGGGCCTCTTTCAAGAACCTTTTAATGGAACCATTGCTTCAATTGAGGCCATGGGCCTTTCAGTATTACCTGCAAACTGGATGAGACTTGCCAGTTGCTCTGCGCGATCAGCCTCCACATTTCCCCTATCTAGGAGCTCTGCTTGTCTCTTCCTATTTGTTCTGTGGTGATGTGAAGAGTTTGGCTGGTACCCAGGCAACAGAAAATAATCTGTCGGCTGCCTGTCGAGACCTGTATGAGGAGGACAGGCATCTTTTTTGCTATTTGGTATCAAGTCTCGGGCATTGGAACAAATTCAGGCTCTCATTTAAAACAAGTCTGCTTTTGAGCCAGTCCTTAGGATTTAATGTCAATGATGTGTATTTTTTAAAATCCACATATACTCAATTAAAATTATTCCTGCATCATATATATCCAAATGTTTACATCTGTTTATTGGTTGAACCACCTTTCCATTCCTGGGTATGAGGGGGGAAGAGGGATAACAGAATTACTTAATTTGGATGATAACAAGTTGTAACGTCCATGTTTTGTTGTCCAATGAGAAGTTTCTCCTGCAGTTTAATAGGTGAGTGATGAGCGGTTTGGGTATCATTCCATGTGCTACAGTGTTTCTGGAGGGGGTCGTTCAGAATTACTCACCCCCATACGATTACTCAATGTTACTCAGCAACATGCAATTAGCAGCGTGTCTGATATGCATGAATACAGTTGTTACATAATCTAGGATGACATGAAGGGGGAAAAAAACTCCAGATATTTTAAGAGTGCGAGTTGACGTGTTATAATTACCTGGGAGACGGTGAACAAGGCCTGCAATTCATAGTCTGACAGCGTAGCCATGTACCCACACCCCCACATCACACCCGAAAGCTCAAGAACTGAGACACAGTCGGAAGTGTGGGTGTAAAATCCCTTGTGGCAGCACAGATCAGGTAGAGTGCGGAGTTCCTCACTCACTCAGTGCAGTGTTAATCAGAAAGGGGGGAACGAAGCCCCTGATTCACTCGTTATTGTGACATTGCGCCTCTCCCTCAGGACGGTGCCCTCTGTGCTTCAGTACGCCATCTTTTTCCACGGGTGGAATTCATTTGACAACTGTGCAGTAATGTTGTTCCATGTGTAATTAATTTAGCTGCCGCCCAAATTCGTTGTGAAAATGAATAAAATTGTGAATGCAGAAATGCCATTAGGCATTGTGTTGTACTTGATACTTTCTCACACAATTTCTCATTCACTCACCCCACTCTGTTTTACTCTGGCACATTCTACACCCGTGCAGAATCCCCGCACACACCAAGTTGTGTGTACACGCAATCAACCACCTGCCGTGTGTTATTCGGCGGGGGTGGCAACCCGCCATCGGGATCTACCAGTCCCGCTGTTGTTAGCTGGTTTTCCTGTTGACAGCAACCCTTGCCTTCGGGAAACCCGCACGCCACGTGGGACCTGAATTTCCTGCCACTGCGAACAGGCAGTAACTCCCGCCCATTGTCTCACACTCTCTCAAATCCTCATTCATGTGCATTCAGTCACAGTCTAATATTGCTTCACACAACTTCCTATTCTCCCTCTCTCATAGGCGCACTTATGTTCTCCAGCGCAATCTCATGTGTGGAATAAATGGTTGTGATCGTTTGAAATTTGGCATTCTTGCATTTGCCCTGGCGAGTTCAAGATGAAAAGCTTCGGCAAGATGTTTCTCGTCTCAGCACTACTAGAAGTAAATAGCATTATTGAACTGTTCCTCTGCCACAGACAAGTTTGTCACTTGCCCCTTAGCTGTCAGAAGACACTAAACCATCACCAATTATTTGCTAGACCAGGATTGCTGAAGCCTCCATTAATTAGGCTGTGGAAAATCTCCAAGTCACATCTTGATATCCAAACACAATTACTTGAAGAATTTTTGTGCGGCTAGAAACTGCCAGGATCAAACTTGTGAAAATTGGCCCTGACTTAACTCCTGCTGCAGCTTGTTGCGATAGGACAGAGTCAAATAAAATTCACACCCTCAAGTCAGTGCCACTTAAGGCTGCTTTGTTCTAACGTGGCTCAATTGGTAACATTCTGCTTCCGGGTCAGCAGGTCGTGGTTCCAAGCTGCAGCACTTGCACTGGACTTTAACGCAGCACTGATAGGGACTACCGCATTGTCAGAGGTGCAGATCTTTGGATGGGATGTTAGACTGAAGCTCTTGCTTTGTCTTTGAAAAAATCTCTGTAAAATATCTGAAAGACCATTACAAGAATTTCAAAATGGACATCGTGCAAAATGCAATAATATTCCCGTTTTCTGCATACATCATGGGGTGGATTCCCCATTGTTCGATTCCGGTATTGGGTTTCCGGACCGGGCGGCGAATAGAGCGTTGGCCGAAAATCCTATCGGGCACCAGTCCCGTGGGTTCTGGTCGACCGCGCAGCAGTGAGCTACACGCCCCCTGCTGGCAGGAGGATACAAATGAGTGATTTTCACCGATTTGCATCCGATTAATGGACTGGAAGCCTGAGTCTCCACCCCACCATTATGCACCGATCCCCACAGAGGGAAATCTTCCCCACAGGATTTGGTGCAAGTTTTCCCAAGCATGGCCCTGTCATAATGGACCCCATGGTGGATCAAGGGGATCAGTGCATAACCAGAGGTGTCCCCAAAGTCCATCGGAAGGCCCACCTCCCCCACAAGCAAATCCTCCACAATCCCCCCAGACCCCCCCCCCCATCAGGCATCCCATCAGACCCCAAACTGTGACCCCCATCAGTGACCCCCATCAGAGACCTCCATCAGATACCCCTGTCTGAAGCTGAACAGCAGCTCAGGCAGTATAGTGAAAAATCGCTGCATTTTCACTTACATCTGCTGCCTCAGTCAAAAGCGTTTAAAGCAGCAGTTCTTACAAGTGTCAGAGACTTGCTGGAAAGCTCAGTATACTTCAAGTCCCTTGACAGCCTTTGAAATGCAAATCTTCCATTCAATTTTATATAACAATACATTGCTTTAGCCAGTGATTGACAGTTTTATTACTCCAGAGACATGTGTGTTGGATTGTTATCTATCTTTCCCTTTACCCTGCTTTGATGCTAACCACGATGTTAATAAACACTCTTGCTATGATTGACAGTTGTTTACCACATCAAAAGCAGCTAAGTGCTTTCAGCTGTGAGAAGGAGAAGGTGAAAGCACTTAGCTGCTTTTGGCTTGCACCTCGGTGCTGCTCCAAGCGCAAGTGGTGACCAGGAGTGAGTCTCTACTGACAGGAGCACATAGTCACTCAAAATGAAGAATCCAGCCCCATGTTGAACTCTGAGGTGCTTCAATACAACCAAAGAAACATTGCAGACATTTCAAAATGGTCTTTAAAAATGGTGCAAAGGCATTTAAGTTGTCCTCTGAGGTACTTCAATACAATTCTGATCCATAAAAATTCAATGTGAGTCATACTGCTCAGGGGCTTTCTGTACAATTCCACTCCCCTCAATTTCCTATGGCTGAAAGACCTTAGTCAGTGACCTTCTCCCATTGCGCCTTTGCGGTGGCTGTTCCAAGCTTTAGTGCATCCCTCAGCACGTAGTCCTGGACCTTGGAATGTGCCAGTCTTCCACACTCGGTTGAGGACAACTCTTTACGCTGGAAAATCAACATGTTTCAGGCAGACCAAAGAGCGTCTTTCACTGAGTTGATGATCTTTCAGCAACAGTTGTGGCAGCACAGTGGTTAGCACTGCTGCCAATCAGTGCCAGGGACCTGGGTTGAATTCTGGTCTTGGGTGACTGTGTGGAGTTTGTACATTCTCCCTGTGTCTGCGTGAGTTTCCTCTGGGTGCTCTGGTTTCCTCCCACAATCCAGGGGATGTTTAGCACAGGGCTAAATCGCCGGCTTTGAAAGCAGACCGAGGCAGGCCAGCAGCACGGTTCTATTCCCGTACCAGCCTCCCCAAACAGGCGCCGGAATGTAGTGACTAGGGGCTTTTCACAGTAACTTCAGTTGAAGCCTACTTGTGACAATAAGCGATTTTCATTTTCATTTCAAGATGTGCAGGTTAGGTGGATTGGCCATGCTAAATTGTTCCTTAGTGTCTCAAAGTTGGGTGGGGTTACGGGGATAGGGTGGTGGAGTGGGCCTAGATAGGGTATTCTTTCCGAGGATCAGACTCGATGGGCCAAAAGATCTCCTTCTGCACTGGAGGGAGCCTTTGAGTCTATGAGCTGAAGTACGTCTCGACGGTGTGCCTCCCTGGGAACAGAGCTGCTCGAGATGAACCTCAACAAAAACCTCCTCATCTCTCTGCAGACCTTCTTTGCAAAGGCACATTCCACAAGGTGGTGGACAATAGTCTTCACCTCGAGGGCAACGTGTGGATGGGGTAAGACACTGGGCTCTGTGGAAAGAATGTGACTGGGAGGGCCTTTCTCATCACCATCCAATCTCAGCCTTGGTGCGTGATTCAAAGTTCCAGAGATGAGGCATTTTGCCAAATGACCTTGACAGTCTGTTCAGGGATCCATCCGACAGGACCCATCATTTCATTTTCCTAAAGGGTCTATAGGACATTACGTGCAGACCACTGCCTGATGGAAGTGTGGCCAAAGGTGTTTCTCTGAGTATATTTTTCCATGAGGGACAGGTGGTACGGCTTGGTCCAACTACTTGAAGTGATCCGCGGCGACCTGGCTCGATCTATCCTTCACAACACCGGGGCAGGTAGAACCTCAGCAGTAAGCGACAGTGTGCCCAGGATCTACGCTCGGTCTGATGCAGCCACACACAAAGGTGGCCATCAGGATTCAGGAGATGTTGAGATAATAATATAATAATAATAATCACTTATTGTCACAAGTGGGCATCTAGTCACCACATTCCGGCGCCTGTTCGGGGAGGCCGGTACGGGAATTGAACCCGCGCTGCTGGCATTGTTCTGCATTACAAGCCAGCTGTTTAGCCCACTGTGTAGAGGTGTGGAGGTTTGTATGTTGTGTCTCTGCAAATGTGGTCCATTTCCGGCCTCCAGATGGAGCAGAAAATGGCTCTGGTGATTGCCACAGCCCAGAAGTGAGGAATGGGCCAGATCCATGCCACGCACACAACACCCAGAGCACCTCACACCTGATGAGCAGGTTCTACCTGCAATGGGGAGGGAGCGTAGCTCACAGTTTTTGTTTCATTATTCCTACTCGCTCCTTCCAGTTTCTAACACATGCCCTGGTCCATCCAAACCATATCCCCAGCACTTTCAGGCAGTCTGACCTGACGTTGAAGGGGACAAGGGATTGTCACGATTGACCTTGGCACCCGAAGCCAGTTTGAACTGGTGGCAGATGTTGATCAGCCTGCGCAGCGACAGCAGAACTGAGCGGAAGACAGTGATGTCATCCATATACAGGGAGACTTTGACTTGAGTGCCTCCACGGCCTGAGATTGTCACTCTTCTTATGTCTGAATCCTTCCTCATGGACTCAGCAGAAGATTCTACCTCACACACAAACAGCACCAAAGAGCAGCCCTGACTGACTCCTGATTTAATTGGAAAGCGTACTGTTTCCCACCCATTGACTGAAACTGTGCAACTGATGTTCGTGTAGAGCGGTTGGATCCAATTGCGAAATCCCTCCCCAAAGCTCATCCATCATGGAGGCGTGTAATATTTTTTCAACTCCTGGTCCAGGCCAATGAGGCAGATATCCACAGCCTTGTCCCACACATCGGTGATTGTATCCCTGAGAGGCGCAAGACTGTCAGTGATCTTTTTTCTGGTTACAGGGTAGGTTGAATCAGGGTGGATCACCAACTCCAGAGCAGACCTGACCCAATTGACAATGACCTTGGGTAGAATTTTATCCTCCACATTCAAATGCGAAATGGGTCACCAATTTCTGATTTACTCCCTTTTCCACTTGTGCTTATAGATGAGGGTAATGAAGCCTTTCCTGGCATATCTGAAAGAACATTACATTTCCAAATGGCCAATACACAGAGTGCAATAAGATTCAGGTTCTCTACATATCTCACGTTCCACTCTTGAGGTGTTTCAGTACAGTCGCAGAAACATTACAGACATTTCAAAATGGCCGTTACAAATGGTGCAATGGTATCCAGGTTGTCTGCATAGCTCAAGTTGCACTCTGGGGTGCTTCAATACAATTGTGATACATGTAATATTCACTGTACACATTCAACGTGAGTCATACAGCCCGAGGAGGTTCTGTACAATTCCCTTCCTCCCAGTTCACCATGGCTGAAAGATCTTATCAGCGATGTTCCCCCTTTGCTGCCAGGGTCCAGGGTGTAAAAGATCCCATGGCACTATTTGAAGAAGAGCAAGGAGTACCAGTATCCTTGTTGAACTGACATCTTCAAAATCAGAGTAACTGGTCATTTACCAAAGGAATTGCGGGCCGTTGCTAGGCGCAAGATGGCAGCTGTGTTTGTGCCCTTTCAGATTGTTGACCATCAGTCAAGTCCTTTGAAGAACACTGTATAAATACAAATCTTTCCTTTTAACTGCAGAAAGGGACAACTTCTCACCTCGTATGTCTAAGTCACACCATCTCCCAGCTCTGGTGACTTGTGCTCTGAAACCTGTTCTCGGACGAGACTTGACATTTGTGCGGATTGACGTTTGGACTCGCTGCTTCTGTAAAAGAGGCAACCGTCGATTAAGCTAAACATTCTAAATGTAAAAAGGTCTCGAGGAAGTAGAATAAACAGCCCGAGCTGAAGGGCTAGTGCCCGGCACATGGGCCTCCTTCTGTTAGAATGGCTTGAGAGAAGCCTCAGCTTCACAGTGTAAACTTCTTGTTTCCGGAGAATTCCAAATGGCAACCAAATAGAATCAAGAGTGGGCGTGAAGGGGAGTCATGTTTAGTCTATAAATTATTCAATGAACTGATTTTTCAGCCATGCCAGATTATTGTTCCCCAGTCATATTGATCAGAGGCAGAGCCAAGTTTTTTATGTTTAGTTCTACTTGGGCAAGTTCATGTACCTTATTTACATAGTGCCATGTGGGAACTGCCTTTTAATGAGCACGGAATGTTACTTAGAGAATGTAACAGCACCTCTCTCTTTCTCTCCCTCTCGTGCTCTCTGTCTGTACAGCTCCACACCAGTAGAACCTGTTTGAAACACTTCAGTGGGAGGTTACCAGGCATGTTAGCACAGCACCCTGACCAGATCTCTTGCCTTGTACGGAACCCAAAGAGTGAGAAACGACTCTTTAAGCAGAGCTCGGGGACTGCCTTAGGCAGAGCGAACCTCCTCCTTCAGTCAGGCGGCAGGTGCTGAGAACACAGATCTTGTTACTCTGCAGATAAGGAATGTCAGAGTGTCTGCCGACAGGCGGTCAAGTTGTTTGTTTTGGACGTCAGTCTGACCATTTGTCAGGAGGGTGCTAAAGCTACAGCGCTGTATGGGGACTTCCAGGGAGCACACAGGCAACTGCTGAGGGGCTGGCCACGCACCGAACCACAGGCACGGGATATGAAATGGATTTAGAGCACAGAAGGATCAGGCAAGGGAGGAAACGACAGCGTTTGAGAGGTGAGTGATCTCGGAGTTTTATTAATCTCACTGTGTTGAGGGGAGGAGATGTACATTCCTCTTCACAGGGTCTGTCACACAGACTAACCATTTCCACTCCCGAATAGTCAGTGAACCAGACAGGGCCATGCAGATCACTCTTTGGCTGTAACTCATTTACATTGAGTTAATGGCTCGGTCGTTATCTTTGTGACAGCTCCACGCCTGGGGTCCATCAGCCTTATCTTTGTAGCCTGGGTTTGCGACAGTTTTCTGGGGTTTGGGGAGCCACTCGGAGTTTGGTGAACTTCATAGAAAATGGGGCCTTATTTCAGCCTCGGTGAATAACAAGCCAGGGAAGAATTCAGGAGTCATGAGTGTGTGTTCTGCTGGTCAGGGCACTCAGTGTGTGGGACTCAGACAACTAATTCTCAGCTCCAACATGTGGCTAGGGGCACTGGGAGATTCGATGTGACTGAATGCAGGAAGGGATGGACACAATTCCCTTCATTTGTGATTCACACGGCTCAGGTAAGAATTCACTTGCTCACCAAAAAAAAACCAAGCCAAATATGAAGCAAACAGTAAAGACTGGGAGTTGGAAAGATTAGTGCTTACAGCACAGAGGCAAGATGTGACAGGTAAACCTCGCTCCTGTATAAAGAGCTTCTGTTATATGGCCAGTGTTCGACAGGTAACCTCACCTCTATATAAAGAGCTTGTTCTATATCAGTCGGGATCTGACAGTAACTGTATGTACCAGGACTCCTGGGGCTGATGTTGAGATTGCCAAAATGAGCTGTGATTTGTGATTATCCGATCAGTACCAGCAGTCCTCCCATATACCCCACCAAAGTTGCTGTTCCTCGTGTACAAGGGTCGACAGTGAAAGGGTATTTTAACCCATCCCTGCCTGGCATTAATGGGAGTGCAAGGCGTCCACCCTGACCCTACTCAAGCTCCATCTGCCACCATCTTAACTGGGCCTTTTGATTTAGGTGCCTGAAGTATTTGCCTATCTCAGTTGGGATTCCCTGTTAATATGTGCAAATTGGGGTCCTGTCAGACCCATAGATATTTGATGGGGTTGTAACTGCCGACTGAACAGGGCAGCTGTAGGTGGTAAAATCTGCTGGGTGGACATCCTCTGAGGTAAGTCAACTCTAATGGTACCAAGATGAACAAGACTTTGGAGTACTGATGGACTGAAGTCCTGATAATTCTCAGCCTCTCAACTCACCTTGGTGCTGCCGGGCAGCCTGCAGTCCCCACGGTTTTGAATTTGTGTAAAGCGGACCAACTGCCTCTTTCTGCCTGACTGGGGTGGGGGAGCAGCTAGCTGCTGGGGTGTGAATGGGGCCTGGAAAATCAACCAAGGCCTCTCAAGGGTGGGAAGGCCACCAGCTTCATCAGGAGTCAAAATCCACACTCAAGTGTAAGCACAGGTGAAAGGTCACATTGTGGTGAAACTCAATTCTGTCCTCATCTCTCGTTCTCACGCACGCGAGCGCATCTCAGGGAAGTGATCAGGAGCAGAACCCTGGCCTCCGTCCAGTTCCAAAGCTGCCCTGGGCTGAGATCAGCTAATTCAGCGAAGTGCAGGGGTCTGAACCAAACCCTTTGTAACCTGGCTAAAGAATCACACCATAACCTGATCTGAAGTAGCTCAATGAGGAGCTAATTTTGATCACTATTATTGAGTTTTCTTTAATCCCCCGGCTAGGCTCCTCCCTGTGGAGAACGTGACTCAGAGTCTGAATCATTCTTCAATGTATTTAATCAATGTATTAATTAGATTGTTTGCCTTATTTATCTGAGAGATCCCTTTGAAACCAGAAACCAGAAACTAAGATTACTACGGCTCTATTGTGGTCCCTGTCTGTGGTTGGGTTGGCCAAGTTCATGTCTGTCCAGGATTGGCTTATCCGGGGTGCCATTTTAGCTTTACCTACCCAATCAAGAGACATGTAGTAATAGACAGAAAGGACAAAGGGTGAAAAAAATCTAGTGTCAAACACAAGGCCATGAAGTGAGCAATTTAATGTTTGTTCGTATGGATCTAAGGTTAATTCCATTTTAGCCAACTTCCCATTGCGTGTGCCTGGCCCTTTACAAACAAGAAAGTTGGATATTCCTAAACATCCATTTTGTCTCTGCTATCTGGGTTGGCAGCAGCTGACATCTATTGCTGGAGTGTCCAACCTTTGGTTCTTGCCCCGTTCCATGTGCTTATTCTGAGCCCCCCTCCAAACTGCACTCCTAATGAATCAAATATTTTGTGAAGCAAGGTGAACTATTTCAAGGTTTCCTTCGTTTCTTTTCTAAATTTAGAGTACCCAATTATCTTTTCCAATTAAGGGGCAATTTAGCGTGGCCAATCCACCTAACCTGCACATCTTTTGGGTTGTGGGGGTGAGACCCACGCAGACACGGGGAGAATGTGCAAACTCCACACGGACAGTGACCCAGGGCCGGGATTCGAACCCGGGTCCTCAGCGCCGAAGGCAGCAATGCTAACCACTGTGCCACCGTGCTGCCCTGCAAGGTTTCCTTCTTGGCCTCCTTTCCACCTATCCTTTCCCGCAAACAGCGATGACAGTCCATCCTGGAGTAGTGGCAAAAGCCACACAAAAGCAAGTTATTTTTTTCCTTCCTGCTATAGTTTTGCTCCTTGGAGAAGTGCGTGGTCACCATAGGTCAGTTTTAGCCGATGATACAAAATGAAAATATTCCAGATGCTGGAAGTCTGAAATACTCAATAGGTCTGGCAGCATCTGTGGATGTTTATTTCTCTCACGAGTAAAAGCCATACAAATGTGATTGTTATTGACTCCCAACACCCCCCCCCCCCCCCCCCCCCCCCCCCAAGTTGTTTTCAGAATAAACGTAAAGCCAATGCAGACTAGTTTTTCAACCTTACTGGACATCAACAAACCCATTGGTCTTGATTACTTACCTCAATCTTCAATTTGTCCCTAAATTCCTGAGTTTGCATATATCCAAGTATTCTTCGATTTTAGGGAAATCACTAGTTCCCAGCACGTTTCTCCGATTTAAATGGCTTGATCCCTGATTAACATATTTTCACCAATATTCATGTATTGCATGTTCTTATCATCTGTTCTTCCTCTTGTTTTTTTTTTCATTTCTAAAAAAAAAATTTTTAAACATTTTTTTTTCCAATGAATGCAATTTCATAGAATTTACAGTGCAGAAGGAGGCCATTCGGCCCATCGAGTCTGCACCAGCGCTTGGAATGAGCACCCTACCCAAACCCAAACCCATACCTCCACCCTATCTCCATAACCCAGTAACCCCACCTAACACTAAGGGCAATTTGGACCCTGAGGGCAATTTAGCCTGGCCAATTCACCTAACCTGCACATCTTTGGACTGTGGGAGGAAACCGGAGCACCTGGAGGAAACCCACGCACACACGGGGAGAACGTGCAGACTCCGCACAGACAGTGACCCAAGCCGGGATTTGAACCTGGGACCCTGGAGCTGTGAAGCATTTGTGCTAACCACTATGCTACCGTGCTGACCATTTAGCGTGGCCAACCCACTTACCCTGCACATCTTTGGGTTGTGGGGGTGAGATCCACGCAGATATAAGGACAATGTGCAAACTCCACACGGACAGTGACCCAGGGCCGGGATTGAACCCGGGTCCTCGGCATCATGAGTCAGCAGTGCTAACCACTGCGCCGCCGTGCTGCCCGCTCTCTTCCTCTTGGTTTGCTGCTATATATCTACATTGTAAAATTTTTCATAATTGTATGTGCAATACACAGAAGCGTAGTGTGAGCTGGATCAAGGTCCACAGTCTCTCGGCAATCTGAACAAATGACAATCTGACACCACCGACCAGCCAGATTTTCAGGACTGTCATATAGATCATGTTATAGAACCTTAGAACCCCTACAGTGCTGAAGGAGGCCATTTGGCCCATAATTCGTATGTTCGTCTGCCATTAATTGAAAGATCAATAGATCTCTGAGAGCCTGCATTCTTTGTCAATAATGCTGCCTTGGTTTCTTCCAACGCTTGCTCCTTCCATTATCAATCTCCTTTTGGGGGAGGTGGTGGTGTTGTGGTATTGTTGCTGGACTAGTAATTCAGAGAGCCAGGATACTGCTCTGGGGACCTGGGTTCGAATCCCACCACAGCAGATGGTGAAATTTGAATTCAATTAATATCTGGAATTAAAAATCTAATGATTACCATGAAACCATTGTTGATTGTTGTAAAACCCCATCTGGTTCACTAATGACCTTTAGGGAAGGAAGTCTGCCGTCTTTACCTGGTCGGGCCTACATGTGACTCAAGACCCACAGCAATGTGGTTGACTCTTAAATGCCCTCTGAAATGGCCGAGCAAGCCATTAGAGATGGACAATAAATGCCCACATCCCCTGAATGAATAAAAAAAATGTCAATTCAACAGCTTAAATCAAATGTAAGCAGTTTCTCCAACCTTAACGCATAGATATCCCTCCAGTGTCAATCATGGTTCAGTTACCTCTAAGTCACAAGGTTCTGAGTTCAAGGCCCATTCCAGGCCTTGAGCACAAAAATCAAGGTTGACACCAGGTACTGAGGATATGCTGCACTGTCAGAGGTGTGGCCTTTAGGATTAGGCCTCATCTGCCGGCTTGGGCGGGTGTAAAAGATTCCATGAGCTTCATTTTGAAAAGGAGCAGTGGGAGTTATCCCTGGAGTGCCCTGGCTAATATTTATCCCTCAGTCAACATCACAAAGGGATAGAATCGTCTCTCATGATCACACTGCTGTTTGTGGACGTTGAGTGTGCGCAATTTGGCCGCTGTGTTTCCTACATTACAACTGCAGTGCTTCAAAGATATTTCATTGGCTGTGAAGTGCTGAGACTTACAGAGACTGGGAAGAAGCGAATCCCAAAAGCAGAACATTTCTTGAGCACATTTGCTGAAATGATGTTCTTGAACCAACAGGAAGACAGGCCTCATTAGATTGAATGTTGAGTAATGTGCCAGAATTAGCCAACAATCTAACAGTTAGGGGATTGCTGAACTAACAATCACCTTATTGAGTTCATAATAGGTTTGAGAGGGAGTGAGTTGACTCATTATCTAAAGTTTCTAATTTAGGTGAGGCTGAATTTGAAGGGATATGGCAGAAATCAGACACAGTAGTAGACCAGGCAGAATTAGGAACATAAAAATACAGATGCTACATCAAACATGTGTGGAACCCCCGGTTAGATTGCATTGAGATGGTGGCACGGTGCTGCAGTGGTTAGCACTGCTGCCTCACGGCGTCGAGGACCCGGGTTCGATCCCGGCACTAGGTCACTGTCCATGCGGAGTTTGCACATTCTCCCCGTGTCTGCGTGGGTCTCAACCCCATAACCCAAAAAGATGTGCAGGGTAGGTGAATTGGCCACACTAAATTGCCCCTAAATTGGGAAAAAAAGAATTGGGCACTCTAAATTTGTTTTTTTTTAAATAGATTGCATTGTGAACAGGTTTGACATCCTATTGATAAAAGTGCCTCACGGCGCCCAAGTCCCAGGTTCGATTCCGGCCCTGGGTCACTTTCCGTGTGGAGTTTGCACATTCTCCCCATGTCTGCGTGGGTCTCAACCCCATAACCCAAAGATGTGCAGGGTAGGTGGATTGGCCACATTAAATTGCTCCTTAAGAATGGAAAAATAATAATAAAAGCTATATGATAAAAAGAATACAGAGGCATTGATGAAGGTGCAAAATGATTTGCTGTAATCATATCAGAGCTGAGCGGTTTTATCTATGAGGAAAAACTGTATAGGCCTGGGTTTCTTCTCGAGAAAATAAAGGAAGGAGGATGGCCTGGCAGCATTTTCTAAGATTGTGATTGGGTAGATGTAAAAAAGAATTATAGAGTCATTCTGGCTCAGAGGGAGGTAATTCGGCCCAAAGAGTCCATTCTGGCTCTCTCTGGAGAAATCCTGTCAGTCCGATTCCCCCACTCTATCTCTGTAGCCCCCCTAAAAGTATTTTCTTCAAGTGCCCATTCAATTTTCTTTAGAAATCATTGACCCCCCATTTCCACTTGCAGGGGGAGACCAGAACCAGAGGTGATAAATAGATTTTATTTGGTCATGAATCCAATTGAGAATTCAGGAGAAACCTCTTTCCACAGAGCGTGGTTGGAATGTGGAACTCTCTACCAGAAGGAGTAGTTGAATCAGCTAGCATTGATTATATTTAAGGGAAGCTACATAAACACAATGGGGGAAAGGAGATCAAAGACACGTGGATGGGGTTAGATTAAGAGGGGGTGGGAGAAGGCTCTTCTGGAGCATAAACCTCGGCATGGAGCTGTTGGGCTGAATGCCCATTTTTGTGGCAAATACTTTCGACCGAGGCCGAAATCACGAAACACGATTGGGCGGAGATTAGGCTCCGACGCCAAAATTGCAGTAGGCGCCTGTTTGACGCCAAATGGGGATCCTCAGGGACCCCGAAAATAGCTTAAATGCGTCACTTGCCGCACGATATTTAAATGGCGTTGGCATATCATTCGCGGGTCTGACCCCCTATCCGCCTCCATGATTCATCGCCGCCAATGGCCGAGTTCCTGATGGCCCGGTTCTTGTGGTCACAGTGGTCGGGAACCCGGCGTGGTGGCTGCGGAGTGTATCCAGCACCACCACAGTCGGCCGGGAGCCACGCTGCTGGCCGGGGGGGGGGCTTCTGCGAGGGATGGGGGACTTGGCCAGGAGGTGGCCAGGGGGGTCACTGAAGGTCGTCGCCGTGCGCATGCGCGGCCATGGACCTGACCATTCTCCAGGCGTTTATATCATGGGAGCCGTGAGTTTTACTCAGCGCGGCTGCTAGCCCCTGACCAGTCCCAGGATCGGTGAGGGTTCGACGCCGATTTTTCTGTCGTAAAACGGCATAGTTCCCACACCGGCGGCGGCACTTATCCTCCAAAACGGCCCTTTGTATATAAACAGGGGAAGATGCTTAAAGTAGAGCCGCAAATGGGGCAGCAGGGTAGCATGGTGGTTAGCATAAATGCTTCACAGCTCCAGGGTCCCAGGTTCGATTCCCGGCTGGGTCACTGTCTGTGCGGAGTCTGCACGTCCTCCCCATGTGTGCGTGGGTTTCCTCCGGGTGCTCCGGTTTCCTCCCACAGTCCAAAGATGTGCGGGTTAGGTGGATTGACCATGCTAAATTGCCCGTAGTGTCCTAATAAAAGTAAGGTTCGGGGGGGGGGGGGTTGTTGGGTTACGGGTATAGGGTGGATACGTGGGTTTGAGTAGGGTGATCATGGCTCGGCGCAACATTGAGGGCCGAAGGGCCTGTTCTGTGCTGTACTGTTCTATGTTCTATGTAAATGCCCCTAAAGGGACATTGAGTGATTGGACAAAATGGTGGCAGATGGAGCTCAATGTGGGGTAGTGTGAGATCATCCACCTTTGACCAAGGAAAAACATTTCAGAGTATTTTTTATAATGGCGAGAATTAAGGAACTGTGGAGGACAAGAGCGGTTCAGGTGACCAAGAACCAAATTCTCTGAAAGCTGGGGAACAAGTGAAAGAAAAATGTCTAAGGCTGATGGAACGTTAGTCTTCATCTCAACGGGGCTGAAATGTAAAGAGGCGAAAGTTATGTTGCAATTGTATAAAGTTCTGGAGAACTGTGTTCAGTCCTGGGTCAGCACCTCAGGAAGGATATACTGGTTTTTGAATGGGTGGAGCATAGATTTAACAGAATGAGACTGGGAGTCGAAGGGTTAAATTATGCGGGCAGGTTTCATAGACTTCTTTTCCCTCAGGAGTAGAAAATTATTGGGCGGGGGGGAGGGATCTAATTGACATGTTTCTGATGATCAAAGAATTTGTTTGGTGGATGAACTATTTCCTCCGAGGAGGGAGCCCCCTTCAAGGGGGTGTAACCTTAAAATTATAACTCGGCCTTGAGGGATGATAACAACAAGCATTTCACTCGAAGGCTAATGGAAATCTGGAATTCTCACCCCGAAATAGCTTTTTAAGGTATATTGCATTGAAAATTTCGAAACTGAGAGTGATAGATTGTTGTTAAGCAAGGGTATTATGGGATATGGCAACAGGGTCGGTAAATGGATTTAAGATACAGATCAACCACAATCTAATTAAATGGCGGAGCAAGCTTAAATAGGCCATTCCTGATCCTATATTCCTATTGTTCATTCATGGGTACCCATTAGTAGTTCAGAATCCTGGATTCAAGATCCGTTGTTTACTAACGTGAGCAGTATTTCACCCTGTTAGGTGTTGCCAGTTCACCCAATGCAGCACAGTGGCACAGTGGTTGGCAGTGGTGCAGACTCGATGGGCTGAATGGCCTCCTTTTGCACTGTAGGAATTCTATGGTTGTGTGGTTGTGAGTGGTTACAACTCATGAGACCTAGGGCATGACTTTGTGGCCATGTTGCGTTCGAGCAAGAGCACAGTGCGGCCAGTAGATGCTGGGAGCGACCTCACACGGACTTCCCGGCAGCCTTCATGCCGCGTCGGATCTACCCAAGTCCCGCGAGCCGTTGGAATCGGACAACTGCCCGAAAGTGGCGTGACTAAACGGCGCACACCTAAGTAGGGTTTAAACTTACTTAGGCGAGTTCGCCCGATATCTACCGGCCTCCCAGATCTACCAGCCTCCCCAGCGAGGCTTCAGCCGGGTGCAGTTCAGTACTGAGTCACACAAAACGTGGACCAGGCGGAACAGCACCCAGGGGGTTTCCCAGCCAACTGAGACCCCCGGGTGGTCAGGGGTAGTGCAGGCTGGCCCCCTGGCCTACCCACTGGACCGTGAGTACCTTGGCACTGCCCAGCTGGCAACCTGGCACTGCCCATGTGGTCCCTTTATTCAAGAAGGGGAGTAGAGATAACCCCGGTAACTATAGGCCGGTGAGCCTAACGTCTGTGGTGGGTAAGGTCTTGGAGAGGATTATAAAAGATACGATTTATAATCATCTAGATAGGAATAATATGATTAGGGATAGTCAGCATGGTTTTGTGAAGGGTAGGTCATGCCTCACAAACCTTATCGAGTTCTTTGAGAAGGTGACTGAACAGGTAGACGAGGGTAGAGCAGTTGATGTGGTGTATATGGATTTCAGTAAAGCGTTTGATAAGGTTCCCCACGGTCGGCTATTGCAGAAAATTCGGATGCTGGGGATTGAGGGTGATTTAGAGATGTGGATCAGAAATTGGCTAGTTGAAAGAAGACAGAGAGTGGTAGTTGATGGGAAATGTTCAGAATGGAGTTCAGTTACGAGTGGCGTACCACAAGGATCTGTTCTGGGGCCGTTGCTGTTTGTCATTTTTATAAATGACCTAGAGGAGGACGCAGAAGGATGGGTGAGTAAATTTGCAGACGACACTAAAGTCGGTGGAGTTGTAGACAGTGCGGAAGGATGTTGCAGGTTACAGAGGGACATAGATAAGCTGCAGAGCTGGGCTGAGAGGTGGCAAATGGAGTTTAATGTGGAGAAGTGTGAGGTGATTCACTTTGGAAAGAATAACAGGAATGCGGAATATTTGGCTAATGGTAAAATTCTTGGTAGTGTGGATGAGCAGAGGGATCTCGGTGTCCATGTACATAGATCCCTGAAAGTTGCCACCCAGGTTAATAGGGTTGTGAAGAAGGCCTATGGTGTGTTGGCCTTTATTGGTAGAGGGATTGAGTTCCGGAGCCATGAGGTCATGTTGCAGTTGTACAAAACTCTAGTACGGCCGCATTTGGAGTATTGCGTACAGTTCTGGTCGCCTCATTATAGGAAGGACGTGGAAGCTTTGGAAAGGGTGCAGAGGAGATTTACCAGGATGTTGCCTGGTATGGAGGGAAAATCTTATGAGGAAAGGCTGATGGACTTGAGGTTGTTTTCGTTAGAGAGAAGAAGGTTAAGAGGTGACTTAATAGAGGCATACAAAATGATCAGAGGGTTAGATAGGGTGGACAGCGAGAGCCTTCTCCCGCGGATGGAGGTGGCTAGCACGAGGGGACATAGCCTTAAATTGAGGGGTAATAGATATAGGACAGAGGTCAGAGGTGGGTTTTTTACGCAAAGAGTGGTGAGGCCGTGGAATGCCCTACCTGCAACAGTAGTGAACTCGCCAACATTGAGGGCATTTAAAAATTTATTGGATAAGCATATGGATGATAAGAGCATAGTGTAGGTTAGATGGCCTTTAGTTTTTTTTTTCCATGTCGGTGCAACATCGAGGGCCGAAGGGCCTGTACTGCGCTGTATCGTTCTATGTTCTATGTTCTATGACTGCCATGCTGGCAGGAGCACTGCATTGGTGCCAGGTTAGTAATGAAAGGGTACCCAGTGCCAGGGTGGCACTGCCAAGGGTCAGGGTCCGAGGGGGATCATGTCCAGGAGGATGTCCACTGGGCAGCACGGTAGCATGGTGGTTAGCATAAATGCTTCACAGCTCCAGGGTCCCAGGTTTGATTCCGGCTTGGGTCACTGTCTGTGCGGAGTCTGCACGTCCTCCCCGTGTGTGCGTGGGTTTCCTCCGGGTTCTCCGGTTTCCTCCCACAGTCCAAAGATGTGCGGGTTAGGTGGATTGGCCATGCTAAATTGCCCGTAGTGTCCTAAAAAAGTAAGGTTGGGGGGGGTTGTTGGGTTACGGGTATAGGGTGGATACGTGTGTTTGAGTAGGGTGATCATTGCTCGGCACAACATCGAGGGCCGAAGGGCCTGTTCTGTGCTGTACTGTTCTATGTTCTATGATGGAGGGCGGGGGGGGGGGGGGGGGGGGATCTTAAGGTGGATGGGGTTCATGACTGGTAAGTAGGGGCCTCTGGAAGATTGGGGGGTCCTGGAGGGGGGGTGTGGCTGTAACAGGGTGTGGGGTGCCTGAAGAGGGGGGGGGGGGGCAGGGACCCATTGGTGGGGTGTCCACACTTTGGTGGGTTGTGGAGTACTTCCCCGTGGTGAGAAACTCCCCAGGGCCCAAAGAAAGTGACTAAGTGCACGATTCTCCGGCTGCGTTGCACTCAAGCGACAGCACAGCATGGCTGGAGAATCCTGGGCGAGGCCTGCAGTGAGCCTCTCGAAAGGAACAGCAACCGGGGGTGTCTACCGGGTCATTGGAGACCCTGGGTGGTCAGGGTAAGTACAGGGTGGCTATCTGGCCCTCCCCCTGGAATTTCTGCACTGCCCAGCTGGCACCTTGACACTGCTACTCTGGCACTGCCAAAGTACCCGGATGGCACTGCCAAGCTGGCAGGAGCACTGCCTGGGTGCTCGGGTGGCACTGCAAGGGCAAGAGGGGAGCCATGTCCATGAAATGAGGGTGGAGGGTGGATTTGAAGGGTGGGGTAGTGCAGGACAGGTAAGTAGGGGCCTCTGGGAGGTTAGGTGGGTGATGGGTGGGGGTCCTAGAAGGGAGAGGGTGTTGAGGGGGCCTGAAGAGGGGGGCCCCCAGGGACCCCATAGCGGGGTGACCTCACTTGCGGGGTGTGAGGTAGTGTCCATGTGTGTACGAGGGGTAACATTGGGACGTGTGCTCTCACTTAGAGATTGGGGCGCCCTTTCAAAATGGCGGCCTGATCTCTGAGCTAAAGTCTCCAGTGCCAAAAAAAATTAGAAGTGTGGACTAAAGTGTCATTGAATAGGGATGGGTAACTCCCGACGGGAAACTCCTTGAAAAACCCGCCACAAATTAACATTGATTTTTTTTGGGAGAATCGCTCCCCTAAATGTTTTATTTTTAAAAATAAATTTAGAGTACCCAATTCATTTTTTTTCCCAATTGAGGGGCAATTTAGCGTGGCCAATCCACCTACCCTGCACATCTTTGGGTTGTGGGGGCGAAACCCACGCAAACACGGGATGAATGTGCAAACTCCACATGGACAGTGACCCAGAGCCAGGATCGAACCTGGGACCTCGGCACCGTGAGGCTGCAGTGCTAACCCACTGCCCTAAATGTTGTATGATAGAGGCGGGGAACTGAAACTCCTCGAAAAATTGCCACTAAATTAACTTAGAAATGTGTCCATTAAATTCCGCCCCTAGATTTGCAATGATATTATGACACAATACCGTGCTGAGATTCTGCAAGCTGACATCTGTCGCAATCGTTTTTTTAATAAGCCCATTTCCCCTACAAACATTGGCAACAAACTTAACTGCAGGCTATCCCACCTCCACTCATCCCTCGCAACAGAAAGGAAATATTCCTCTTCTTTTCTCCATGAGAGTGAACAAGCTGCTGGAAGGCTGCCAGGCAGACTCTACAGGTCTGAAAGAGGCTCCTTCTAGTGACATATGTGGGAGATTAGTCTCTCCAGGCAGCTGCCATCATATTGAGAAGGGCTGGCTTTCATCCCTAACTTGGATGCTAACCCTGTATTGCCAACACAATTAAATCATTTAATACTAGCTGGTGAACACATTGTCGATTAATTTTTTGGAGCCAGTGGGCACTGGTCTCCTCTCTGTGCCAGCTGGAGGAATAATGACCAAAATATTTTCCGATGTGCACCTCAAGTCGAGCTCCCTCATTTCAGGGTTTTCTGTTCTCATATCAGATTTCCAATCTGCGGAATTGTTTCAATCTTTCCTTTAATTTCAGACAGTTTCAACGCAGTCCCGAGCGGACCTGAGTAGAGGGCAAGCCATTTGACTGGGCAGGACCAGAGGGAATTTCACTCTGTATCTATACTGTGCTGTGACTACCTTGTGTCACCCTGATAGTGCAGTGATATCATTCTTTGGAATATTTGCTGGGGCAGCAAAGAGAGACTTTTACTCTCTATCTAACCTATGCCGGTAGCACAGTGGTTAGCACCAGGGATCCGGGATCAATTCCCGGCTGAGTCACTGTCTGTGCGGAGTCTGCACGTTCTCCCCGTGTCTGCGTGGGTTTCCTCCTTTCACAAGTCCCGAAAGATGTGCTATTAGGTAATTTGGACATTCTGAATTCTCCCTCCGTGTACCCGAACAGGGGCCGGAATGTGGCGACCAGGGTCTTTTCACAGTAACTTCACTGCAGTGTTAATGTGAGCCTACTTGTGACAATAAAGATTATTATTATGCTGAATCTAACCTGGGAGACCTTGATGGGGCAGAGAATTTGAAGATTTACTCTGAATCCAAGCTGGATGTTTTGATGGACCAGTGGAATAAGGGTGTCCACTGTTAAGGCCACAACCAGCTCCCCCACCCTGGCACATGCCCTATTGAAGCCCAAACGATTCAGCCCTACTTGAGCCCATATTTGTCATTTGCTAGCTCGTTCAGTTCTGGAGGTTTGGAAAGGGCCATATTTAATGTTGTTGCCTTGCTGGTGGATGAATCCTAAACTAAAGTATGAAGATCTGTGGGAGCAGTAGGTTTGGGATGTGCACAGATTAATGACAATATAGCTTTCGCAGAATCGCAGAAGTGGTACGGTACAGAAAGAGGCCATTCAGCCCATTGTGTCTGCACCAGCTCTCCGAATGAGCATTTCACTTCGTGCCGTTCTCCCTTCAACCCTACAGATTGTTTCGTTTCAAATAATCAGCTGATTTCTGCTTGAGTGCCTCAAATACAAAATTGGCTGAGGGACAGGAAACAGAGAATAATGGTTAACAGAGGCGGGATTCTGCCGTAATCGGCGGGGCGGGCAACTCCGGCGGGAAGGAGTGGCGTGAACCATTCCGGTGTTGAGCCGCCCCAAAGGTGCTGACTCCTCCCCACCTTCAGGGGCTAGGCTGGTCCCGGAGTGGTTTGCGGCGCGCTGGCCAGTGGGGAAGGGGCTTGGCGCCACACCAACCAGCAGAGGTCATTGTCTCCGCACCAACAATGGCGGACCGCTACAGCCGCTGGTGTGGAAGAATAGAGTACCCCCACAGCACAGGCCTGCCTGCGGATCGGTGGGCCCCGATCGCGGGCCAGGCCACTGTGGGGGCATCTCCTGGGGCCAGATCCCCCCGCCCCCCTCCCGAGACCCCCAGAGGCAGCCCGCGCCGCCAGGTCCCACCGGTAAGGACCTATTCTAATTCATGCCGGCAGGACTGGCAATAAAAAAAAACAGGCAGCCACTTGGCCCATCGCGGGCCGGAGAATTGCTGGCAGGGCTGCCTCCAGCGGCCGCCGACCGGCATGGAGTGATTTGCACCCCCACCAAATCTCCGGCGCCGGAGAATTTGGCAGTCGGCGGCAGCGGGATTAACGCCGCCCCCCCCCCCCCCGGCGATTCTCCGACCCGGCAGGGGGGGTCAGAGAATCCCACCCCAGGCGCCTCTTGGGCTGAGGAAATTTTGTACGGGAATTCAACCAGGGGGTCCTTTAAAAATTGTAAACTTTATGTATGGTGCCTAAGGCCCCATGACACCCAGCTGTGCAGTCAAATAAAGTAAGGGTTGGATATTCCTGGAGTAAAGGAAGAATCTCTCTGCATCGCGCCCACACTGTATCTGACAGTGTACAGGAAGGTACACTCCTATCTTAAAAAAAACTGTACCTGGGAGCCCTTGACGGTATAGCGTAGGGAAGATTTATTTTGTATCTAATGCATACTGCAGTAAGGATTTCAGAATTCCCTGGATTCTAGAACGGCCCCAGTGGATTGGAAACATGTGAATGTGATGCCCCTATTCAAAAAGTAGGAAACTATAGACCTTAGCTTGACCTCTGTGTTGGGGAAGTTGCTGGAATCAATCATTAAGGAGGAGATGACTGAATATTTGGAAAGACAAATTTCAATCCACTATTGTCAGCATGGTTTCATGAGGGGTAAGTCAGGCTTGACAAACTTCCTTGAGTTTTTTGAGGGCGCAACTAGCAAGGTGGATAATGGGGAACCTGTGGAGGTGGTATATCTAGACTTCCAGAAGGCGTTTGCCAAGTTTCTGCATAAAAGACTGATCCAAAAGGTGAGATCGCAGGAGATTGGGGGTAGAGTACTAAATTGGATTTAGGATTGGCTGACTGACAGAAAGCAGAGGATCGAGATAAATGGGTCCTTCTCTGGCTGGCGAACTGTAACTAGCGGGGTGCGGCAGGGGTCAGTCCTCGGACCTCAAGGGCGGAATTCTCCGCTCCCATGGAAAATCGAGAAGGCTGTCGTGAACTCGGCCGAGTTTCACGACGGCCACGGAGGCCGCTCCTCTCACCTTATTCACCCCCACCCGGGGGGCTAGGAGCACCGCTCCGTTATTCTCGGCCGGCAGGCCTTGTCGCTAGCGTCAAGGCCCGGCGCGCCAAGAATGACGCGGCCGGCTTCTAATGACGTCAGCCGCGCATGCGCAGGTTGGCCGGCGCCAACCCATGCATGTGCGGTTGCCGTCTTCCCCTCCGCCGCCCCGCAAGATGTGGCAGCTTGAACCTGCGGGGCGGCGGAGGGGAAAGAGTGCGTCCCTTTGAGACGCCGGCCCGACGATCGGTGGGCACCGATCGCGGGCCAGTCCCCTCCCGAGCACGGCCGTGGTGCTCACGCCCCTCTCCGCCCCCCACAAGCGTCAAACCAACGTTTGGCGCCATGTTCACGACGGCAGCGACCAGGTGTGGTTGCCGCCGTCGTGAACCAGTCGGGAACGGCAGGCCGCTCGGCCCATCCGGGTCGGAGAATCGCCGGTCGCCGTGAAAAACGGCGAGCAGCGATTCTTCCGAGCGGGGCGTGGGAGAATCGCGGGGGGCGCCAGAGGGACGTGTCGTGAGTCGCCCGGCCCACCCTCGATTCTCCCACCCGGTGTGGGGAGCAGAGAATCGCGCCCCAACTGTTTACAATCTATATAAGACAAGATAATCTTTTATTGTCACAAGTAGGATTACATTAACACTGCAATGAAGTTATTGTGAAAAGCCCCTAGTCGCCACATTCCGGCGCCTGTTCGGGAATACAGAGGGAGAATTCAGAATTCTCTCCGCTGGTATGGGAATTGAACCCGCGCTGCTGGCCTTGTTCTGCATTATAAGCTATAGATGATCTACAAGCAGGGACAGAGAGTAACATAGCAAAATTTGTGGATGATACTAAAGTAGGTGGGAAAGCAGGCAGTGAAGAGGAGGTAAAGGGCGGGATTCTCTCGCTGCGTCCGCCTGGCAACTGGAGAATCTCGCCCGAGGTCAATGGACTTCTCCATTGTCTGCGTCTCGCCTGTGGCGCGCGGGGTGGAAGAATCCAGCTGAAAGATTTTGCAGACGGATATAGATAGGCTTGGATATTGGGCCAAAATTTGGCAGATGGTGTTTAATGTAAGTGTGAGGTTGTTCATTTTGGCCGAAAAAAATAGAAAAACAAATTATTATCTAAATGGAAAGCAGATTCAAGATGCGCCGGGCAGAGGGCTCTGGGTGTCTTTGTTCATCAATCGCAGAAAGTCGGTATGCAGGTACAGCATGTAATTCAAAAGGCAAATGGAGTGTTAGTGTTTATTGCAAAATGACTGGAGTATAAAAGTAGAGAAGTGTTGTTGCAATTGTGTAGGGTGTTGGTGAGACCACATCTGGAGTATTGTGTCCAGTTTTTACACATCATGTTAGTGCCCTCATCCCAGTCTTCATCCCTATTATTTTACTTTTCAAATATCTATCCACTCCCCTGTGAAAGACAATTAGGAACGTGCTTCCTCCCCTGTTTCTGTTAGGGGCAGTGCATGTTCGAACAACCATATATGAAAAAAAATCAATCTCTCCTTTGGCAATGACAGTACATTTATAAACATCAGTTTCGTAATTATCCTGTCCAAATCCATCTATAAATGTGCACACCTTTATCTTACCTCCTTAACTCTCTCTATTCTGTTGAAAAGTGATCCCTAGCTGGTCTCGTGTTTGGCATCTTTCTGATAGATCTAGTTTATATTTCCTCCATGGCTTGGGTATCCATTCCTGAAGTAGGGCACGCTAAACTCTAACAGTGGCCTACCAATCGTTTGTAACAGTTCAACATCACATCTCTGCTTTAGCTCCTGTTTATAAAACCTTCGATCTAATTTATTGTTCTCGAAACAGCTTTGTGTCTCTGAACTCCCTATGGATTCCCAGCTTTTCTGCTCCTGGTTTTACAATGGTGTGCAATTTCGGAAGGCAGGACCTTGGCTCATTGTGTGTTGACCTGCTTCATCCCGAGCTGTTTCCTTGGCCGTTTTTGTCAGTGATGGTTCACCATTGCCTTCCACTCTTGGTGGTAGGGCAAAGAGGCAGGGCCCAAGTCTACCTCAGCCAGAACGAGAATCAAACCCGTGCCGTTATTCTAAACCATGTGCTAACCATCAGGCCAGTTGAGCTAATCCCCTGTCCCCATATTGTGTGTATTTCCTGCTCATTCTTCCTCACAATATCAACTCACATTTGTCTGAATGTATTTCAATATAACATTTACCTGTCAATATGCTAACCCGTCTATGTCTTCTTGAAGTCACTTGTCGTCTTCTGAAGTTGGCCATTTCATCTTTTGCGTGCCATGTGAACAATTTGTTATTTTGGCCTTGTACCGAAATATGTATTGAAAAGAGAAAGAGGCCTAAAACTAACTACCGGAGACATGGCTGTTTGCATTCCTCTAGTTTGAAAAGTATCTAGCACTGCGTTCTGTCCTGTGGCCAACAGCTATCCAAGCTGCTACACTTCAATAAAAGTCTGTATTTTGATTTGTTGGCAAGTTTCCTGAGCAGCAAGTTTTCAAAGTCACTGAACACGGAAACAAGTTGCATTTGTGTAGTGCCTTTATTGTGGTGAGACCTCCGAAGGCACTTCACAAGGAGCGTTATTAAACCAAGCTTGATGCTGAGTCACATAAAGAGATATGACAGCTGACCAAGATTTTAATCAAAGGGTCAGGTTTTAATCAGGGTCTCAAAGGAGGGAAAAGAGATGGAGAGATTGAGGAGGAGAACTCCAGAGCATGGATCTTAGTCTAAGGCAGCTAAAGGCACGGCCTCCCCATGGCTGAAGCATTGGAAACTGGGGGTGGGTAAAGAGGCCAGAAGTGGAGGAACACTGGAGTGGAGAACTTTGGAGGCTTGGATGGTGGGTGGAGGGTGCAGGGATAGGGAGGGGCTAGGCCATTGGAAAACAAGGATGACATTTTTAACGTCAAGGCTGGATCAGAAGCCAATACAGGTCAGCAAGATCTATTGTATTGCCTTTTTCAAAATATATTTGATTGTTTCTTCAAACGATTATATTAAATTTATGAAGCATGAATTCCCTCTTACAAATACAAGCTGTTTTTTTTGGAGGTGATGTTTGACTTATATTATAGTTGTTGGAAGCTTACCAATGTTAGGCTCACTGGTCTATAGTTACCTAGTTTATTCCTTTTTGACAGAGATATTACATTGGCAATGCTTCAGTCCCACTGGCATAACTTCCACCTCACTCATCCACTTAGAGAGCCTTTAAAGATTGTGATTAAAGTTCCACAGCAATCTAGGATGCAAGCCAGCAGGATTAGTGCCTTTTCCACTTTGGGGTTCCACCACATTTTCAGAATTACTTCCTCATTGATAGCTATCTTTGCTAGTTTTTCCATCACTTCCTTTCGTACTCCTCCTGACTACTAGGCTCTCCTTTGTAAGCTGAGGCAAGGTATTCATTTAACATCTCTGCCATATTTCCACCCTCCTATGCTATTCCTATTTTTGTCTCTGAATAGCTCTATCCTTTTGATGCACAATCAATGGACACGAAACGTAGGTGAAGTCCGAAACGAAAAGCTTTAATTAGCAAGAAGTGAGCCCGGCAGCAGACGTACAGGAAAATGGCTGGCTGCCGGGGAACACGGGTTCTTATACCCCGCCTCATAGGCGGAGCTACCTTCCTCTTAGCCAATAGGGATAAGAGGCACACGATACCTGGGCCAATGGGCAGCGAGTCCTCTGCACCAATGGCAGCTCACACTCCCAGGTGCCGTAATACCCCTCGTCATACTACCACACCTTTAATCGCTGTTTTTACTTTCACTGCGTTTATGAAATCTTTCATTATTGTCCTTTATCTTCTCTGACCAATCTTTCTCCACACTTCAGTTTAGTCTTTCTCGTCTTATGTGTTGACTCAGGTGGTAACATTCTAGCCCCTGAGCCACCCTAGGGGCTTGAGCATAAACCTCTGGGTGGACACACAGTGTGCTGCAGTACTAAGCATGTGCTACACTGTCAGTGGTGCGGTTTTACGAAAAAGATGTTAAACTGAGGTCCTGTTGCTAACTCATGTGGGAAATCAAAGATCCCACAGCAGGATTTTGAAGGGAAGCTGAGATTTATCCGTGGTGTGCTGGCCATTCTCTATCTCTCTCTCTCTTCTTGTTGCACCCTCAGTTGTCCAAGGGTTACTAATGATAGCTCCGCACACGCCTCTATCACCAGCAGTCTTTCCGTGCTACCACAATGGGGCAATTCGAAAAGGCAGGTTGCAAGAACTACCTCAGCCAATACAGAAACTGAGCCAACGCTGTCAGTACTATTGAGCATCATATCCAGCCAGCTGAGCTAGCCAAAGCTAACCCTTCAATCAATGTCCCAAAAAACACAGATTATTTAGTCATCGTCATATTGCTGTGTGTGGAAACTTGCTGCGTGCAAATTGGCCTGTATAACAATTGTGCGTCCTACTTTACAATTTAAAGGTCAGCTAGTTTGTTTTTGTGATGTTGACTGGGGGATTAATATTGGCCGGGCCATCGGGGATAATTGACCTGCTCCTTTTCAAAATACTGCCATGGGATCTTTTACAGAGCTAGGCCTCGTTTTACTATCTCGTCCCAAAGACAGCACCTCTGTCAGTGCAGTGCCCCCTCAGTGCTGCACTGGAGTGCCAGCTTTAAAGCTCATGCTCAAGGTCCAGGGGCAGGTCTTGAATCCCGGGGCAAGAGTGTTACTAAGCCACCTACAGTTAGCATTTGATGCGACCATCAATTCACTCGAGACATGAGTAGAAGTAAACCGTGGCTTTAATCAACTTAGAACAGTGCCTGCCTGCGACTGAACCGATTCTGAGAACCGCCTACAGGTTGACTGCTCTTTATACCTCCCTTCAAGGGGAGGAGCCATGGGCAGAGCCCATACATTCCCCAACATGTTCCCCTATGGATAATGCCATACAATGGCCCATAGGAGAAGCCCACAAGGGCAACAGCATAGCACAGATACAAATACAAGGGCAACAGCACAGATACAAATACACTGGGGGATTATTGGTATGATACATTCACCACAGCACTTAAACATGCTGATCTAGAAAATGTCTTCTGGAAATCACTTCCTTTCTTTGTCACTTACATTACTGCGATCGATCCTTAGAAAATTAAAAGCCAGTCATTCTTATTACCCCCACTGGTTCCTGCATCTTTCTCAAATTTGTTACATACCTTTTATTTTAAATAAATTTAGAGTGCCCAATTCTTTTTTTTCCAATTAATAGCAGCACGGTAGCATTGTGGATAGCACATTCGCTTAACAGCTCCAAGGTCCCAGGTTCGATTCCGTCCTAGGTCACTGTCTGTGTGGAGTCTGCACATCCTCCCCGTGTGTGCGTGGGTTTCCTCCGGGTGCTCCGGTTTCCTCCCACAGTCCAAAGATGTGCAGGTTAGGTGGATTGGCCATGATAAATTGCCCTTAGTGTCCAAAATTGCCCTTAGTGTTGGGTGGGGTTACTGGGTTATGGGGATAGGGTGGAGATGTTGGCCTTGGGTGGGGTGCTCTTTCCAGGAGCCGGTGCAGACTCGATGGGCCGAATGGCCTCCTTCTGCACTGTAAATTCTATGATCTATGATCTAAGAGGCAATTTAGCGTGGCCAATCCACCTACCCTGCACATCTTTGGGTTGTGGAGGTGAGACCCACGCAGACATGGGGAGAATGTGCAAACTCCACACGGACAGTGACCCGGGGCCGGGATTGAACCCGGGTCCTAGGCGCCGTGCCAGCAGTGCTAACCACTGTGTTACCGTGCTGCCCACTAATTTGTTACATACCTGTCTCTCTATTTAATTTCCACTGTTTGGTAGTCTATAATAATGTCACAGTTCCTTCCTTATTCTTTTACTCCAACAAAATTAGAACAACTTTAGCATCTCCCGGGCAGCATGGTGGTACAGTGGTTAGCACCGCTGCCTATGCATTGAGGACCCGGGTTCGAATCCCGGCCCTGGGTCACTGTCCGTGTGGAGTTTGCACGTTCTCCCCGAGTCTACGTGGGATTCACCCCCACAACCCAAAAGATGTGCATGATAGGTGGATTGGCCACGCTAAATTGCCCCTTAATTGGAAAAGGGTACTCTAAATTTATTTTTTAAAACTTTAGCATCTCCCCAAAATTCAATTCTGGTTACTGTTGCACTATTCGTATCTTTCGTTTAATGGATACACAATCTTTCCTGGATATTTTGTGACCCAGCCCTTGCCTTGTCTCTGTAACATGTTCCTGCTAAAACTATGTGTGTGCATGGTCAGTCAGACCCTGGAAGGCACCACACAAGCCCTTGTTCTGTGTCAAGTACTGTGAGAGGGTTTAACAGCATCGTGCATTAAAAAAATTTTTTTTAGCGTACCCAATTCATTTTTTCCATTTAAGGGCCAATTTAGCGTGGCCAATCCACCTAACCTGTACGTCTTTGGGTTGTGGGGTCGAAACCCACGCAAACACGGGGAGAATGTGCAAACTCCACACGGACAGTGACCCAGAGCCGGGATCGAACCTGGGACCTCGGCACCGTGAGGCTGCAGGGCTAACCCATTGCTCCACCGTGCTGCCTGTATTGTGCATTTAAATTTTAAAAACTGGCTGCTCATAGCAATGGAACTTTACATGGAGCATTTGTACTGCGCTATGCACTGCATAACAATTTCCTCCTTTTTCATCAATTTTATTCAGAATATTTTGCATATTCATGCAAATAAAACTCAAGCTAGCTTCTGTCCGTTTTACAATCTTATTAATTTTATTCTCTCCTCTTTTTGATCTGTTCTTTATTACCTTCCTGATTTTCTTTTGGTTTGTTTGAACCACTTGCCTTCCTTTTTTGCCCTCCATTTCTTCACCCTGTCTCCTCTGCTCAAACCTGCATCGTGCCAATATAATCAAAGCTGGCTGTTGAAACCAAGACGCAGCTCTCCTTTATTGAGAGTTTATTAACTTGTTCAGTCTCACAACTGGCCTCCACGCAACCCAGTGTCCCAGCTATCCCCTATTTATATATGCTCAGGCAATTAATCCCCATCACTTGTTTATCTTAGTCTGAACAATGACATTAATGAACCGTCACAATGAAATTGACAACATAGCATCCTGCCTTTTGCTATTGCAAGGTGAACATTCCCCGACAGTACGTGTCGTTGATGAAGTAAGGGCTTTGATCCCAGTCCTGATCATTTGAAGGTTCCTCTTTCCTCGAAACGAGGGCGATGTTCCAAAATTCTGAGTCATTCTCTCCCGCACCCAGCCTAGCTTTTTTTATTGATTTACCTGGACATCAGGAAGGCCTGCTTTTAATCTATCTCCTAATATCTGAGACTCTTCTCCATGAGCTTTCAATCCAACTCATTCTTATGTTGGTGACTTCAATGCAAACCATGGCTGCGGTCCTTATACTTCTTCAAAATCTTTAGTGCCTGCTCTGTTACTTCCCATGCTACGATAGGTTGCATCGCCTTCGGATCTGAACACTGCCTCTAACCCATGACCTGGGATTGCTTGTGAATTGGATCCCAAGGCAGATAACGAAACATGAAGCTAGACACAAATCCTTTTCTTGACAAGGAGCCTGTTATAGAGTATAACATTATACATGCCTGCCTCTTACATACCAACGAGCATTTTCTTTTTTCTCTCTCTAAGTTTAGAGTACCCAATTATTTTTTCCAATTAAGGGACAATTTAGCATGGCCAATCCACCTCTCTGCACATCTTTTGGGTTGTGGGGGTGAAACCCACGCAAACACGGGGAGAATGTGCAAACTCCACACAGACAGTGACCCAGGGCCGGGATTCGAACCCTGGTCCTCAGCGCCGTAGACAGCAATGCTAACCACTGTGCCACCGTGCTGCCCGCAAGCATTTTCTTCATAAATCTTTTCACTTAACTCCCCACTTGACTCCAATACACCAGTCAAAGAATTTCAAGGTGAAATACTTACTTCCTCCACACAGAGTATGAAAGATGGAAGTCAAATTTTAACCTGCGCATATTCTAAATTTGAAATTTCTGTTTAGCTGCGCAGATGGTCACATTTATTTATTTATTTACATTTAGAGTACCCAATTACTTTTTTCCAATTAAGGGGCAATTTAGTGTGGCCAATCTACCTACCCTGCACACCTTTGGGTTGTGGGGGTGAGACCCACGCATTCACAGGGAGAATGTGAAAACTCAACACGGGCAGTGACCCAGGGCTGGGCTCAAACCTGGGTCCTCAGCGCCATGAGGCAGCAGCGCTAACCACTGCTCCACCGTGCTACCCCGTGGTCACATTTATACAGAAACATTTACATTCCACATAATTTCTACCAAAGTCAGCGTAGAAAGCTACATTATTTACTCTGTATCTATTTGATTCAGATGTATTGTGAATGACAAACTGGTACATTACAAAAGTGTACACCCCTTAATCTGGCTCAGCCAGGAGACATTAATGGAGATTGCCACCAAAATATTTCTGGATCCAAAGTAAGTCACTTCCACTTCAAAATGGTGCGGCGGGATCAAAGCAGGGAGCTAAATCTTGGTCATGCTTTCATTCTCTTGCTGCCTACGCGCCGTAGGAAAACTCTTGTGGCAACAGACACATTTCACGATTCAATCCTTGGCTGCAAGCCTCTACATGCTGCTGTTGTCAGCATTGCGTGACAAAAGTTACTTACATCATTGGAAAAGCCAATACCTTCATTTCCTAGAACCAGGAGGCTCCTTTCATTCCCAGAACTGTGCGCAGTGAGTGACTTGTGCACAGGTAGCCTCTGTAGATACCGATTCTACTATTGACACAGGTAGCAATCCAGGCATGCAATACGCGGCTATCATTTCTACAGCTCTAGCACTAGCTCTGTTCATAGTTGGCGTTGCAGACAGAACTGTTGTGCTCACATCCTAAAACAAGATGTACTCCAAGAAAGTATTCTGAACAAAACACAGCTGTTGTGTGTACTCATGGTACAAGTGTTCCCTTAGTAGCAGCCTTTCAGTGGAAAAGGGGCATTTTAAGAGACTTATATCGTGATCTCATTGGCCGTTTGGGTGGGCAAACGGGAAGTATAACATAGCAGATTGTAGTTTTAACATCTCCTGATAAACGCTTTGTTTGTTCGAAACTCTAAGGCCTGCAGATTTCATTTTAGAACCACCACTTACAAACTGGCGACGAGGATGCGATGAACAGTGTTTGTCGGCACCCAAAACGAAAAACAAATAATCAAAATCAGCGCTTCATGAAAGCTGGCGACAGGGGAGCCAAACATTTGGTTACAGCCAGCAGAGGAACTGAAAGATCATTGAGGAATCCAAAGAAAACAACTTTGGAAATAAGTTTCCCACGTGCTGTGCCCAAAGCGATACGTAACTGTACCTGGAGCTACGTGATTAGCAAGTACCCAGCAACAACAAATTTAGAGCTGGGGATGTTGTTAAACATGAAAGGGAAACAGGCCAAGTTCCGGTTTGCCTTGTTTCAGGAAGAAAGGAAGCAAGGTAGTGTTAACAATTCATAGCACATCGTGCACACAAAGGTCCTTCCATAGAGAAAAATGGCAGGAGGTTTTGGTGGTGTGGGACCGTTTGATGAGATTACAGAATGTATAGTTTGTAGCTCCCCTGAAAAGACTTGCTGAACACTGCGAATTCGGGATGTGTTAAAGGATACATCGGAGATAGGTTAGTCAGTGGTTTATGGAGCTAAGCTAGTCAAAAGCAGTTGTTAACTGAAAGCAATCTGACCTTAAAGGAAGTGTTGAAATTGCTGTATCCATGGAAGTATCAGCCAAAGAAGTTCAACGGTTGAGTCCGAGCAGAAGAACTCGCAAGATGTCAGCCGAAACACGAACACGGACACAGACTCGTACTTGCCATTGGTGTGCAAGAACCAGGCACTCAGCAGCAAATTGTTCGTGCAAAGCCACCATGTGCAGGAATTGTGGCAGAAAGGGCCGCATGACACGTGCTTGTTGATAAATAAATACGTTTCAGGCAAAAAATTGCTAAAAGCTAGAGCCGAATAAATCTGAAACTGAATAAAGGAAAAAGTGTCCTCATGGTACAACAAGGATGTGAGGAGAAACTCACTTCACTGTCCGAAGATGAACTGTCATTAAAGATACTGGCTATCGCTGGTGCAACCAACCAATATTGGGCCACTCCATTACTGGATGGTCAGTCAGTGAAGATGCAGGTGTGCCCTGGGGCAGCTGTCAGAATCATAGAATTTACAAGGAGGCCATTCGGCCCATCGAGTCTCCGCCGGCCCTTGGAAAGAAGACCCTACTTAAGCCCATGCCTCCACCCCATCCCCGTAACCCCACCTAACCTTTTGGACACAAAGAGATAATTTAGCAAGGCCAATCCACCTAACCTGCGCATCTTTGGACTGTGGGAGAATTGAACCCGGGACCCTGGAGCTGTGAGGCAGCAGTGCTACCCACTGTGCCACCCTGTCCCGTAGGTAATGGAACTGTTTATCCAGAAAAGCTCTGACATCTGGCCCTGAAACCATTGAAAATAGTGTTAAAGCTTGACAGTGGAGAAGTGATTCAGTTGAGGGGCTGTACTGATGTAACGGAGCAATTAGATGGACAGGCGGCAGATTTCTCCTTACAGATAGTCAGAGGAAATTATCCCAGCACTAATGGGAAGAACTTGGCTGGAACGGATCAGATTAAATATTTTAAAATAAAATTTAGAGTACCCACTTCATATTTTCTAATTAGGAGGCAAATTACTGTGGCCAATTGACCTGCACTGCACGTCTTTTTGGATTGTGAGACCCACACAGACACGGGGAAAATATGCAAACTCCACATGGACAGTGACTCGGGGCCGGGATCGAACCCGGGTCCTCGGCGCCGTGCGGCAGCAGTGCTAACCACTGCGCCACCGTGCCGCCCTGGATCAGATTAAATTGGACCGAGGTAAATCTTATGACAGATTCCGAATCAGCTCTAGCCAGAGCCTTGAAGAAACATGCCATTATCTTCAATGGTGATCTGGGAACCATGAAGGATATCTCAGTAAAGCTGAAGATCAAGAAAGGATGTCAAGCGAGGTGCTTAAAGGTTAGGTCAGTGCCATACGCAATCAGACCCAAGGTAGAGGCAGAATTAGAATGGCTGGTCAAAACATGAGTCCTTGAACCCATCAACTTGAGTGATTGGGCCACGCTAATCGTACCTATGGTGATCTGTATGCATTTGTGGCCATTTAAAATTTTTTTTAGAGTACCCAATTAATTTTTTTCCAATTAAGGGCAATTTATTGCAGCCAATCCACCTACCCTGCGCATCTTTGGGTTACATAGAACATAGAACAGTACAGCACAGAACAGGCCCTTCGGCCCTCGATGTTGTGCCGAGCAATGATCACCCTACTTTAAACCCACGTAACCTGTATACCCGTAACCCAACAATCCCCCCATTAACCTTACACTACGGGCAATTTAGCATGGCCAATCCACCTAACCCGCACATCTTTGGACTGTGGGAGGAAACCGGAGCACCCGGAGGAAACCCACGCACACACAGGGAGGACGTGCAGACTCCACACAGACAGTGACCCAGCCGGGAATCGAACCTGGGACCCTGGAGCTGTGAAGCATTGATGCTAACCACCATGCTACCGTGAGGCCCAGTGCTACCGTGAGGCCCCTGTGGGGACAAACCCACGCAAACACGGGAAGAATGCGCAAACTCCGCATGGACAGTGACCCAGAGCCAGGATCGCACCTGGGACCTCGGCGCCATGAGGCAGCAGTGCTAACCACTGTGCCACCGTGCTGCCCTAATTTGTGGCAATTTTAAAGTCACCATTAATACTCTACTGTGTGCACAGCAGTACCATCGGCCCTTGATTGATGACTTATTGATGACCAAATTATTATGGAAGGTTTGTCCCTAATCTAGCCACTATTCTAAAACCCTTACACAATTTACTGTGTCAAAATAAAAAATGGACATGGATGGATCAATGTGAGAGAGCATCCACTCAAGGCAAAGAGGCACTACTCAAGTCAGAATCCCTGACACATTTTGATCCACATTTACCCCTGCAATTGGCATATGATACATAGGCTTATGAGGTTGGGACACTGGTTTCCCACCTAACGCCCACAGCTGAAGAGAAACTGATCTAAGATCTTGAGCCAGGCCGAAAACACAGAGAGAGAGAGAGAAGCCCTAGGAATCATTTTTGGAATTCAACGGTTTTACCAATTCCTGTATGAGAAGAAATTCATTTTATTGACGGGCCATCGTCCACTAACAATGATTCTTGGGCCTCAAACTGGGATTACATCAATAGCAGCAAACAGGATGCAGAAGTGGCCACTGCTCTTGTCAACACACACATACACGGTCAAGTCAGTCAAGTCTTCATGTGAATGCAGATGGACCCTCCCGACTACCCTTACCCAATAAGCAGATCGTGTTGAAACATTTTCTACATCAAGCAAATAGGTAACACCCTTGTAACCGCAGGGCAAGTTAAGATGCATACCAGAAATAATCCAGTACTGTCAGAGATCATGGACATGGTGCTTTGGGGAAAGTCTTCAGGAACAAACCCTGAGTTCATAGATCATAGAATTTAGTGTGAAGGAGGCCATTCAGCCCATCGAGTCTGCACCGGCTCTTGGAAAGAGCACCCTACCCAAGGTCAACACCTCCACCCTATCCCCATAACCCAGTAACCCCACCCAACACTAAGGGCAATTTTGGACACTAAGGGCAATTTATCATGGCCAATCCACCTAACCTGCACATCTTTGGACTGTGGGAGGAAACCGGAGCACCCGGAGGAAACCCACGCACACACGGGGAGGATGTGCAGACTCCGCACAGACAGTGACCCAAGCCGGAATCGAACCTGGGACCCTGGAGCTGTGAAGCGATTGTGCTGTCCACAATGCTACCGTGCTGCCCCGTGCTGCTGTGAGTTAAAGCCATTTTCCACCCAAAGACTTGAATTATCCAAACAGGGAGGTTGTCTCCTGTGAGGAGTGAGCAGCATCATTCCACCACCACTAAGAAAATGTGTATTCAATCAAATCCACAAAGGCCACTGTGATATTGTAAGGATGAAGGAGATAGCCAGACGTTATTTTTGGTGGACGGGCTAGATGCCTAAATCAAGGAGAAGGTGGGGATGTGTTTGTCTTGCGCAGAAGCGTGAAAGCTGCTGCCATTAGTCCCATTAGAACCATGGGAGTGGCCAGAAGAGGCTTGGCAATGGGTACATGCCGGACCATTTGATGGGCATATGGGGCGGGTTTCTCCGCCCCCCCCCCCCCCCCCCCCCCCCGCTGCCGCTGGATGCGAGAATTGCCAGGGGTCGGCGTGAATACTGCCCCCGCTGTCCTCCCAATTCTCCTGCCCCCCCCAAAAAAAACAGCCCGGCGTGAGTCGCGCCGCCTGCCTCGGAGAATGGCGGGGTCGGCCCAACTCAATGGGCGCCGGGGCCGCCCGAATTCTCCGGCCCGCGATGGGCCGAAGTCCCGCCCGTCTGTAGCCAATCCCGCCGGTGTAAATCAGAGTAGGTCCCTTACCGGCGGGACCTGGCGGCACGGGAGGGCTCCGGGGTTCCTGGGGGGTCGCGGGGAGATCTGGCCCCGGGAGGTGCCCCCACGGTGGCCTGGCGTCAGGGCCCAATGATCCACGGGCGGGCCTGTGCCGTAGGGGCACTCTATTGTTCCGCACCTGAGGCCGTGGTCCTCTGCCATTCTAAGTACGGAACCCATTTCCTCTGCGCACGCGCGGGGATGACGCCAGCACGCGCTGGTGCTCCCGCGCATGCGCCGACTCGCGGAGGCCCTTCGGCGCCAGTTGGTGTGGCGTCAAGCCCCTATCCCGCCGGCCAGCGGGGTAACCAATCTGGGGCGGGCCTAGCTCCTGAAGGTGCGGCCCGACGCCGGAGTGCTTCACGCCACTCCGTCCCGCCGGGATTCCCCGCCCCGCCGGGTACGGGAGAATCCCGCCCATGTTTCTCATTCTAGTTGATGCTCATATACTGGCCTGAAGTAGCCAGCATGAAGAAGACACCGTCAGCAGAGAAAATAATTGAGAGATTGGGTGAAATCTTCAGCAGATACTCTGAGTGATAATGGACCACAGTTCATTTTGTACGCGTTCATAAACTACCTGAACGAGAATGAAATTTAACACATCCGATCTACTCCTTAGCATCCTGCCACAAATAGGCTGGCAGAATGTTTTGTACAAGCGATGAAACATTCATTGAAGGTAACTGGAGAAGAAGGTTCATTGTCTAAACGCTTGAGCCAATGCATTTGCACTTTGCACATTCTCCCCATGTCTGCCTGTGTCTCACTCCCACATCCCAAAGATGTGCAGGGTAGGTGAATTGGCCACTCTAATTGAAAAAAAAATCAACTTTTGGCGACAAGAACTAAATTTGTCAGAGACAGAACTGACAGAGAGTCCAAATGACGTTGTGCCAAGGGACGACCTGGACCTTTCCGAGGTCTTGCAGTAATTGAACCAACTGGGGAAAGCAGTATTCCAATTGAGAACCAGAAGCCGAATCAACCTCAGAACACTATGTCGACTATGGTTAAGATGCCCACGGGCAACATCCAAACTAAGACACCAGAGGCTGCTGCAAGAACTAAAAAGCAGGTGCCTGAGGTTCACCGACAACCACACGGAGAACGTCGACCTCCAATGCGTCTGACATATTTCCTGCTCTTATTGATTGATTGTTCATGCTATACTGCTTATTGTGTCAGGGACCTTTTATTTAAAGGGGGAGGTAAATGTTATTCATGCTATTTCTAGTATTTCCTCACCAGCAGCCTTGCAGTGAAACAGGGGCCCTTTAAGAGACAGATCCCGTGTCGCCATCGTCAGTTTGTGCGAGCAAAAGGGGCAGTGAAATATAGCGGCTGTAGCATCAATATCTTCAAATAAAGCTCTTCATTTGAGGCCTGCAGGCTTAATTTTCGAAGCACCACAACAGCTCCCATATTCGTGGGATCCTGGATTCCTTCCAGGGGCAGGCGCAAGATCAGTTTGTCACCGTGTTCAGAGTCAGAACTACCAATATTTGTTGACCAGCATATAGTTCACATAGTCCAGTGATGCTACCTCAAGATAAATAATTGCCTGGGTGAAGTTGGCTCTCTCGTGATCACCTGATGTGTTGAGATTCAAATTTCCCTGGTTCAATGTTAGATTCACTGCATTTTACGGTTTTTCTATACCCTCGTTCAAGTGAAAATTAAATAAATAAACTAATAAACAAATTGAAAGCTCCTTAAAGGGGCACTGTAACATAAAACAGAGACCTTTAACATGGACCCCACCGGCCGCCAGGACAGGAACGCCACATGGCTGACGACGGCGAGGAAATGGAGAGAGTTCAGCAGCTTCTTGTGCAGAAAATCCCTTTCTGTGCAGAGTTCAAAGACACGGAGGAAATTTCTGTGAAATGTCTCAAATTATGAGCTGAGGTTCCCTGGTGAGGTTTCGGGACCTGGGACCAATGTGAAATTTTGTCCGAATAGGGGTCAATTCAAATGGCAGTCCACCACTCGCTTGAGCTGCCGTGAGTTCAGTCAGGGCCAAGCACCACTTTTTTAAGGCCGTGGATGGCTCTGACTGTAAGCCGAGCATCGGCAGACACTTGATGTGCAAGTTAGGGGCTTACTTTTTATACTTCTTTAAATTGAACAAATGACCAATAAATGACGCAGAAATCAGAGGGGATGACTGTAACTAAAACATCAAAGGAAACTTAAATTTTCAAATAACACGCAATTCCCAGGAGTAATGATGCATACAAACCCATGTGGTGCCCACTGGGCGCGGAAGGCCTGAAGAGTGTCGATGGACACCACGAGCTTCCTCTCCAAGGCCACACAGCTGCACAGATAGCCATACCAGATGTACCAATGTACCAGAGAGGCAGACAGTCAGGTCAGATGGCACCCTCGACCGCCTGCTGCCTGGGCTTGGTAATGACCACCTTGGCTAGGCCCATGAACAGGATCAATGCCCACGTTAGGACTTTCTTTTTATGTGCTGAAGGTACTCAATACAGTATATCAATGCACTTCACCTGCGTATCCTTAACCTTGATAATACAATTAACATTTTATTAACATAGAACAGTACAGCACAGAACAGGCCCTTCGGCCCTCGATGTTGTGCCGAGCAATGATCACCCTACTTAAACCCACATACCCGTAACCCAACAATCCCCCCCATTAACCTTACACTACGGGCAATTTAGCATGGCCAATCCACCTAACCCGCACATCTTTGGACTGTGGGAGGAAACCGGAGCACCCGGAGGAAACCCACGCACACACGGGGAGGACGTGCAGACTCCACACAGACAGTGACCCAGCCGGGAATCGAACTTGGGACCCTGGAGCTGTGAAGCATTGATGCTAACCACCATGCTACCGTGAGGCCCCTGCTACTGTGAGGCCCCATGTAATTAACATTGTATTAATGTACAATTAACATCTCATTAACATGCCATTATCGGGGCTTGAGCTGAAATGGCAGGTGTCAAGTTCCATATTAACAATTTGAGTTGTATCTTCACCAATGTTCCTAATAAGCACGGTAGCACAGTGGTTAGCACTGTTGCTTCACAGGGACCTGCGTTTGATTCCCGGCTTGGGTCACTGTCTGAGCGGAGGCTGCACGTTCTGCCCGTGTCTGCGTGGGTTTCCTCCGGGTGCCCCGGTTTCTTCCCACAAGTCCCGAAAGACGTGCTTGTTAGGTGAATTGGACATTCTGAATTCTCCCTCAGTGTACCCGGAGTGTGGCGACTAGGGGCCTTTCACAGTAACTTCATTGCAGTGTTAATGTAAGCCTACCTGTGACACTAATAAAGATTGTTATTATTATAAGCTGCGCGGGTGTGCAGTTGTGCAATGGAATGTACCGTGCCATGCAATAGAAAGGCTGTGCACATCAAAGAAATATCAGAGGGTTCACTGGTCTTAGCCAATGTTTTCCCTCAGCTGTGTGACTGTACAGCAATCTGATGTTCCTGTATTGGCCCCTTTAAATTACTGCGCAAAATAATTTTAAAACTGGAGACTTTGAGACAAATATAAATTTCTGGGATGTTGATCTTAACCCCAAAAATAGGTGAGTTGGAGTCAAGTAAAATGGCAAAACTTTATGAATCTCGAACCCAACCCTAACTCCAAGCCCTCTGGCTTTACCAGGAGTAAGAAGGTGTGACAGCCAACACACTCCCAGGAGGAAATTATGTCAATGATTTAACCTGCTTAACCCTGGCTGGCTGGGTTCCCTGGGCCTTAGGAATCCTGGTGACTGAAGGGGGGTGAGGGCAGTTTTGGGGAGAATGGAAGTCCCTCCTCCACCATTCCCTAAACCTTCTCCTCCCATCAGAGCACCCATCACCTTACAACCACCCCCCCCCCCCCCTCTGCCCCCCCCCCCCCCCCCCCCCCCCCCCCCCCCCCACCTTCACCCGGTTCCCATTAGCAGCCTGAGGCGACAACTGTGACCTCCTCCAAATGCTCCCTGCCTGATCGGAAGACAAATCTGTCAATTGGGCTGATTTCCAGGCGGGGCCCCGTCAAATTTGGGCAGCACGGTAGCATTGTGGATAGCACAATTGCTTTACAGCTCCAGGGTCCCAGGTTCAATTCCGGCTTGGGTCACTGTCTGTGCGGAGTCTTCACATCCTCCCCGTGTGTGCGTGGGTTTCCTCCGGTTTCCTCCCACAGTCCAAAGATGTGCAGGTTAGGTGGATTCGCCATGACAAATTGCCCTTAGTGTCCAAAAATTGCCCTTAGTGTTGGGTGGGGTTACTGGGTTATGGGAATAGGGTGGAGGTGTTGACCTTGGGTAGGGTGCTCTTTCCAGGAGCCGGTGCAGATTCGATGGGCCGAATGGCCTCCTTCTGCACTGTTAATTCTATGAAATCAAATCTGCACACACTGTGCAGTCAAAATGCCACAGAATGCAGGGAAAGCCTTCCTCGCAGAAACTCCACCCTTCCCCCTTCGCATAGGCCGCCTCTGTCAGGAATCAGCCCCTGAAGTCTGGATGTAATGTATTATTGGATATTTGCTTGAGACATTCAAATAGGGCACAGATAGTACAATAAACAGTCTCACACCACGAGTTGTAGCTAGGTAGCTGGGACAGTCCAGGTAGGCGACCCTCAGCAGTGTCTTCCAAACATGTCAACCTAGAAAATGAGAGATGGGTAACCAATAGCTTGGTAAAAAGCTAATGATTCAAGAGAGGCCGTAACCATAAACCTTTCACAAGTGAAAACCAGTTGTCCCAATGGATTTAGAACTTAAACTGTTGGTATATACAGTATTACCTCAGTAGCACTGGGAAAGATAACATCCAAACACATGTAACTCTAAAGAAGGAAATTTCAAACACAGAAGGCCCAAATCTGGTTGCGTACTTTTATTTGTTCTTTCATGGCCATCATTTATTAGCCATCCTTACTGCCTTTGCGAAAATAGGGCGAGTCACCTTCTTCAACTGCTACACTCTGTCGGACGTGAATACACTATAATGCTCTTAGGTTTTGACCCAGCAACAGTGAAGTGATTAAGATACAGTTGCAAGCCAGGTTGGTGTGTGGCTTGGAAATGGAGCCTGGGAGCTTGCTCCTCTGAAAGGTTCTACATTTGTACGTCAAATTGTTTTTGTGGCTATTTCTAGTGGCAGCACGGTAGCATTGTGGATAGCACAATCGCTTCACAGCTCCAGGGTCCCAGGTTCGATTCCGGCTTGGGTCACTGTCTGTGCGGAGTCTGCACATCCTCCCCGTGTGTGCATGGGTTTCCTCCGGGTGCTCCGGTTTCCACCTACAGTCCAAAGATGTGCAGGTTAGGTGGATTGGCCATGATAAATTGCCCTTAGTGTCCAAAATTGCCCTTAGTGTTGGGTGGGGTTACTGGGTTATGGGGATAGGGTGGAGGTGTTGACCTTGGGTAGGGTGCTCTTTCCAAGAGCCGGTGCAGACTCGATGGGCCGAATGGCCTCCTTCTGCACTGTAAATTCTATAATATCTATAAACAATTTAGCATATTTTTTTCCTCTATTCATTCACGGGATGTGGGTGTCCCTTATGCCAGTATTTATTGCCCATCCCTAAAATGAGTGCAGTTCAGAGGACAGTTTGTCAAACAAAGAATCAACCACACCTGCTGTGGGTCTGGAGTCACGTGTGGGGTCAGACCAAGTATGGATGGCAGATTTCCTTCCCTGAAGGACATTAGCGAACCAGATGGGTTTTATGGTCCTCATAAGAGTTTCAATTCCAAATTTTTATTGAATTCCGATTTCACTGTCTGCTGTGGTGGGATTTGAACCCAGGCCCTCAGTGCATTACCCAGGGTTTCTAGATTGCTAGACAAGCAACAATACCACTACGGCACCACCTCCGTGTACTTCATGATTGGAAAGATTTTTAAACTAAAGAGATAAAGAAAGCGACAACTGTTTCTTTGCAGGATAAACAATTCCCCAAGAATTATATCAACAGTCACTTTCCCACATCGGAATATCTGTTTACGGACGCTGTCTGCCAACTCTGACCCAGTTCACTTAGATTCTCCATCCAATCTACTCATCCACAGTGACTCTCTTCCTCTAACATGTCCAATTCATGTTTCACCCCTTAATCAACCCCCCTCCCCCACCGTACTGCACCTCAACTCAATTTGATAATCCCTTCATTTTACTTCAAGCTGCAGTTTTATTCCACCGGCCCACTCTACCTGGCACTACTCACCAGTTACCTGGCATCTACTCTACCTGGCACTACTCACCAGCTACCTGGCATCTACTCTACCTGGCACTACTCACCAGCTACCTGGCATCTACTCTACCTGGCACTACTCACCAGCTACCTGGCATCTACTCTACCTGGCACTACTCACCAGCTACCTGGCATCTACTCTACCTGGCACTACTCACCAGCTACCTGCCATCTACTCTACCTGGCACTCCCATTCCCTCCCCCCAGTTGAAGCTGGTTCGTGCTGGCAGCTTCTTCCCTTCATTGCCCAGAGGGGTGGCTGGCGCCAATTCCATTAGCAGCTGACACTTGGCGATGAGGTGCTGATCTCACATGGACTGCACTCTATAATGTTGGTGGGCATCATATAGGATTTTCCCTCACCACCACCCACCTTCTTGCCAGGTTGCTGCAGTGAGCAGAATATACATCAGGGGCTGGATTCTCCATTATTGCCCCACGTCAGCGTCAAAACGCTGGAGTTTCACGCCAGCAGAACTGGCATGAAAGGGCCACAGAGGTCCGGCGTAGATCTAGCGGCTTTTGCTGCAGAAACGGGCCCTACACTTCCGGGTCGGAGGCTGTGCATGTGCACGGCCTCCAGGCGCCGTGTCGTGCTCCATGGTGGACTCGGAGCTTGGAGCTGGACCCTAAAAATAAACCCCTGATCGGCCGCGTGCCCGACCCTCAACGCCCGCACAAACATTTCCCGGCCGCCTTTAAGGCACCTCAAGCCCTCTGATTGGCGCGTGCCCAACCAGGGCGACCGCGGACTGAGTCCACAGCCGCCACGTGACTATCCTGACCGGCTGGACCACAATAGATCTACGCCGTCGGGACATCGGCCGGTCAGGGATGGAGAATGGCGGAGTAGGCCTCAGGCAATGGCCCCAGGTAGGTCCTGGATGGCACGCCGTACTCTCTGAGTACGCCGCTTTATGGGGCCCACAGAATCGGGGAACAGGTGTCGGTCCTGATTCCGTGCAGGAAGGTGGATTCTCCGCCCCCGCGCCAGCCGCGATTTTGCCGTCGGGGTGCGGAGAATCGAGATGCAGAAGCAGGGGAGCTTCAGGGAAAAAGGAGCCCTTTTAAAATTCTTTCATGGGATATGAGTGTCGCTGGCTGGGCCGGCATTGTTGCCCATCCCTAAGTGCCCTGGAAATGAATGTTTGGTTGGGCCATTTATTAAGGCCCCAGACCCAAACAGCGGCTAGTACACAGGACTGAAATCCCAATATTTTAGTTTATCTTGTGAGACTGAGCAGAAAGAATGATTCACTCCAGGAGTGATTGCACAAAGAAATAGAGATTTGGTATTTTAAAACAAAACATTATTATTAAAACAATGTTTTAAAAAAAAATTAGTGTACCCAATTCATTTTGTCCAATTAAGGGGCAATTTAGCATGGCCAATCCACCTAGCCTGCACATCCTTGGGTGGTGGGGGTGAAACCCACACAAACACGGGGAGAATGTGCAAACTCCACACGGACAGTGACCCAGAGCTGGGATCGAACCTAGGACCTCGGCGCCATTAGGCAGCAGTGCTAACCACTGCACCGCCGTGCTGCCCTTATTAATGCAATATTAAACTCTTTAACATCATACCTGAAAATAGCTTACAATTATCAGTGAGTCTCACATCAGTGGTAGGGAAACTATAATAATAATAATCTTCATTAGTGTCACAAGTAGGCTTACATCAATACTGCAATGAAGTTACTGTGAAAATCCCCCAGTTGCCACACTCCGGCGCCTGTTCGGGTACACGGAGCGAGAAGTCAGGATGCCCAATTCACCTAACAAACACGTAATTTGGAACTTGTGGGAGGAACCCGGAGCACCCAGAGGAAACCCACCCAGATATGGGGAGAATGTGCAGCCTCCACACAGACAGTGACCCAAGCCGGGAATCAAACCCGGGTCACTGGTGCTGTGAAGCAACAGTGTTAACCCCTGTGTTACCATGCCGCCCACTAGAAAGTACTGGAGAAAATTCTGACGGAGAGAATCTATCTCCACTTGGAGAGGCAAGGTTTAATCAGGAATAATCAGCATGACTTTATCAGAGTGGGGTCATTTAAAAAGAAATTTAGAGTACACAATAATTTTTTTCCAATTAAGGGGTAATTTAGCGTGGCCAACCACCTAACCTGCACGTCTTTGGGTTGCGGGGGGTGAACCCCAAGCAGACATGGGAGAATGTAGGCAGCACGGTGGCGCAGTGGGTTAGCCCTGCTGCCTCGCGGCGCCGAGGTCCCGGGTTCGATCCCGGCTCTGGGTCGCTGTCCGTGTGGAGTTTGCACGTTCTCTCCGTGTTTGCGTGGGTTTCGCCCCCACAACCTAAAGATGTGCAGTGTGGGTGGATTGGCCATGCTGAATTGCCCCTTAATTGGAAAAAGTAAATTGGGAACTCTAAAAAAAAAGACATAGGAGAATGTGAAATCTCTACACCAGAGGGAGGTCATGCCAACAAATTTGATTGATTTTTTTGACGAGGTGACCAGGGGCATCGATGAGGGTAGTGTAGTTGTTGTAGTTTATTTAGATTTCAGTAACGTCTTTGACAAGGTCTCACATGGGAGACCTATTAAGAAGGCTAATGCACATGAGATACAGGGGAATTTGATAAGGTGGATTTAAAATTGGTTTAGTTGTAGGAGACAGAGGGTGATGACAGATGGCTGCTTTAGTGATTGGAAGCTAGTGTCCAGTGGCACACGACAGGGATCCCCTATTGTTTGTTATTTATGGAAGTGATATCGATGACTATGTGGGGGGTAGGATCAGTAAGTTTGCGGATGACACAAAGATTGGCCGGGTGGTTAACAAGGAGCTTGAGTGTCTTGGGTTACAGGAAGATATGGACAGGATGTTCAAATGGGCAGATAAGTGGCACATGGAATTTTACCCTGAAAAGTGTGAGGAGATACACTTTAGAAGGAGTAATCTGACAAGGAAGTATTCAATGAATGGCATGTACTAGGAAGTTCTGAGGAACAAAGGGACCTTGGCATGTTTGTCCATAGATCTCTGAAGGCAGAAAGGCAGGTTAATATTGTGGTGAAAAAGGCATGTGGGACACTTGCCTTCATCAACTGAGGCACAGATTACAAAAGCAGGGAGGTCATATGGAGTTGTATAGAACGTTGGGGAGGCCACAGCTGGAGTACTGTGTGCAATTCTGGTCGCCACATTATAGAAAGGATGTGATCGCACTGGAGGGGGTGCAGAGGAGATTCACCTGGAATGTTGTCTGGGATGGAACATAAATGATAAAGGGAGATTGGATAGCCTTGAGTTGTTTTTGTTGAAGCAGAGAAGACTGAGGGGGCGACCTGATCAAGGTGTATAAGATAAAGAGGAGCATGGACAGAGTGGATAGGGAGCGACATTCCCCTTAGTTGAAGGGTCAGTTACGAGGGGGTCACAAGTTCAAGGTGAGGGGCAGGATGTTTAGGGGGGATGTGAGGAAGAGCCTTTTTACCCAGAGGGTGGTGGTGGTCTGGAATGTACTGCCTGGGAGGGTGGTAGAGGCAGGTTGCCTCACATCCTTTAAAAAGTACCTACACGAGCACTTGGCTCGTCATAACATTCAAAGCTATTGGCCAAGGGCTGGCAAATGGGATTAGATAGGCAGGTCAGGTGTCTTCCATGCGTCGGTGCAGACCATGGGCTTCTTCTGCACTAGTGTGATTCTGTCAGTCAGTGATTCTGTACCACTGTGCCACCACCTTTCAAAAGGATTGACAGCAGTGGGAATGTGTGCAGGTTGTGTCTGAGAGCCTGCTTTGAATATCCTGTACAATGGTGAGGCCTAGCAGTGAGGGCGCAGACATGAATGCTCGTAATACTGATGGTTCAGCGGGAAATGAGCTCCTCCCAGTGGCGCTGAAGGTCTCGGGCTCTGACCTCAGCCAGTACTCCATTATTGGATCTCTAATGACGTGACAGTAGTCAGGACACAACAATTGGCCTAATCACCCCTGGGCTAGGGAGGGATAAGTGATTCCAACTGTGTGCGTCAGCTGTGCCTCAGATGGTAGCACGCTTGTCTCTGAATTTTAAGGTTTTGGTTCAAGTCTTACTTCAGGGCTTGAGCACCAAAATTAAGCCTGACTCTCCAATGCAGTACTGAGGGAGTGCTGTACCACCAGCATGGTAGCCCTGTGGTTAGCCTCTGTGTACCCTACAGGTGTCGGAGTGTGGCGACGAGAGGGTTTTCACAGTAACTTAATTGCAGTGTTAATGTAAGTCAACTTGTGGCAATAAAGATTATTATTATACTGTTGCCGTGGCTGTCTTTCAGAGGAGCTAAGACTATAAGACATAGGAGCAGAACTAGGCCACTCGGCCCATCGAGTCTGCTCCGCCATTCAATCATGGCTGATATTTTTCTCATCCCCATTCTCCTGCTTCTCCCCATAACCCCTGATCCCCTTACTAATCAAGAACCTATCTATCTCTGTCTTAAAGACACTCAGTGACTTGGCCTCCACAGCCTTCTGCGGCAAAGAGTTTCACAGATTAACCACCCTCTGGCTGAAGAAATTCCTCCTCACCTAAGTTTTAAAGGATCGTCCCTTTAGTCTGAGATTCTGTCCACTGGTTCTAGTTTTTCCTACGGGTGGAAACCTCCTCTCTACGTCCACTCTATCCAGGCCTCGCAGTATCCTGTAAGTTTCAATAAGATCCCCTCTCATCCTTCTAAACTCCAACGAGTGCAGTCCCAGAGTCCCCAACCGTTCCTCATGCGACAGCTCTTCATTCCAGGGATCATTCTTGTGAACCTCCTCTGGACCTATTCCAAGGCCATGTTAAACTGAGGCCTCTTCTCCTTTCTTGGGATTTAGGGTTAGGACCCGATATTGGAGAGGAGCAAGAGATTTATTCCTCTATGTCCTGACCAATATTTATTTTTCAATCAACTTTATCATCATCACATTGCTGTTTGAGGGAATTGGCCGTACACATTGGGGGTGATTCTCCGAGCCCCGTGCCGGGCTGGAGAATCGGCGCAACTGCGCCACGATGCCCCGACGCCGGCGCGCAATTCTCCCAGGTGCGGAGAATCGCCGCCATTTGCGGCGGCGCATTTGGCGCGGCGTTAGCTGCGTGCCACTGGAATTGGCGGGGCCGCCGATTCTCCAGCCCGGATGGGCCGAGCGGCCGCGCCGATACGACAGAGTCCCGCCGCGCCGTTCACCCCTGGTCGCTGCCGATGGGAACTCTACGGGAATGCTCGGGGGGCGGCCTGTGGGTGGGGGGGGGGGCTCCTTCACCGGGGGGGGGGGGGGGGGGGGGGGGCTCCGATAGGGTCTGGCCCGCAATCGGGGCCAACCGATCGGCGGGCCGACCTCCCCCCCCCCCCCCCCCCCCCCCCCCCCCCCCTCCCCGGGCCTATCTCCTGGCGCGGCCGGCCCCTGAACACCGACCCCATGTTGGGTCAGGGCCGACGCGCAGAAGAAGACCCTGTGCATGCGCGGGTTGGCGCGGCCCAACTGCGCATGCGCGGGTTGGCACGGCGTAAGGAGGCTGGAGCGGCGATTCTCCGAGTCCCGGTCCCTGTGGGGGCCAGAATAGGTCGTACCCGGGCCTTGTTCGAAACGTGACAGCGTTCACGACGGCACGAACACTTGGCCTCTATATCGGAGAATCGCCCCATTGTGTCTACCACATTGCCTACACTGCAACAGTAACGGCACTTCCAAACTGGTTGTAAAGCGCTTTGTAATGTCTGGTGGTCATGAAAGATGCTATATAAATGCAAGCCTTTTGTATTTTTCCTTTTTTGGGCTCACGTTCTTGACTGCTATCGGATATCTCCAGTACGGACTTCAGGTGTGGGCAGGACTGGGATCAGCAGCCGTGCTTCCCTTTTGGGCTTCGCTACATTGTCTCTCTCCTGCTTGTAGTAACCTGCCCTGCAGATCCTACACACCCTGATCCTTGGCAGCGTCACCCGGCAACACCCAACAAGATGTCTAACTGTATCACAACAACAAGTTGCATTTATATATCACCTTTGACATCGGAAGACATCCCAAGGCCACTTCAGAGGAGGGTGGTCAGACAAAAACCGACCCCACAAGGCAAAGGGGCTGTAAGGACATAATCGTGAATAAAAGCAAAATACTGCAGGTGCTGGAGATCTGAAATAAAAACGGTCAGTGCTGGAAAAGCTCAGCAGGTCTGGCAGCATCGATGGAGAGAGAAACAGAGTTAACGTTTCGAGTCCCAAATAAAGTTGTTCGGAAATAAATGGGGATTGAGATTCAGGAAGTTAGGGCAGGTGGCCAAAAAAGAGATAGTACTTCAAGGGCATCTTTAGAAGGGGAGAAAGAGACAAATAGGTTTTCGGCAGGGATTGCAGAGCTTAGGTGTAAACAGCCGAAGGCACTGTGGAGTGAGTGATACTGGGGATGCACAAAAGGCCAGAATTGGAGGAACGCAAAGCATTTGGAGGGTTTTGCAGGTAGGACTGGAGGAGGTTATAGAGATAGGGAGGGGATGAGGCTACGCGGCACTTTGAGAACTTTTAATTTGCGACATTGGTGGACTGTGAGGCAAAGCAGATCAACAAGAACCGAGCCCCGGGGTGGTGCATGAATGTGTGATGCTAGTTTACATATGAGTAAGAGTTTTGGGTGAACCTGAGTGAAGTCTGGAGGTAACAAAAGCCCGGGTGAGGATTTCAACAGCAAAATTGCTGAGACAGCAGCAGAAACAAACAATATCACAAAGGTTGGAGTAAACGGAGAGGACGTGGGGTTGGAAGCTCACCTCTGGGTCAAATGGGAGAGCAAAGTAGTGGGTTCAGTCTGATTGGGGCAATGCTCCTTGTTCTACTTTTTGTGTCACAGTGTTTTTTTTTGTGATCTAATCCTATCCTCCCTGGCTACTCCACTCCTTCAAAAACGTATCTCTCTGACTAAACATATGATCATCCACTTCCTTTGGTGATCTGTTGTTGATACTTGTTGTTAGTCACCTCTGCCTCTCTCACACATTGGTCTTTGCTTGTGGCAAAAAATAATAGAAAGAAATCCAGGCCGGGATTCTCCGAGCTCGCGGGGGGTCGGAGAATCGCCGGGGAAGCGCGCGAATCCCGCCACTCCGACGCTGGGCCACCGATTCTCCGGCGACCGTTGCATCTGCACCAATCGCAATGGCATAGTCGCTGCGGCGCTGGTCGCCGGCTGCTGAAAGCTGCCCTCGCGGCTATTATGCGCGTTCGACAGGCTGAGTGCCCGCCGAGCTCCGCCAGTGTCGTTTGCGTATGTCCTACCCGGCGGGACCTCAGCGTTCTGGCTTCGGGGGCTGTCCTGGTGGGGGGTCGGGGGAGCCGAATCCGGGGGGGGGGACCTCTGCGGTGGCCAGGCCCGCGATCGGGGGCAACCGATTGGCGGGTGAGCTGATTCTGGTGGGGGCCTATGTTTGGCCGCGCCAGGCCCCTGTAGGGCTCTGCCATGTTGCTCGCAGGCCGGCGCAGAGATGGCTGTGGCGCGCATGCGCGGACCCATGCCGGCCGTGGCGGGCCGGCTTTCGGCTCTGGAGTAGCGCACAGTACTCCGCCGCCATTCTAGCCCCCGAGGATGGGGAGAATAACTGGTCCTGGAGGCCCGTTGATGCCAGCGTCGCTTGCGCCGGCTTTGATGCCGGCGTCAACACTTGGTCAGGATTTTGGAAAATCCCGGCCCCAATTAAAAAATACATTTGCTTTGTATCACCGGAACAGAGCTTTTCAATTTGTCATTACCTCTCTGAATTGAGAACAGTAATTTGTGGCAATGTAGGTCAAAGGTCAACAATGTGTACCTCATGTAAGTGGGTTCCTTTACATACCCCATCAAGGCTTTAATTCCTGTGTTTCCATTGTTAGTGTGTCACTTGTATAGGTCGGAAAATACACCTCACATCAAGAGTCAAATGGCCACGGGTTAGGCAGGGCCTGGGGACATTTTGTTTTTCTCAATCTTTTCCCCGAGTAGAGATCCTTCTCAGGATAACCATCATCGCGATGATTCATTTTGTCAAAGGCCAAAGCAAAATGTGATTTGTTTACTCTCTCAGACACCAGAAATGAATCACACGTACCTACGCATCACCACGTATCACTGAAAAATAAGGTCTACCTCTTGTGTTAGGCCCTACCCCTGGTTGTTTTTTTAAATGTATTTAAGAGTACCCAATTCATTTTGTTTCCAATTAAGAGCAATTTAGAGTGGCCAATCCACATCCCTGCACATCTTTTTGGGCTGTGAGGATGGGACCCACGCAGATATGGGGAGAATGTGCAAACTGTGGTGATATAACCACTGTAGTGATGTGTACTTGCAGTAGGGGATGTATGCCTGTACGACTCAGACCCTAGTCTACAGTTGCAGATGGAGGAATAGCATCGCACAGCAATAAAGCCTCTATTGTACTTGTCTCTCGGCTTTGAGTATAATTGTTAGCGCCACACAAACTCTCCATGGATAGATGGAACCGAGTCCTTGGTGCTGTGCGGCAGCAGTGCTAACCATTGCGCCACCGTGCCGCCCTCTACCCCTGGTTGCTTCTTTTTGTTGTGCATTTATACAAACGTCTTTGATGTTGATGGAGGGACTTGTGCTGCCAATGAGTACAGCACAGGAACAGGCCCTTCGGCCCTCCAAGCCTGCACCGATCATGATGCCTGTCTAAACGAAAACCTTCTGCACTTCTGGGGCCCATATCCCACTATTCCTATCCTATTCATGTATTCGTCAAGATGCCTCTTAAACATCGCTATCGTATCTGCTTCCACCACCTCCCCTGGCAGCCTGCTACAGGCACTCACCACCCTCTGTGTAAATGACTTGCCTCGCGCAAACTTTCCCCCTCGCACCTTAAACCTACGTCCCCACGTAATTGACTTTCCCACCCTGGGAAAAAGCCGTGCCACTCATATTTTGCAAACCTCTATCAGGTCGCCCCTCAGCCTCCGTCGTTCCAGTGAAATAAGAGCCTGAAATTCCGGATTCCCTGTTGGAAGTACAGTGGGATTCCACGGCTCCTGCACAGATGCTGCAGTAAGAAGTCCTTTTTCCCTCACATCAACCCAGAACAAGTGGCTCAGCTGAGACATGTCACATGGCTATGAAGTTCCCGGGCTCGAGGCCGTGATGACAGTCATTTAAAATAATTCCGGTAAGCGGCCCACACATCGTACAGATGATTCAGAGGTACCTGCCAGATTTTGCCCTGGGCCATAGAAATCCAACGAGAACATTTCCTTCTGCAGCTTAAGTGATCAATCAAGGGGAGCAGGCAAAAGATTTGTCCATCCACCTCCCCTGTTACATCTGACGTCCATACACATGCTTCCAGTAGGAGTTATTAGAAAGCGATCAAGGACAGGAATCCTGGATCATTCATCCCTCCCTACTCAAGCAAGTGCTGATTCGATGCTCCTAGTACTGGGATAGAGAAAAAACAGGTAAAACCCGATAGATTCTTCTTTTCGAGGCAGCAAGGCTCAGGGAGGCAAATCCATAAAATAAGGCCCAGGTCACTGAAGGCATGGCAACCAATAGTGGTATGATTAAAATTGGAGGCCAGGATTGGAGAAGTGCAGAGATAAAACGTAAAAGGAAGCTTTGCATTTACGTCACGTTTTATTACATCTCAGAACAATCTCAAACCATTTGGCTTTGAATGGCAACACAGCAAACCTTTGTACAGAACTGGTTAGAACAATGAGATGAATGACCAACTCACCTCCTCTATTGCGGGGTTGGTTGAGGGAGCAACGTTGATCAGGAGAACAAGAGGGCACTGTAGCAAAACAGAAGAATAAAAAGCATTTTTTAAAAATTAGAGTGCCCAATTTTCTTTTCCCAATTAAGGGGCAATTTAGTGTGGCCAATCCACCTACCCTGCACATCTTTGGGTTGAGGGGTGAGACACACGGGGAGAATGTGCGAACGCTATATGGACAGTGACCCAGGATCGAACCCGGGTCCTCGGTGCGGTGAGGCAGTAGTGCTAACCACTGCGCCACTGTGCCGCCCCTGAATATGAAGCACTGTAAAACGTGAATCACGTGTTCCCTTGGCATTCCGCTCTCCAAAGAAAATAAAGAAGGGTTTATTAGGTGCAATTTTCCTCTGTGCTAAACAAAAGCAGGTCATCCAAAGTTCATTGCTCCAAACCGCTCCTGGGATTACTTCAAACTCGGGGCCAATTTAAAGTTAAAGAGTTAACTTTGTTTATGTTTGCTGTAAATTTGATTCTTGTCGTACTGTATTGATATCTTGTTAATCTTTCTCACTTTGTGTATATGTTTATCTGTACATAAATCTAGACAAGCAATTTCTTTGTCTGGGTGGGATGGTTTAACAGTCTGTTATTTTTCCCTGTCTATGAAGACACCCCACAGATTCTCCAGTCAGCAAGTTACTGTAATTCGATGATAATTATTAGATCTGGACTATGATGAGTATTCATGGCAGGAAATAAAAGTCTAGTTCTTGCTTCATAAGAGACTGGGTTCATTTGTGAAACTTTCATAGAGGCTGTCACATAAGAACTTAAGAGATAGGAGCAGGATTCGACCATTCGGCCCATCAAGACTGCTCGCCATTCAATAAGACCATGGTTGATCTGGCTGTGGGCTTAACTCCACTTTTCCTCTCCTTGTCCTAGTGATTGCCATGGTTCGAAATTCTGCCTACCAATTTCAGGCAGCTATCATCTATTTTATAAACCGTTGAGTTGTGCAGAGTAATGCTCATGAGTCGGTGCCATTCACGTATGTCACTGTCTCTGTGCCAACAACAAAGGGAGCAACCACTGAATCTATTCCTAATGATATTCCTCTGGGTTGAGTTGAGGTTGTAATGGTCTCTGTGCGACAATGTAGCCTAATGATTGTAAATATGCAATTTTTACTTCAATGAGAATGGTGTGAGAAATAACAAAATGGTAGCGCTTTCAGCGCCAGGATCCCAGGTTCGATTCCCAGCTTGGGTCACCGTCTGTGCGGAGTCTGCACGTTCTCCCCGTGTCTGTGTGGGTTTCCCCCAGGTGCTCCGGTTTCCTCCCACAAGTCCCGAAAGACGTGCTTGTTAGGTGAATTTGACATTCTGAATTCTCCCTCCGTGTACCCGAACAGGTGCCGCAATGTGGCGACTTTTCACAGTAACATCATTGCAGTGTTACTGTAAGCCTACTTGTGACAATAAAGATTATTATTATTATTATTAAGTGCTGGGAAGAGTTGCTAGATCATAGGAAACAGATCAATGAAATGTTCATGAAGCTTCATTGCAATTGGAGATATTTTTAAAAAAATTTAAAGTACCCAATTCTTTATTTCCCAATTTAGGGGCAATTTAGCATAGCCATTCACCGACCCTGCACATCTTTGGGTTGTGGGGGTGAGACCCACGCAGACACAGGGAGAATGTGCAAACTCCACGTGGACAGTGACCCAGGGCTGGGATGGAACTGTGTCCTCAGTGCCTTGAGGCAGCAGTGCGCACCACTGGAAAAAATAATTGGGTGTTCTAAATTTAAAAAAGGATGGTGAGTGGCTTTGAGGGGAACTTGCAGCCGATGGTGTTCAGAGGTACGTGCTGCCTTTGATCTTCTAGGTGGTGGCGGTTACGCGTTTGGAAGGTGCTGTTAGAGGAGTCTTGGTGAGTTTCTGCGGTGCGCCTTGTCGATGGTAGAACCGGCTGCTACTGTGCGTCAGCGGGTGCTGGGAGTGGATATTGAAGGTGATGGACGAGGTGCCAATCAAGTGGGTGTCAGAGGTCACGGGTTTGGAAGGTGCTGCTGAAGGAATCCAGATAATATTGTTCTATGTGGGGAAACCCCCACCAGCAAGTGCAACCTGTGGACTAGTCGTAAACGTCATATCCTGAAATTCCCAAACCTGGGCAAACTGGCCATCAGAGCCCAGGAAGGACGGCTGGTTGTGCGCGCTCACATTTCATACATATTAGCTTGAGTCGCTTGAATTTCCAGAGTCTGAAAGTTTGGAACGAGCTTTCCTTTGTGCTGTGTGGAATAAACCCAAACTCCCAATACCATGGTCAGTTATTGTCAATGGTTTAAGCAGCATGAAAAATGAATGGGGATGTGGGTGTGAACTTCGTTTATGGCCTGCGAATCTTTGTGATCTGTATCTAAGCAGTGCATGAAAACAATAATCTTGCAACAATGCTAGTTCAAAGGGCTGTGTAGGGTATAGTTTGAATTTAATGGAATATTTTTTTCTTTATTCTTTCATGGGATGTGGGTGTCACTGGCTAGACCAGCATTTGTTGGCCATCCCTAATTGCCCTTGAACTGGGCGGCTTGCTGGGCCGTTTCAGAGGGCAGTTAAGAGTCAACCACATTGTGGTGGGTCTGGAGTCACATGTAGGCCAGACCAGGTAAGGACGGCAGATTTCCTTCCGGAAAGGACATTAATGAACCAGATGGGTTTTTACAACGATTGATTATATTTGTCTTTGTCATCATTATAATACAAATTCCAACAATGACCCTGATTTCATCACAGTTTGGACTCCGGGATGCTACGATTTCAGTGCAACTGTCAGCATGGCTGAGACACCACGATGCTGTGTACTTTATGCCGACCAAGTGCTGCAGGCATGTGTGGGTGGAAAGTTGTTCTTATTAAAATTAATTTTACACAATTTTCTATCACAGTTGCACATAGAAAGTTGATGATGCAGGCAATAAGCTGGAATGTGCCTTTCGAAACAGTCATCACCGAATGCAAATTATTTTAGGATGTTTGGATTATGAGAAAGGGCATTTTCCCGTTGTATCTCTGGCATTCAGAAAGCTTCCCCCTGGTCCTCACCCTGTCAGAAAGGATACATCTCATCCCAGACAGCTGTTTTTATCTCCAGGAGTTGGTGCGTTGCCTGTAGTTTTCTCTGAGCCTGGATGGGCAGAGATTTCTCTTTTGAAAATCGCAACAAAGATGCATATGAGAGTCAGGATGGGAACGCAGTAAATAACCACATATTACAGTGTGCAGAAAGGATTCTGTGGATCAATGCCATTTGCCTGGAGAATATTACCACACCCCGTCAAGTCAGAGCAAGCTACTCTGTAACCCGCACCAACACGCCCACGCTCAACAGATGCCACACTGGAGCTAGTCTCTGGAAAAGAGAGAGCATCGCTCACAGAGAGAGACAACATGAGTGGATAAACTTTAGGCGTAGGAGTCAGACAGATCACAAACCTGTCTCAACTTATAAAGGGATGTTTCTTTACTGAAGGAGACGAATTGAAACAGCTTTCTTTTGATGGAATTTTCTGCCTTTTTTTTATCGTATGATTGTTCTCCAGACCTGCCTGGTCTGCCCATTTTGTTGATTTATAGTCATTTTAAGCTCCTCACAAGTTGAATCTAATTCTTTACAATTGCATTTGGTCTAAAGTGTTACGACGTCCTGGGGTAGAGCGTGGTCAATTCCAGCCCTACTTGAAATTAATTCGGAATTATTTTTAATTGGGTATTTTTAAAATACTCGAAGACATAACTTATCATGGAACTTATCATAGAATTTACAGTGCAGAAGGAAGCCATTCAGCCCATCGAGTCTGTACTGGCCTTTGGAAAGATCACCCTACTTAAGCGCACACCTCCACCCTATCCCCATAACCCAGTAACCCCACCTAACCTTTTTGGGCACTAAGGGCAATTTAGCATGGCCAATCCACCTAACCTGCACATCGTGGGACTGTGGGAGGAAACCGGAGCACCCGGAGGAAACCCACACACACACACGGGGAGGACGTGCAGACTCCGAACAGACAGTGACCCAAGCCGGGAATCGAATCTGTGACCCTGGAGCTGTGAAGCAATTGTGCTAACCACTGTGCTACCGTGCTGCACAGATGGACATCTTCCAGTTAGATTCTTTTAGACTAGGCCTCCAGTTGGATGTTTTTGGTTTCAGTCTGTAATGGTTTTACCTGTGGATTCATCAGGTTCTCGAGACCTCTCTGCAGACTCAGAACCAACAGGCAGAAAACATTCAGGAGAGAGAGAAAAAGAGAAAGAGTGAGAGAGCAACATACAGCCTCTCCTTTTAGCATCCAGGTGCTTTCTCTTGTGTTCTCTGAAAACACTCCACCTAGCAGGACCCAATTGCTGTCTGTTGCCGGGCGGGACGTCAGCAGCCAAACACTCGAACCAAATCCCTCCAATCTCTTGTGTGCCAGAAAGTCTGAGTTCTTCTGTTGAAAAGCTAAAACTTCACAGCACAGTGTATTATTTTGTAACTTTTGAGTTCCTCATTTCCTCTGCTCGACTTAAAGATATGTCACTATTAAAGATCCATGGACCAAAAAACGATAACAATAAAGTAAAAGAAATAGGAAACAGGAAGGGCCCTTAAAAAGTGATTATTTTTTCTCCTCCAATTCTTTCCTCATATAAACTGAAAACTCTAACTCCTCACTAATGTCCATATTACTGGAAAAGCCTGCAGAATCTCACCTTTACTGATTGCTGATAGTGTAAGAGTCCTTCCTATGTATTTTCTTTGTCCCCATTCATTTTATTTCAATTTTATTATTTTGGTCAACGGTCCCATAATCGGGATGTACCTTTTAGCAGAAGATTCAATGTTGAGACAGTCTGTTTGCCAGGACACTGTGTTCCCAGGTTTTGCGTTTTGGAAAGGAGAAACCAGACCCCTCGGCACCAAGTGTATCTTAGGAACCAGCTTTGGAGGGATTCAGTCCGATTGGTTAACTGGAAACTAGTGGACTGGCCAGGGACAGTGTTCTGCCTGACAACAGTCAGTGATTGGTTCCTGCGTAATGCTTTCTGAGATAACTCAGCAGAAGTGTTTTGACCTTGAAAGTGAAAGGAACTCTCTCTCTCTTTCCTGCTTGCTGAAGTGAAAGAACTGCTCTATTGTTCTGAAAGCAGTGAGTGCCTGGCACATCCTTTGATGTGAACCTGAAATTATGATGAGTTTGCAGAGAAAGTAGATAACCTTGCCAGAGAAAACCATCTCTAGCCTAGTCTGTGTGGAGTCTGCACGTCCTCCCCATGTGTGCGTGGGTTTCCTCCGGGTGCTCCGGTTTCCTCCCACAGTCCAAAGATGTGCGGGTTAGGTGGATTGGCCATGCTAAATTGCCCGTAGTGTAAGGTTAATGGGGGGATTGTTGGGTTATGGGTATACGGGTTACATGGGTTTATGTAGGGTGATCATTGTTCGGCACAACATCGAGGGCCGAAGGGCCTGTTCTGTGCTGTACTGTTCTATGTTCTATGTTCTATAGAAGGAAGAAGTACCAAAACAAAAGCCTGAACTTCAGAAAGACATTGACTGGAAGTCATCCCAGTGCATCGAAGATCTTTATCCTTTTATTTTTATTAATATTGATTTTGTACTCATGCCCTGGAGTGAGACTTGAACCTGAAACTTTGTGACTGGGAGGCCGGTTACTACCAGTTGAACCTTGTCTGACACGCAACATAGTTAAATATCCCAAGATGCTTCAGAAGCATTGTCGAACAACATTTAACATTGAGTCACATAGATGATAATACTTGGCTAAAAAGGTAGGTTTTAAAGAGTGTATTAGAGGAAGAAAGAAGCGGCAAAGAGATTTAAAGCGGGAATTCCGAATGGTCCTACAAAGGGACCGGCAATAGGGGTTTTGGTGTTGCCGAGTTTGATCTACTACTATCGGGCAGAGAACGCAGAGAAGGTGTTGGGTTCTTTTGGGGACCAGGAGACAATGTGGGTGAGGATGGAGTCGGGCTCATATTAAGGGGACGGGGCTGCGGGCGCTGGTAAGGGCCTCGCTGCTGTTCTCTCCAGGGAAGTATGCAGGCAATCCGGTGGTGGTCGCGACGTTGAAAATCTGGCGTCAATTTCAGCAGTTTTTTAAATTAGGTAGGATTTTAAGAAGGCGCCGATTTGTGATAGTCGTGTGTTTGAGCCAGCAAGGCTGGGAATACCAGGTTTCAGGGATGGGGGAATAAGAGGGTGGATGGCATGGGGGACTTGATTTTCGGAGAGGCGGTTCGCTTGCTTGGAGGAGTTTTCGCAGGCGGAAAGTTTTCGATATCTGCAGGTGAGGGACTTTGTGAGGAAGGATTTCCCATTGTTTCCGGTAGCGCCGCCGCCCACACTGTTGGAAAGATGCTCGCGGGGTTGGAAGAGGGGAGTACCGTGGGAATTTACAGGAGGGTAATGGCGGAGGACATTGTGTCCTTGGTCGGAATTAAGGCTAAGTGGGAGGAGGAGCTGGGTTGGCCACTTCGTCGTGCGCGAGACCAGGGTTGATAGAGTTGAAGTTGATACACAAGGCACAGTTAACTTGGGCTAGGTTGAGTGGGTTGTTTGAGGGGGTGGATGATAAGTACGAGCGCTGTGGGAGAGGCCCGGAAAGCCATGTGCACATGTTCTGGGCATGTCCTGAGCTGGTGAGATTTTGGGTCTCCTTCTTCAGCCCCTGTTGGAGATATTACAGATGGATTTGGAGCCCAGTCCCCTAGTGGCCATATCTGGGGTATCAGACCTGTCGGAGTTGCAGACGGGTGCAGGGGCAGATGTTTGAGCCTTCACCTCGTTGATCGCTCGCAGGCAGGTCCGGTTGGAGCGGAGGTCAGCTTCTCCACCCAGTGCTTCGGTGTGGCTGGGGGATCTCATGTAATTCATGCATCGTGAGAAAGATTGGGCGATTGCAGAGACCTCAAAAGGTTGTAGAAATAGGGAGGGGTTGCAAGGTCATTTACGGATTTGAAAACAAGGATGGGAATTTTAAAACAGAGGCATTGATGTGCCGGAGCTAATGTGCATCAGCGAGCACATGGTGCGAATTAGGATATAGGGAGCAGAGTTTCGGTGAACCCAAGTTTATGCAGGGTGGAGAGGTTAGGAAAAGATAGAAATAGCCACGGATGAGGGTTTCAGCAACTGACGAACTGAGTCGGGGCAGAATCAGGAAAGGTTACGGAGGTGGAGTTAGGTCGACTAGGAATGTCACATGGGGTGAAGAGCGATAATTATGGTAGGTTGAAAAAATTCACAGGGCAGAAGGGAGGGCACTGGATGGGGGTTAAGTAGCTTTAACTGCTATGGAGCAAAATATTGATTTGATAGGATGCAGAATTGAATGTTTATGGCAACAATTGTGTTAGCTGATCTGACTGGACCACATGAAGTATCATGGTATTGTGCATGATTATGTCAATGCTGAAACTGCCAGTACCACCCTGGAATACAAAGTTAAGATGCTCATTTGGAGAACTGGTGCAAGCACGATGGACTGAATGGCCTCCTGCTACACTGTAACAATTCTCTGATTGTGTGAAATTTCATCCCCAGCTTCTCTTCACTGTTCGCTAATGGTCCACTCACCTTAGGTCCCGTCTCCCTCCACAAACAGCCCACGCTCGGACACTGTTCTTGCAAACGATTGCCCCAAATCGAACTTAACTTTCATTCCAAAATCTTGCCACTCTACCTTTGATTCCCTTCAATCAGGTTCCCACGTTGCCACCTAAGTGAAATAGCCCTTCTCAAAGTCACAAATAACTTCCTGCGTGACCGTGGTGAACTATCCTTATTCGTTCTTCTCAAATTGCTGGCCATCTTTGATTTGTAGTTGACCACATAATCCTTCTCCAACGCTCTCTCCTCTGCTGTCCAGCTAGGATGACACTCGCCAGGTTTCATTCCGATTTATCCAACCAGAAAATCTCCTGAAATGGCTCTCTGCTCCCTTGCCACTATCTCTGGAGTGACTCAAGGACCTATCATTAGTCCCCTTTCGTTTTCATTCTCTTTTTTTTAAATTTAGAGTACCCAATTCATTTTTTCCAATTAAGGGGCAATTTAGCGTGGCCAATCCACCTACCCTGCACATCTTTGGGTTGTGGGGGAGAAACCCACAGAAACACGGGGAGAACGTGCAAACTCCACACGGACAGTGACCCAGAGCCGGGATCGAACCTGGGAACCTGGCAGGGCTAACCCACTGCCCCACCGTGCTGTCCTCCGTTTTCATTCTCAGCGGTCTTGTCCAATAACATGTTGGGTTCGACACGTGCACTGATGATACCCAGCTCTACCTCACTAACCTCTCTCCACTCCCCCACTGCCTCTGATTTGTCACAACTGCTTGTCCAACAGGCGGGTGAGCAGGAATTTAAATATTGGGAAGGCCGGTCACTGCTAAAATCTCCGTCATCCAGTCACTGACTCCATCTCTCCCCCTGGCCACTCTCTCCACTGAACCAAACTGTATACACCCATGGGGTAGTTTTATGGCTAAACCCCACCCCGGTGGGAGCTCTTAAGACGGGGATGGTGGGGCAGACCAGAAATGATGAGTACCCATCCCACCGACTTCCTGCCAACCCCCAAGGTGTTCCTTATGGACGGGAGGGCAGCATGGTGGCCCAGTTGGTTAGCATTACTACCTTACAGCGCCACCGCCACACACCACCACCCCCACGTACCCGCTCAAGATTTTACCCTGTCTTTGTGCCTCCCAGTCTGGCCTCCATTTTTCTTTTTAAATTTAGAGTACCCAATTATTTTTTTCCAATTGAGGGACAATTTAGTGTGGCCAACCCACCGACCCTGCACATCTTTGGGTTGTGGGGGCGAAACCCACGCAGACACGGGGAGAATGTGCAAAGTCCACACGGACAGTGACCCAGGGCCGGGATTCGAACCCGGGTCCTCAGCGCCGTGAGGCAGCAGTGCTAACCACTGTGCCACCGTACTGCCCTCAGCCTGGCCTCCATAACCCACCCCCTCCTCCACCCCCTCCCTAGGGTGCCCGATTATTTTCCGCCCAAAAGGAGCCGCATTAACCATTCCCGAGATCCATATTGTCTTCTTCCCAGGACCTGTTGTAGGGACTGGAAGGACTGGCTACCAATCACGTTGGCCGCAGCTCTTAAGGACTGGACTTCCTTTCCCCGAAGTTCGTCCCTCATCTTTTAAGGCCGATCATAGTATAATAAACAGCAGGGCAGCCTTTTGAGCGAGTTTTCTTTCGGGAGCAAACAATATGCCCCTCATGCCCCTGGAAAATCCAGCTCCATATCTTCTCTGTCACAAAGAGCATCCATCTCTGGAATATGGCCTGTCCATGCCCCTGCATCTGCTGTGAAATCCTCATCTTCCGATCTCTGTGGACCTACGCTCATCCAAAACTCTGCTGCAAGTATTGCAACATGCATTGTCCTGATCACTTGTCACTCCTGTATTCATTGTCCAACCCATCTGGCTCGTTTTGAAAATTCTCATCCTTGTTTCTCACCGTGGTCTCGATGCTCCCTATTGCTTTAACTCTTCCTGCCTTATCCTCCGAGATCTCTGCACTCCTGCAACTTCAGCCTCTTTCACAGGCCCAATTTTAATCACTCCACAAGTGTGCGGCCATATCAAGCTGCTTAGGCCTTAAACCCTGCAATTCCTTCCCTAAACTGCTTAATCTCCCTTTCCTACAACAGGATCCTCCTTAAAACCTACCTCTTTGACCACGTTATTGGTCACCTGTCGTACTATCTCCTTGTATGACTCAGTGTCAAGTTCTTAGACTTAGACTTAGAACAGTACAGCACAGAACAGGCCCTTCGGCCCTCAATGTTGCGCCGAGCAATGATCACCCTACTCAAACCCACGTATCCACCCTATACCCGTAACCCAACAACCCCCCCCCTTAACCTTACTTTTTAGGACACTACGGGCAATTTAGCATGGCCAATCCACCTAACCCGCACATCTTTGGACTGTGGGAGGAAACCGGAGCACCCGGAGGAAACCCACGCACACACGGGGAGGACGTGCAGACTCCGCACAGACAGTGACCCAGCCGGGAATCGAACCTGGGACCCTGGAGCTGTGAGGCATTTATGCTAACCACCATGCTACCATGCTGCCCCCATCTCCAGTGAAACATCTTGGGGAATTTTGCCAAGTTAAAGACGTTAGATAAAATACAAGTAATCCTTCTTCTGACTGGGTGAAGGTGAGCAGGTTACTGCTTATCTCGGAGTAGATATAGTTAATTTTATCTTGATGGATTTGATTTCTTTACCTATGAACACTGGAGATGTGTACATTGTGGCTGACTGTGGATGTTTCTGATTCATTTGGAAATAAATGCTCCTTTGGTTTTAAGCAGCAAAAGGGATAAATTTGTTCTGTGTCCCTTCAGCTTGCACATGCCCACTTCTACAGTATTGCTTCCCACAGTAACCAGCACAGGGAACTTGGTGTACAGGTCCACAGGTCATTGAAAGTGGAAGGCATGTGGAGAAAGTAGTCAAGAAGGCATACGCATTCAGTCGGGGCATCAAGTATAGAAATTGGCAGGTCTTGCTGCAGCTGTATAGAACCTTAGTTGGGCCGCACTTGGAATACAGTGTTCAATTCTGGTCGCCACACTGTCAGAAGGATTTGCAGGTTTTGGAGAGGGTACAGAAGAGGTTTACCAGGATGGTATGGAGGGCATTAGCTGTGAGGAGAGGTTGGATAAACTCGGTTTGCTCTCACTGGAACGATGGAGGTTGAGGTGCGACCTGATAGAGGTCTACAAAAGTTATGAGGGTACAGACAGAGTGGATAGTCAGAAACTTTTTCCCAGGGTGGAAGAGTCAATTACTAGGGGGCAAAGTTTTAAGGTGCGAGGGGCAAAGTTTAAAGGAGATGTGCGAGGGAATTTTTTACACAGAGGGTAATGCGCCCGGAACTCGCTGCTGGAGGAAGTGGTGGAAGTAGGTATAATAGGGGCATCTTGACAAATACATGAATATGATGGGAATAGAGGGATACAAACCCCGGAAATATAGAAGATTTTAGTTTAGACGGGCAGTGTGTTCGGCGCAGGCTTGGAGGGTGGGAGGGCCTGTTCCTGTGCTGTACTTTTCTTTGTTCTTTGTTCACACTGACATCAATGACATCCAATTGAAGATATGCCCTAAAGTTAACCATATCTACTCCAGACAAATGGACTGTGGGAAGTGTTGCTAAAACAATGCACGACACTAGTGGGTGACATGATGGCACAGTGGTTAGCACTACTGCCTCACAGCACCAGGGACCCAGGTTCAATTCCGGCCATAGGTTACAGTCTGTGTGTAGTTTGCACGTTCTCTCTGTGTCTGCATGGGTTTCCTCTGGGTGCTTGGATTTTCTCCGACAGTCCAAAGATGTGCAGGTTAGGTGGGGTTACAGGGATAGGGTAGGGGTGGGGGCCTAGGTAGGGTGCTCTTTCATAGGGTTTTGCAGACTTGATGGGCTGAATGGCCTCCTTCTGCACTGTAAGGATTCTACAGTCAGGGCACACCTGGAATACTGTGAACAGTTTGTTCCCTTTATCTAAGGAAAGATATACTAGCTTTGGAGGCTGTCCAGAGAAGGTTCACTAGGTTGATCCCGGGTATGGAGGGATTTTCTTACGAGGAGTGGTTGAGTAGATTGGGCCTGTATTCATGGGAGTTTGGAAGAATGAGAATATCGGATTCTCAGGGAGTTTGACAAAGTAGATGCTGAGAGGGTGTTTCCTCTTGTGGGAGAGTCTGGGATCAATTGGCATAACCTCAGAGTTAAGACAGAGATGGGGAGGAATTTCTTCTCTCAAGAGGGTAGTGAATCTGTGGAATTCTTTACCTCAGAGAGCTCTAGAGATGGGGTGGTTAAGTGTGTTCAAGGCTGAGATAGACAGGTTTTTAATCAGAAAGGTAATCCACGGTTATGGAAATAAGGTGGGAAAATGGAGTTGAGGATTTCAGATTAGCCATGATCTCATTGAATGCAGAGCTAACTCAATGGGCTGAATGGCCTACTTCTGCTCCTATGTTTTACAGTCTTATGGTCTATCCTGCTTGTCATGTTAATTGGTCTTAGGAATAAGGTGACATTTTTTCTTTCAGAGGGTTGTGAGTCTTTGGAACTCTCTCCCTCACAAGGTGGTGGATACTTTTAAGGCAGAGCCAGATAGATTCTTGATAAACGGTGTGTTGGAAGGGATGGGGGATAGGGTGATGGGGGTGGGGGGTGGGGGGGGGGGGGGGGGGGGGTTAGTGTTTGGGGGTGAAAGGTTATCGGGGTAGGTGGGCATGTGGAGTTGAGGTTACAATCCAGTCATCCATGATTTTGTTTGGATGACAGAATGGGCTCAAAGAGCCGAGTGGCCTACTCTTGCTCCTACTTTGTATGTTTGGATGGTCCCAGAGAGCTAAGGCATTATTCCCCTAATGCCAAGTACACATCCTTGCCCAAGTGGCCATTGTTGAGGGATGAAACCTCGGCTGTGAATCTAGGGGGCCTTTCGACTGCCTAGCGCCAGCACCTGGTCCCCACACGGATGCACTTTTCAACAAAGAGTCCGCGGAGTGGAGGCCTTGTCTGATTTTGTCTCCCCCTAGCCTCCAGAGATCAATTATACTGCCCAGACTGCCTGTCCAAGTTGTGACCACCAAACTGAACATGTCCAAACCCTGGGACCTTTCACAGTGTAGTGTTCAGCTATACAGGGGCCAGCGCACTTTGTGACTGAGGTATGAGGCAAGTTTAATGAGAGTCATAATTACAATAATACTAGACATTTTTCTCATTCTCAGCTTTGGCGCTGTTACTGGTTTCAATTCTGTTCCTCACTTTCTGATTGGTTTCCCTTTTATGTCCTGCAGAAATGCATATTTCCAATGGCGAGGAAATGGAGCCGCTTAAGGATTGCCTACAGGACAGCCCTTGCTTGAAGAACCATATTACCATCCGCAAGGAGGACAATGTGCTGCCGGACCTTATGCTGATTGGCAAAAAGTGGATCAACACTTCCCTCGGTCCTGACGCGCCAGAGAGGCCAAACGGTGAGGAGGGGAGAGCAGAGGAGAGACAGGACGCAGAGACTCAGAGGGAATCCACGCATCCTCTTTGCAGGCAGCAAGGTTTGAGACCCAAAGCAGACCTGAAAAGACAATATGCCTCGCCGTTCACTGAATGGAATGATGAAAGGGACCCTCAACTGTACTTCAGAGCTTCGCAGTCAGAACTCACTCCAGGGCGCGGATCGGCAGAGAGCTTGTCTCCGTACCATGCCAGCGAGGGCAATGGGCCTGCCCTGTCAGGCCGGCAAGTGATGGGCAAGGCTGACAGCTGGCCTCACCAGAGCCTGCCCACCAAGAGCAACTTCACGACCACTTCCAAGAGTGACGGCTCCCTCGAGACACTGCTGGCAAAGTCTGAGAGGGGCGAGCCCAGTGGTCTGCAGAGACGGCCCTCGCAAGGGTCAGACCAGGAGAAAACAACAAGTAAATATTTCTTGCTTCTCTGCCCTAGCTCTGCTGTCCAGTTATGCTCACGACTGAATTGAAACCAAAGTGTGAACATTTACTAAAATGTAAAGTTTTCTTTAAAATTTAGAGTTTTTAATTTAGAATTTTAACTTAAGACAGAGGTGTACAAGGTGATGAGAGGCATGGATAGAGTGGATAGCCAGAGACTTTTCCCCAGGGCGGAAATGGCTGCCATTAGGGGGACATCATTTTAAGGTGATTGGAGGAAGGTAAAGGGGAGATGTCAGAGGTCGGTTCTTTACACAGAGAGTGGTGGGTGTGTGGAATGCACTGCCAGCAGAGGTGGTGGAGTCAGAGTCATTAGGGACATTTAAACGACTCTTAGACAGGCACATGGACAGCAGTAAATTGAAGGGGTGTAGGTTAGGTTGATCTTAGATTAGGATAAATGGTCGGCACAACATCGTGGGTTGAAGGACCGGTACTGTGCTGTTCTATGTTCTAGTACCCCATTCTTTTTTTTCCAGTGAAGGGGCAATTTAGCATGGCCAATCCATCTACCCTGCACATCTTTTGGGTTGTGCGGGGGTGAGACCAATGCAGACACGGGGTCAATGTGCAAACTCCACACAGACAGTGACCCGGGTCCGGGATCGAACCCGGGACCCGGCGTCGTGAGGAGGCAGTGCTAACCACTGCGCCACGGTGCCGCCCTACAAAAGCTATTTTATCATTCGCACCCCTGCCAGAGTTATCTGATGGAATCACCAGTCATGGGCAACATTTGATCCCTGTCATTTGCCATCTGTAAATACGGCCCTGACTGCCAAGTGTGGCAAATTCATAAACGTCAAATACTTTGTGGAGCAAATCTTCACAAACCATTAACAACAGACAAAGCAACTCCCCTCCTTCCCCACAAGGCTACTGCCTGGAAGTAAGATACTGCGATTGCTGGGAATCCTCTGGTACCACCTGCGGAGAGAAGATTAACATCGTCACTCCGCAAATGCTGCAAAGTCTTGCTGAGTCTTCCCAGCAACTTTTATTCCACATTTCCAGTCACCAGAATATTTTGTTTCAAAATATTTTGTATCATTTGTTACCGTCCACACAACCCCCCCCCCTCCCCCCACCTCCAACCCCTCCCCACCCACGAACTAAACTGTTTGCATCTCTAAACCAAACTTTTATTTAAAAAAAAATTTGAAAGAACACTCCCACCCTCCTGTTACACCCTGCGCTCACTCAAAGATGTTGTTGGAGGTGGTTCACAGGAAGTTCACTCGGCTGATTACTGGGATAAAGGGGTTGCCTCACGAGGTCAGGTTGAGCAGGCTGGGCCTATACTCATTGCAGTTTAGACGAATGAGAGGCGATCGTATTGAAACATATAAATTCTGACGGGATTGACAGGGTGAATGCTGAGAAGATGTTTCTCCTCCCGGGGTATCTAGAACTAGAGGGCGCTGTTTCAAAAGAAGGGGTCTCCCATTTGAACTGAGATGAGGAGGAATTCCTTCTCTCAGAGGGTAGTTACTATTTGGAACTCTCTTCCCCAGGGAGCAATGGAGAATAGGGTCCAGAGAATCCCTACAGAAGGAGGCCGTACAGCCCATCGAGTCTGCACCAACCCTCCGATAAAGCACTCGACCGAGGCCCATTCCCCCGCCCTATCCCCATGACCCTGTGCATTGATCATGGCCACTCCACCAAATCTGCACATAGAGACATTGAAAATAGTAGCACGGGGAGGCCATTCGGCCCTTTGAGCCTGCTCCACCATTCATTATGATCATGGCCTAATCCCGCTTTCCCCTAGACCCATTGATCCCCTTTGCCCTAAATGCAATGTCTAACTGCTTCTTGAAAACCTACAGGGCAGGATTCTCCATTTGGGAGACCGTTGTTCTCCCTTGGGAACTCAATTGCACCAGTTTTACGATTCGCATGCGGTTGTAAACCGTGATGCAATTCAGTGTCCACATCATGCAAATTTAAGCATGGCGTAGAATGCGAGGGATTCTGGGGGCTGTCCCGATATTGGGCCGCCAATAGTGGAGTGCTGTGGCTGGCCACCCACCCACCCGCACCGCAGGTTGGTCCCAACCTCCCGCCACAACCCAGATTTCCCCAACCCAGCCCCCCCCATCACATGGCAGCCCCTTCATCCCGGGATTGCCTGGGTGCCTCACCATAACCAAGTATGGGGGTGACCCAACCCGCCCGCCCTCACCAGGGACCCCTGTAATGGGCGGACCCCCCCCCCCCACAGGGACCCCGGTAATAGGCAGACCCCAAAGGGACCCCTGTAATAGACAGACCCCCACAGGAACCCCTGTAATAGGGGAACCCCCAGAGACGCCTGGAATAGGGGGAGTCCCCCCAAGGGCCCCCTGCTTAAAGGAACCCCCTCCACTGACACCCCCCCACACACAAACAACTCCCACACAGACTGTACCCCTCCCCCCCCCCCCCCCCCCAGAAAAGTGAGCCCTGTCTGGAAGCTAGAGAGCAGTCCAGACAGGGGCTGAGGAAAGGATTACAGTTGTAATACTTACCTTGCAGCTCCACATGGCCATTCCTCTCAGGACAGCAGTTGTGGCTGCGCCTGGTTCCCACAGATCCACTGCCTGCAAACATTCATGACGTGGAGATGCCGGCTTTGGACTGGGGTGAGCACAGTAAGAAGTCTTACAACACCAGGTTAAAGTCCAACAGGTTTGTTTCAAATCACTAGCTTTCGGAGCACTGCTCCTTCCTCAGTTTGTACACATTGTCCACATCAAAGATATGAAAGTGCACTAAGTGTATTTCAATCACTCAGGCATACAATTTCACCGCACTTACCTCCCTTTGATTTGGCCAATGTTTACAAATATTGGGGTTTCACCACTTAGACCACTAAAGTGTGAAGGGACATGAATGGATCAAAGCAGCAGACAGTGGGTCTGTGGGAACCAGACTAAAGCATGGTGGTTCTCCTTGGAGGAATGAACAGGTGGAGTTGCAAGGTGAGTATTACAGCTTGATACTTCCCACAGCCCCCTGTCTGGACTGCTCTCTAACTTCCAGGCAGGAATCCCTTTCTGTTGGAAGAGGGGGTCTGTGTGTGGGATGTCTGTGTGTTGGGGGGCTCCTTTAGGCAAGGGGCTGCTGGGGTGGTCCCCCTATTACAGGGTTTCCTGTGGTGGGTCCGCCTATAACTGGGGTCTGTGTTTGGAGTCCACCTATCAGAGGGGTCCCTGTGGGGGAACTCTCTATTGCAGGGGTTCCTGCGGGGGGGGTGTCTCTCTATTGTACGGGTCCCTGTGGGGGTCACCCTATTACGGGGTCCCTGGGAGGGATGGGTCGGATCACCCTTGTACGTTGGAGTGGGGGCACACCCAGGCAATCTGGAATTGGGGGCAGCTGTGCACTGTGGGGTGGAGAGGGGATGGGCTTAGATGGTCTCTACACAGTGGATCTCAGAGTGGGTCAAGGGGGCAACAATTGCTCCTTGGCCCACTGCATTTATTTCCATGTTCCCGCTTGTGTGTGGCATGAAATCTGTTCATGCCACGAGCAAGGGTAGGGGTGTTGGGGCATGGTATTGGCACTGACCCTGATTTTGCCCCGATGCCCAATTCTCCGTCCCATTGGGGAACACATTCCGGGCATCCCGGAGACGAGAATGCCGCCTTGGCCGCAACTACTTCCTGTGGTAACGAATTCCACAGGCTCACAACTCTCTGGGTGAAGACATTTCTTCTCATCTCTGTCCTAAATGGTCCAGCCCGTATCCTCAGTTTGAGACCCCTGGTTTTGGACAAACGTCCTTCCTGCATCTACCCTGTCTACTCCTGTTAGAAATTTATATGTTTCTATGTGATCCCCCCTCATTCTTCTGAACTCCAGTGAATACAAGCCTAATAAGCTCCTGCATGCTTACCTTCAGTGACTGGTGTCTCAGGACACCCAAGTCTCATTGCACGTTCCTCTCTCCTAATTTACGGCCATTCAGATAATAGTCTGCCTCCTTGTTTTTCCTGCCAAAGTAGATAACTCACATCTATCCAAAATTTACTGCATCTGCCAGTCATTTGCCCACTCACTCAACTTGTCCAAATCACACTGAGGGAACTCTGCCATCCTCCTCACAGCTCACCCTCCCACCCAACTTGGTGTCATCTGCAAATTTGGAGATATGACATTTTGATCCCTCATCTAAATCATTAATTTTTATTGTGAATAGCTGGGGCCCCAGCACCGATCCCTGCGGGACCCCACTAGTCACTGCCTGCCAATTTGGAAAGAACCCGTTAATTCCTACTCTTTGTTTCCTATCTGCCAACCAGTTTTCTATTCATCTCAAAACACTATCCCTAATCTCATGTGCTTTAATTTTACACACCAATTTCTAAGGCGGGACTTTGTCAAAAGCCTTCTGAAAATCAAGCATCTTTGGTCATTGAATATATTCAAGGCTGCGATAGACAGAGTTGCGATCAACCAGGGAGTCAAGGATTCCGGGGGAGAGGGTGGGGGTGGGGGGGGGGGGGGGGGGAGGGGGAGCATGCAGGAAAGTGGAGTTAATGAGATCAGCCTTGAGCTTATAGAATGATAGCAGGCTTGAGTGCCCAAATGCTCTACTCCTGCTCTTTAGAGTACCCACTTTTTTTTTCAAATGAAGAGGCAATATAGCGTGGCCAATCCCCCTAACCTGCACATCTTTGGGTTATGGGGGTGAAACCCACACAGATATTGGGAGAATGTGAAAACTCCACACAGCCAGTGATCCACGGCTAGGATCGAACCCGGGTCCTCAGCGCCGTAGGCAGCAGTGCTAACCACTGCCCCACCATACTACCCTTGGAAATAAGAGAGCTGAGTGATGCTATGGATATGTGGTTGGCAATGTCGAAGTGCATTACCCATTACTATGTGTTTAATCAGTGTAAATGTACTCAAGAGTGTGGGATTGCAGCAGTGTGTTCCGTCTTTGCAAGTGTGCATGTACCACCCACGTACAGTGCAAGTTTGTATGTGTACATATGTATATGCCCATAAGGACATGTTTCTGCATGTGTGGGTATTTGCATAAGTATGTGCTTTTGTGAGTCCGTGCACCACTGGTGCACATGTGCTTAATTGTAAGTTGAAAATAACATATGAATGTACATCTTGCGCCAGTGTATTGAGAATTGTCTATCTTTAAGGAACAGCAGCATGACATCAGTAGAATGGAGGTGTATCTTGTGATCCAGTCTCAGTTTCACTTTGGCCTGTGAGCAGAACACAGAACATACAGCTCTGCTGCTGATATCTTCAAGTTTTCTACCTTTGTATCAATGTTTTCATGCGAGTTCCCTTATGAGTGATTGGTACCTTTATATCAATATAAAAATGCAACCTTGAGCACTAGTGTATGCGTCTACCAGGGTGCAATGCTGTAAGTAAGTAAGTACATGTGTGCACAACATTAATTGTGCATGAGTGAAAGTATGCAAGTTTACATATGGAAATGTGTAAAAATGATAGCAGTTGAGAATGTGAGAGCCTATATATGTGAGTGTATGTTTGGCTGAGTAAACAAGAGGGTGAGTTTACATGTGAGAAAGCGTATGTGTGTATGTCTTAGTGCACAAAAGACATGGGCGGGATTTTCTTTTCAGTGATGCCGGAATCACGAAGCGCGATCGGACAGAGCACCGTGCGTCAGCCGAAAATTGAGTCCGGCGCCAGGCGCTCTGGTGCCTCGACGGTGGCGTGAATGCATTCCCCGGTGTGGGTATGCAAATGGTACAGTAAATGCCGTTGGCATATCATTAACTGGCCAGACCAGGCAATTTCTGGGCCTCCCAAAATGCTCCTCCTCTGAGGTTCACTTGTGTTATTTAAAATCGGGAAATAGGCGCCATGGCTGCTGAGGGAGAGAGAGGGGGTACGGAAAGTGTCCAACAGCGCTTTGATGTGCTGACAGTTGTGCCACTGGCCGGGGAGCTTCTGCCAGGGCCGGGGGGAATTGTGGGGGGGGTGGCCAGGAGGTGGGTCCTCGAGTCAGACTGGATGGGCACGGATTACCATTTCCGCGGCCGGCAGGGCAGCCATGAGGCTGCGCACATCGCTGACTGCCCACTGTGAACTTAGCGCCAGGGGTCGTATGGGTGCCTCCCCAGGCCAGCCCCTCAGTTACCCTCTGGCCCCAACTGACCCTTCAACAGGATGGATGTGCTCCAGCACAACCAGAGCCATCTTCTTGGCTGGGGTGCGGGTGTGTGGGGAGTGGAGTGCCTATATGCAGCTCCTGCTTGTCAGGCTCTCGAGTGCCAATCCCGATCCCGGCGAATCACACGCCCGTGTTTGTTGGAATTGCACTAGTTCCAGGTGGCGGCGGAGCTAGCCCATTAGGATATCCAGAATCGCTCTAGGACGGTTGTCATTTTCAGAGCAGTAGAACTCATGAGATTCAGTCCCGGTGCCAGCACTTAGCCTCTGAAACAGAGAAACCTGGCAATGATTGTTGATGTGTGTGTGTAAGGCCTGAGGTTGTGACTGTCTGTGATAGAGTGTGTGTCTGTGAGAAGATTTGAGTTATGAAGTGGGGCACGTGATATTCAAAAACTCTTATTTTTAGCTCTTAAAGATTCATTATGTTGTTCCACCAAAAGCCAGACATGACCGGATGACGGTTGCTATAGGAACGGAACAATTTTTGGAGGAACCCCCTCATATTTACTTACATTGTGAATATTTATTAAGATAACAATTTTTGGCAGACTAACTGTTGCTATGGAATCAGGGCAATATCCACACATGCTTCCTTGAGATTGCTCTGAGACCATTCGGTACAAGATGGGAATTACCTCTAATACTTGTGAAGCCATCCAGTTTCCCTCACTGACAGTCAGGTGGCTGGCTATCGGAGAGCTAAAGGCATGTTTCAATCAAAAATGAGCCTGACAATGAGTGATGTTGATTTAACTTAAGAATCTTTAATACTATCCGGTTTCCTTACATCTGAAGGAAAGTAAGGTAATGGTCTACGTTTTTGTGGTCAATGGTGAAACTGTTCAAGAGATTTGAAGAAACCTCATTTAGAGATCTAGGGTGTGATTTAACGCAAAAAAAAAGTCCACGTATGGGCGATTTTAGCCGGTAGTTTCTGCAGTGTCAAGAAACGCCCCTGCTATTCAACGGCACATTGTTGTTTTTTTTTACCTTGGTGGGGAACTCTTTAAGCAACCAATCACATTAAAGAATTCTCACAGACAGCCAACCAGGATTTTTTGTATTTATCTGGCTGAGGAAACACATGTAGTCCAGTGTCGAGGTTAAATATCCATACAAAGGCTTCAGCTGGCAGAGCATGAGTGATTATGATGTGACCAGGGATTGATCTCTGTAGGCAGAGGTTCAGTAGATGGGCAATGGTCTGACCTGGATAGTCACTGTCATAATTTGAGCTGTTCCTCACATTGCACTTGTGTAGCCAATGGCCACAACTTTCCTGGCCCATCCTCAAACACCTGAGGGATGTCCAAATGTTCCAGGGAAGTTTGAAACCTCGAACTTCATCACCCGGGTCAGTTGCCTAGTTGCTGGGTTGGTGATGTTTTCAGTGAATCAGGAGGGGCATCATGGGCGGTTGTCAGTTTTTTAAGGGTGTGGAGTGCATTTCAGCAGTGGCTATGGATTTCAGACAGAGATTTGTTAGCTGTCAGCCACTGATGTTCTTTACGGAGGCTAATTGCCCTGTGGATTTCAGGAAACTTTGTGTATATGTTGACACAGGCATCCACTCAAGCTGTGGTGGGCAGAGTGGCACAGGGCAGCGTGGTGTCACAGTGGTTAGCACTGCTGCTTCACAGCTCCAGGGACCCATGTTCGATTCCGATCTTGGGCGACTGTGTGGAGTTTGTACTTTCTCCCGGTGTCTGCTCCAGTTTCCTCCCACAGTCCAAAGGTGTGTAGGTTAGGTGGATTGGCTATGCTAAATTACCCCTTAGTGTCAAAAGATGTGCGGGTTTGGGGTTGTGGGGATAGGGCGGGGCAATGGGCGTAGGTAGGATGCTCTTGCGAAGAGTTGGTGCAGACACGATGGGCCAAATGGCCTCCTTATGTATGCGTCTTAATGTCTTAGAAGTGATTTGAGCATTAATGCATTTTATTCCCTGGTTGGAGGTTTTGTGAAAACTTATTTGGAAAACTTTCAACCAGGAAATAAAAAAGCATTAATAATCAAATCACTTTTAAGAAATGTTACTGAAATTAAGATTGCAACAAACACACAGGGTGAAGGTAGAATCACATCCACAGTTACATCTCATTGAACAAGATGTGTTTCTAACAATGATATGTGAGGGGGGAAATTATCTGATTGCTGGATCTGGGTAGGGATGTCCACACATTTCTGTCTGTGCTGGAACAGTGAATGATTGGCCACAATTTCAGAAATTTCCCATCATTCCTCGCTCGTGGGAAGTCCTGCAATTGTGGTCAGATTCAGGATGACAATGACGGCTGGCGACAGCTTCACCATTGAAAGCCTTGCCAATTCCGGGCCACCGTTATGAGGAGGCGGAGTTATCCCAACTTCCACAGAGCAAGTGAAATAATAATAATCTTTATTGTCACAAGTAGGTTTACATTAACACTGCAATTAAGTTATTGTGAAAAGCCCCGAGTTGCAACGCTGCAGCCCCTGTTCGGGTACACTGAGGGAGAATTCAGAATGTTCAATTCACCTAACAGCACGTCTTTCGGGTCCTGTGGGAGGAGCACCTGGAGAAATCCCACGCAGACACGGGGAGAACGTGCAGACTCCGCACAGACAATGACCCAAGTGGGAATCGAACCTGGGACCCTGTCGCTGTGAAGACACAATGCTAACCATTGTGCTACCGTGCTGACTCACGGCGGCATGGTAGCACAGTGGTTAGCACTGCTGCCTCATGGTGCTGAGGACCCGGGTTCGATACCGGCCCAGGGCCACTGTCTATGTGGTGTTTGCACATTCTCCCCCTGTATTTGCATGGGTCTCAGCCCCACAACCCAAAGATTTTTTTTTTTTTTTTAAATTTAGTGTACCCAATCATTTTTCCAATTAAGGGGCAATTTAGAGTGGCCAATCCACCTAGCTTGCACCTTTTTTTTTTGGGTTGTGGGGGCGAAACCCACGCAAACACGGGGAGAATGTGCAAACTCCACACGGACAGTGACCCAGAGCCGGGATCGAACCTGGGACCTCGGCGCCGTGAGGCAGCAGTGCTACTCACTGCGCCACCGTGCTGCCCTCCCACAACCCAAAGATGTGTAGGGTAGGAGATTGGCCATGCTAAATTGCCCCTTAATTGGAAAAAAAAAATGAATTGGATACATAGAACATACAGTGCAGAAGGAGGCCATTCGGCCCATCGAGTCTGCACCAACCCACTTAAGCCCTCACTTCCACCCTATCCCCGTAACCCATTAACCCCTCCTAACCTTTTTGATCACTACGGGCAATTTATCATGGCCAATCCACCTAACCTGCACGTCTTTGGACTGTGGGAGGAAACCGGAGCACCCGGAGGAAACCCACGCAGACACGGGGAGGACGTGCAGACTCCACACAGACAGTGACCCAGTGTGGAATCAAACCTGGGACCCTGGCGCTGTGAAGCTAGCTACTTGTGCTATTGTGCTGCCCAAACTCGAACAAAAATGTTTTTTTTTAATTCTTCAGTGCGGGACATCGGCTTGGTCAAAACACTCAATTTGTGATTGGGTGAGACCAGGCTTGGGTTACAAAAACCTTTGCGTGGTGGTGCAGAATGAATGAGAGTTAGGAGACTGTGAGATGACTGAATCACAACATGGTGAAGAAGTAGGAAAGGTGAAGAAGGTGGCAGACTTAGAGCTGGAGGAAATGTTCATGGCACAACAGGCCAGAGCAGGTACAATGGTGACAGATGTGAAAGGTTGTGATGGACAAGCAGTGACATGTGAGAGAAGAACTTTTCCTTCTCTCATTCGTGCTCAAGAGTGTAAGGTGAAGTTGCAGATGCTCCCCGGTGCAGAAGTTATGACATTTCAGATCATTGCTTCAAAATGCCTCGAGTATATTTAGCATTTGGTTGGAGCTTGCATGTTCTGCTTTTTGCTGACACAACCTTGTTATTTTTCTAGGGAGAAAAGTGAGAGTTTACTCCACAAATACCCCAAGTGATGAGTCCTTCAGCAGTGAGAGCCTAGACTGTGGGTCCATATTCTCTGGGACCTTGTTCGACAATGACTTGAAAGACAATGATTTCCTAATAAACAGCTTCTCACTGGAGGATGATGCTTCGGACGACTCTGCCTCTTCCGATGAGCTCCCATCGGATTCACTGCCTGGACTGGAGCCAGACCCGGAGAGCCAATGTCACTTACCTGCCACAAACAGTTTGAATCCGATTTCGTTCATCGCCGGCTGCATCGAGCAGGAGAAGCGGCGGTTTTCAGCGTCGGAACTGATAAACAGACTGCATCTCTCCCAAAAGAAGGTAGCACAAGCTTTGAAACTCAGCAAATCCCTGTCAGGAAGATCCATATCTCGAGAGAAGACATCCGCCCTTTCCTTCGAAGGTAAGGTTTAATCGCGAAACGGGGAGGTCTAATGATTTCTGCACTGGAAAACAGAATGGAATAAGGTAGCTTGCATTTTGAAAGCATCCTATCATTACTATCATTTAGATAGATTTCCTATCATTTAGGCAGCACGGTAGCATGGTGGTTAGCATAAATGCTTCACAGCTCCAGGGTCCCAGGTTCGATTCCTGGCTGGGTCACTGTCTGTGTGGAGTCTGCACGTCCTCCCCGTGTGTGCATGGGTTTCCTCCGGGTGCTCCGGTTTCCTCCCACAGTCCAAAGATGTGCGGGTTAGGTGGGTTGGCCATGCTAAATTGCCCGTAGTGTCCTAAAAAGTAAGGTTAAGGGGGGGGGGGTTGTTGGGTTACGGGTATAGGGTGGATACGCGGGTTTGAGGAGGGTGATCATTGCTCGGCACAACATCGAGGGCTGAAGGGCCTGTTCTGTGCTGTACTGTTCTATGTTCTACTCTCCAAACCGACTCAAAACCCATGCTTGAAATGTGGGAAAGGGCCAGCCATTTTGCACTTCGCAAGGTTCTACGAAATGAAGATACGATGAATGAGTATTAATGAGTATTAATCTTCCTTTTAGTGATACTGAGGGTGGAGTGTTGGCCAAGGCAGCTCCACTAATTTGTAATGACAGACATCTGGATATGCAAACTGAGAACGACCAGTGTAACAACTTTGTTCAAGAAGGTAGCAAAACTGAATGTGGATCAGTTAGTCCAACATCAGTTACGTTACCCATTTTATCAAAGGCCTTTTGAAAGTCCAGATGATAGTTCGATTGATACTTCGACCAGCCACCAACTTTTTAACTTCCTCTCAAAACATTCAGCCAGCTTAGTAAGACAGGACCTCCTCATAAAACAAAGTCACATTGAGATTCCCTTTTCTTTCAAGTCAACTATCAGTGAGTTTTGAATGATTCTATGAACAACTTAAGAACATGAGAAAAGGGCAGCACGGTGGCGCAGTGGTTAGTGCTGCAGCCTCACGGCGCTGAGGTCCCAGGTTCGATCCCGGCTCCGGGTCACTGTCCGAGTGAAGTTTGCATATTCTCCCCGTGTTTGCGTGGGTTTCACCCCCACAACCCAAAAGATGTGCAGGGTAGGTGGATTGGCCATCCTAAATTGCCCCTTAATTGGAAAAAATGAATTGGGTACTCTAACTTTTAAAAAAAAGAAAAAGAAGAACATGAGAAAAAGGAGCAGGATTATATGGCTTGTTTGCTATTCAGTACGATCATGGTGGATCTTTAGCTTCAACTTCGCTTTCCCACCTGCTCCCCATATCCCTTAGTTCACTGAGAGACCAAAAATCTGCCTATCCAGCCTTCAATCTATTCAATAATGGAGCATCCACAATCCTCTGATGCAGAGAACTCCACAGATTCCCAACCAGCATGTGTTTGCAAATCTCAAAACACTGTGTCCAACATTAGATGTAAATTTGTGATTGGACAGTTGCTAAATAATCTTCAGTGTGCTAAATTTTACTCTGGCAACCAATTTAAGATTGTCAGTGGACTTTGCAGTGTGCCGTATTTGCATGCACAGCAAGCTACATATATTAATACACTGAGCCCTGTTCTTTGTAGCCAGAAAGAACATATACATCCATTGCGCCTGTTTCAGCTTAACAAAATGAGTGATAGCCATTCACCGATTCATACCTTAGGGCAATGCTTTGACCGATCAGAGTCAAGATGCTTGGTTCAAAATTTTAAACAATGCTTTGCAATTGACAGTTAGTCACCACTCGCTGCTACATTGCCCATGGCAACACCTCCACCAATCTGAAGGGTAACTAGGGATGGACAATAAGTGCTGGCCTATCCAGCGACGCCCATATGCCATAAACGCATTTAAAAAAAATCAGAGTCCACTAGCCAATCAAGCAGCACTCCCTTCTCACGCAGTATACGGTTGTTATTCCCTCTGACGTTGGTATTCTTGCGAATGTTCTGATGAGTGCAAGACAAAAAACTTCGATAAAATGTCCTTTTTCAGCAATACTCAAATTCTCAACCCTAACTGCTCGAGCCTTTATCCTGAGATTGTTCTCCCCCACTCCCCATGTTCTAGGTTCCCCAGCCCGGGGGCCACATGCGGCCCACCTGGGCTCTGAGCGCAGCCCATGATTGGTTGCTGACCTTTACCCGCACGCAGGGTTGCCAGATTCTGTTTGTTTTGGTCTGCGTGGTTTGTTTTCCTACCGATATGACTGAAGTGATTCGCACATAAAGTAAGGGCAAGTGAAGTGAGGTAGGTGCTGATTGCTCACAACACTGACTGTGGGAGCCTTGAGCTCCCTCTGCGTCCACTCAAAAAGCGTTAGTATTTCTTTTTTTGTTTCCATTTGAAGTTGATGACAGTTCTATTAAGATATGAATGATGAAGCATTTTCTACAACTTGTTACAAAATATTCAACATAGATTAAATGTATTTAGTCTTATTCAGTCTTATTCCTGGGGTCGTGGTTAGTGAACAAGGCCGATTTCAATCTTGCCGCCCACTGAGATGAAGGAGGGTCACTCATGCGGCCCACTCACCAGCCTAGGTTGCCCATCACTGGTCTATCCTGTCAAGCTCCAACACAATCTTGTACCTTTCAGGAGGATCAGCACTTAATCATTTGAACTGCAGCCTACAGCTGGAGTGAAACCAGTTTCCCACAGTTATCTCAGTCCTGACTTACTGCCTTTTAAAAGTATTGCCATCACACTCTGTGCAGCTCATGGGGAGAAGGCAAAGTCAAGGTAAAGTTGCCATAGTCCCAGATGACCATAGGCTGCTTTCCTCTTTGATGGGGAGAGCTGACTGATGGTGGTTTAAACGGCATGGGGATAAGACCAGAACCCAGTGAGCTATTTAAATATATCAGCAAGCGAGCCTCCCAACACGAACCACATAGTTTGAACATCTGCAGGTGTTTGCCATAAGGTGCCAACAGCCTAATGTCTTTAAAGAGCTCCACCTCCGGCAAGAAACATATCCACATCCGCTTTAATGGGTTCAAATTCCAGCATCAAGTCAATGTCATATTATTGACAAACCTCTTTCTGTGGCATAAACTTTCTATGATTCTGACTTTGGATGTGTCTAGTTAGCTTATTTATTTTTATTTTGCCGTTGTGCCTTCCTGATAAACCTGCATACATACATGGCATCCTTCTGCTCAAGAATGGTTTGAAAAGCATGCCATTTTTCTCAATGTTATTCCTGCCCAGTAGTTAGCATTAAACACCACTAGTTAGCATGAAACACCAGTAGCTAGCATTAAACACCAGTAGCTAGCATTAAACACCAGTAGCTCACATTAAACACCAGTAGCTAGCATGAAACACCAGTAGCTAGCATTAAACACCAGTAGTTAGCATTAAACACCAGTAGCGAGCATTAAATACCAGTAGCTAGCATTAAACACCAGTAGCTAGCATTAAACACCAGTAGTTAGCATTAAACACCAGTAGCTCTCATTAAACACCAGTAGCTCTCATTAAACACCAGTAGCTCACATTAAACACCAGTAGTTCGCATTAAACACCAGTAGAGATAGAGATAGAGAAATACAGCACAGAACAGGCCCTTCGGCCAACGATGTTGTGCCAAACCTTTGTCCTAGGTTAATCATAGAATTTTGGACACTAAGGGCAATTTATCATGGCCAATCCACCCAACTTGCACATCTTTGGACTGTGGGAGGAAACCGGAGCACCCGGAGGAAACCAACGCACACACGGGGAGGATGTGCAGACTCCACACAGACAGTGACCCAAGTCGAAATCGAACCTGGGACCCTGGAACTGTGAAGCAATTGTGCTATTCACAATGCTATCGTGCTGCCCTTAAGAAGAAATTAATCTACACTCCATTATTCTACCCTAATCCATGTACCTATCCAATAGCCACTTGAAGGTCCCTAACGTTTCTGACTCAACTACTTCCACAGGCAGTGCATTCTATGCCCCCACTACTCTCTGGGTAAAGAACCTACCTCTGACATCCCCCCTATATCTTCCACCATTTACCTTAAATTTATGTCCCCTTGTAATGGTTTGTTCCACCCCGGGAAAAAGTCTCTGACTGTCTACTCTATCTATTCCCCTGATCATCTTATAAACCTCTATCAAGTCGCCCCTCATCCTTCTCCGTTCTAATGAGAAAAGGCCTAGCACCTTCAACCTTTCCTCGTATGACCTACTCTCCATTCCAGGCAACATCCTGGTTAATCTCCTTTGCACCTTTTCCAAAGCTTCCACATCCTTCCTAAAATGAGGTGACCAGAACTGCACACAGTACTCCAAATGTAGCCGTACCAAGGTTTTGTACAGCTGCATCATCACCTCACGGCTCTTAAATTCAATCCCTCTGCTAATAAACGCTAGCACACTATAGGCCTTCTTCACATTCAGCAGGCGTTTAATGTTCACTGTTAGTTGTCTGCCCTTGACAAACCCGGTCTGATCTTCTACCCGCCGTTCCCTCCAGCAGTCCTCCCATCAGGTTTTGCCGACGGGATCGGTTCTCCTGATTGTTGACTTTATCCTTCAATCCCTTCTGCATGTTGAGCGGGCTCGCTACCTCGGCCTCGAGTGCTGCGATCTGGTCCACTTGGTCCATAGCTGCTTTTTCGAAGACCCGTGACGTCTTTACCTGGGCTTCTAGCTTCCGCTCCATATTGTCCATTGCCTCCCTCATTGGGGCCTTTGCAGCTTCCACGGCCACCTCGATCGCTGGCAGGAGATCTTTCCTCGTCTCCCTATGTCTCTGGAGCTGGGAGATGATGACACATTTGTCCATCACCGCCTGGGTCTGCGCCGGGAGCTCTGCGGTGTCAACCCTCACCGGTTCTGTGCCTCCAAGTGCGGTTCCCTGCTCCGAGGCTGTGGTTTCCCTCCCCTCGTCTTTACTGGCTTGTCGGCTGGGGGGCTGCTTCTTACCCATTCACTTGGCTCGGAGGTCAGTGGGGGGGTTAGTCTGGGGGATTATGAGTACTTTTGGGGCCTTTTTGTTGGGATTAAAAGGCCGTAGTCGAAGTTCTTAAACGAGAGCCACCTTTCATGTGACCACTCAGCTCATGGCCAGCCATTTTGAAAATGAATTTAGAGTAACCAATTCTTTTTTTCCAAGAATTTTCAAAATATGAATTTATTTTTTAATTATTTAAGACCCGGGTGAGAAGCAAATCCCTAACTGCAACAGCAGAGTATCAGCAGTTCTTTGCGACTGTTATCCTTAGGCTCTGTCAAAAGATCAGAAGCGTTCTCTCAATATTTTTCTCTTTTCGATGCTGTGCTTATTTTCAGTTTCTATTTAAGGAGCGGGATTCTCTTGCAGAGCGGAGAATCGGGGCTATTGGCGGCAGTCGGGGGGCCGCTCTACGTGGCCGGGCCGCCAAAGGATGGGCCGAGCGGCCGTCGTAAAAACGCCGAGTCCCATCGGCGCCGTCCACACCAGCTCTCAGCCGGCAGGGCCTAGGCGTGGAAGGGTCGGGGGCGGCCTATAGGGGGGTCCGACCCCGCAATCAGGGCCCACCAATTGGCAGGCCGGCCACTCTGACTGGTGACCCCGTTTCTTCTGCGCCGACCCCTGTAGTCCTGCCCTATGTTGCGTTGGGGCCGGCGCGTTGAAGGAAGCCACTGCGCATGCTCGCATTGGCGCCGGCACCACTGCTCATGCGGCGCCACTACACATGCGCGGATCCCGCGGTGCCCAGTTCGTGCCAGGATCAGCAGCTGGAGCGGCGTGAACCACTCCAGTGCCGTGCTGGCCCCTTTTGCGGGCCACAATTAGGCGTCGGGTCGGCCCGTTCACGCTATCGTGAAACGCGACGCGGGATTAGGGAGTCCCGCCCAAGGTTTCCAATATTTACAATGATTTTCTTTTTACTTCGTATCATCCTTGTCGGTTGTCATGGGAATGCTTCACATTCGATGCCACTCAGTGCGCAGGTTTTTACTCTTCATTCCCAGCAATGACCCTCAGCGCAGTCTTTGTTTCTTAAACTCACCTCTTCCACCGCGCTTCCTTCTTTAAGATGCACCTGAAAACCTACCTCTTCTACCAAGCTTTTGATCACCTGTCCGAATATCGCGTCAGCCTCCTTGTGACACTAAGAAAGATTATTATCGCATCTCCTCACGTGGCTCGGTGTCAAATTTTGTCGGACAGCTTGTGGAAAGTGTGGGGAGCTCCCTCACACACGTGACTGGCTTCACTGCCTCTGGAACACTGCCCAATCAGCTCTTGAATCTTGTTGTGAAGGGTATGGCGGTGTCTGATATTAGTCATTTGGCATTCACATCCACAACCTCTGCTTGGTATTTCCTGGGCTGTGGGTGAATTGTGTGTTTGTGAGTGAGTGAATTGTATGTATGAGTGTGAGGGAAGTGTGTGCGTGAATATGTGTGTGTGAGTGAAGTGTGTGAGTGACGTGTGTGTGAGTGGTGAGTGTGTGTGAGTGAAATGTGTATGAGTGGTGAGTGTGTGTGAAGTGTGTGTGTGAGTGAAATGTGTGTGAGTGTGTGTGAGTGAGTGAGTGAAGTGTGTATGAGTGTAAAGCGTGTGCGAGTGTGTGAGTGAAGTGTGTGTGTGTAGTGTGTGTGTGAGTGAAGTGTGTGTGAGTGAAGTGCATGTGTGTGAGTGAAGTGTGTGAGTGAAGTGTGTGTGAGTGAGTGTGTGAAGTGTGTGTGTGTATGCGAGTGAAGTGTGTGTGTGTGAGTGAAGTGTGTGTGAGTGAAGTGTGTGTGTATGCGAGTGAAGTGTGTGTGAAAAATGAAAATGAAGTGAAGTGTGTGTGTGTGAGTGAAGTGTGTGTGAGTGTGTGAGTGAAATGTGTGTGTGTGAGTGAAGTGTGTGTATGCGAGTGAAGTGTGTGTGTGTGAGTGAAGTGTGTGTGAGTGTGTGAGTGAAGTGTGTGAGTGTGTGAGTGAAATGTGTGTGTGTGAGTGAAGTGTGTGTATGCGAGTGAAGTGTGTGTGTGTGAGTGAAGTGTGTGTGAGTGTGTGAGTGAAGTGTGTGTGAGTGTGTGAGTGAAATGTGTGTGTGTGAGTGAAGTGTGTGTGTATGCGAGTGAAGTGTGTGTGTGAGTGAAGTGTGAGTGAAGTGTGTGTGAGTGTGTGAGTGAAATGTGTGTGAGTGAGTGAAATGTGTGTGAGTGAGTGAAGTGTGTGTGTGTGTGAGTGAAGTGTGTGTGAGTGTGTGTGAGTGAGTGAAGTGTGTGTGAGTGAGTGAAGTGTGTGTGAGTGTGTGTGAGTGAGTGAAGTGTGTGTGTATGCGAGTGAAGTGTGAGTATGTGTGTGTGGCAGGGCATCTTGATGTTCTGGGTAGCTCACTGTTCCCTGTCTTGCATCATGTTCACAGATAGACGGAACGCAAAGCAAAAGAGTAAGTCCCTCATCGCGATCAACAGAAGTGTGTCTCCAAAGCCACAAAGAGGAGGCCTCATCTTTGACAGTCCTCCGCCCAGCATTAGGAAAACACGCACCATTCCAAGGTAACATCTAGGCTTGCTTTATAGACCAGCATCCGGGGACTCCAAACAGACGCTAACTCCTGGGACTGGGTCAGACACTGGGGACTGGGACATGGAGATATCTCTGAGATAAAGGCACGCGCATCATTTGTGATTGTCCACTTTAGGTTAATCACTGATTAACAGGCACACTCACACAATTACTCACACACATATACACTCAATCATACATTGTCACACACACTCATACATTGAGTTTGCACTTTCTGCTCTTGTTCCTGCCACAGTCCAAAGCTGTGTAGGTTAGGTGGGTTAGAACATAGAACATTACAGCGCAGTACAGGCCCTTCGGCCCACGATGTTGCACCGTCCTGTGATACCCTTCTAAAGTCCCTCTACACTATTCCCTTATCGTCCATATGCCTATCCAATGACCATTTGAATGCGTTTAGTGTTGGCGAGTCCACTACTGTTGCAGGCAGGGCATTCCACGCCCTTACTACTCTCTGAGTAAAGAAGCTACCTCTGACATCTGTGCTATATCTATCTCCCCTCAATTTAAAGGTATGTCCCCTCGTGCTGGACATCACCATCCGAGGAAAAAGGCTCTCGATGTCCACCCTATCTAATCCTCTGATCATCTTGTATGTGTGGTGATCGTAGATTGACTAAATACAAAACAACTGAGCAAACACCAGAGGGAGAGCTATAAATACACCGGGACAGGATGTACAATTTTCTTTAACGATGTACAGAAAATATGTAAAGAGAAAAAGGGGGATGTGGTGATCACAAGTTAACTAGATGCAATACAACTGAGCAAACACTAGAGGGGGCATGGGAGAGCCATATAAATAGACGGGGACAGGAAGTGAGGACACACTTCACAGAGGGCAGAACTTGGAGCAGGACACACGCCAGCTAGGAACACTGAAGGTAGCCATAGGTAACAGCACTGAAGAGAGAACAAACTCACAATAAAGCATCTTCTCCACATTTGAGACTACGAGCTTTATTAAGACACGAGTAACAACACATGGTACCCAGGAGTGGCTTCAGACGCTTACTACAGGACAACTCAGTGGCAGATACAGAAAGCTCAAAATGGCATGGAAATCTCCTACTGGACATTCGACTTGGGAAGGCATCGCTGATGGGAGGAAGTGCCTTGGATTCACACTTCAGCTGGACACGACTGGAAATGTAAAAAGTGTCTGGGAAACGTTTAAACAATGGTTCGATATCGGTATCATAGCATATGATGCAGAAGCAGCCTCAGACGAAATTAAAATAGCAATTCTCATCGAAGGACATGAAGCTACGAAAGTTTATAATGGATTTAAATACTCAAAAGGTGAAGACAGAAACAGCTTACAAACGGTACTAAACAAATTTGAAGAGTACTGTGAGAAATTTGAACAGCAAGGCATGCTCAGAGTCCAAACTGCACAGAGACTGAGTGATGCAAAACTTAAAAAATCACGAAAAGAACAAGAAATCGCGAATGAAAAGTACAGATCAAAAAGAAGAAATAACACGAATTTATCACAAAGCCAAAACGCTGAAACCCAGTCCAGATCGGGAAGAGAAGGTAACTTACAACTTTTAGAAATCCAGTCCAGATGGGACAGAAAAATCGCTGAAATCCGCGAAAAAATGGCGTCGGAGCACATTTTGCAGTCTCCGGTAAGCAAAGAACTACAAATTGCGTCTGCGCATGCGCAGGAACCGGAAGCCGCGCATGCGCAGTTTAAAAAATATCGCGGTGCCGATCGTTATGCGCATGCGCAAGCCGCGCATGCGCAGTCAAAAAAAGTTTTGGTCGCGGATCGTAATGCGCATGCGCAATCCGCGCATGCGCAATGGAAACAAAACCGCACAGTGAAGGAGGAAGGCCGATTTGCGCATGCGCAATGCATTCCTGCGCGTGACGTCATGACGTCTGAGCATCCCGACCACGCCCACTTAAAAGGGAAATGCCCGAAAATTGAAAACAAGACACTTAAAGTGGTAAACACAAATTTTCTTGCCTCAGAACACAGAAAAACGCCTGAACTTAAACCAACAGTTAAAAACAACTTGCACAACACCCTGAAAAAAGCAGTCTGCACCACCCAAAGTGAAGAGAACAAAAAGAATTCCGAAACAACAAAAGATGATTTGTTTTTCAAAGATTACCTCTCAGACATGGCTGAGTCAGTCGGACATGCTTATCACAGCATCAGCGACACGGTCGCAAAGCACAACACGAACCAACTCGTGGTAGATGAATCCAACCAAGATGATTTGGTTTTCAAAGAATACTACTCAGACATGGCTGAGTCAGTCGGATATGCTTATCACAGCATCAGCGACACGGTCGCAAAGTTCAACACGAATCAACTCGTGGTAGAAGAATCCAACCAGGATGATTTGGTTTTCGAAGAATACTACTCAGACACAGCTGAGTCAGTCGGATATGCTTATCACAGCATCAGCGACACGGTCGCAAAGTTCAACACGAATCAACTCGTGGTAGAAGAAGCCAACGAAGATGAAATGGGTTTCAAAGAATACTACTCAGACATGGAGGAGTTATTTGGACATGCTGATCACAGCACCAGCGACACCGTTGCAAAGCTCAACACGACTCTACTCATGGTAGATGAATCCAACACCATGATGCCATGGCAGCTCGTCGATACATTGGATGACAGCAATACCCTAGACGAAGACGACGCCACACAGAGAGCACAGGAAGACTCCACAGAGCGAGCGATGACAGGCTCCATAGTGCGAGTGATGAAAGACTCCAAAAGGGATGCAAGCACACACTCCCTGGCGAACACCATGCATGAACAAGACCATGAAGGTAAACCCGCTGTATCTGAGCAACGGCAAGCAGACTATGAAAGTCTACCAAGCTCACAGGAACAAGAAGAAGGCAACGTACATCTAACCACTGACACCATGCATGCACAAGACCATGAAGGTCAACCTGCCATATCTGAGCAACCACAAGCAGACTATGAAAGTCTAACAAGCTCACATGAACAAGAAGAAGACAATGCACCTCTACCCACTGCATGCGAAGACAGTGACAAGGTGATCACACTCGATGTACAGGATCACAGCGAGACTGACAGTTCTCAGCTTGTCTGTACCGAAGCACAGAGCGAAACAGTAACAAGGTGATCGCACTCGACGTACAGGATCACAGCGAGACTGACAGTTCTCAGCTTGTCTGTACAGAAGCACAGAGTCGGGCCACCCAACAGTCCAGAGAGACAACGCCGAAAGAAACCATGCAGATTCTGACTCCAGAAGAGGAGCACCTGGAGTCCAGAGAGACCAAGCCAAAAGAAACCATGCAGATTTTGACTCCAGAAGAGGAGCACCTGGAGTCCAGTGAGACAACATCAACAGAAATCATGAAGATTTCAACTCCAGAAGCGGAGCACCAAGAGTCTAAAGAGACACCGCGTCAAATGAAATCGAGAAGAATTTGACTCCGGAAGAGGAGCACCAAGAAAGCAAAGATGAGGAATCCAATTCTCCACAAATGATTGATGTCACCTGCACCGATGCAACATCAGATCATTCGCACCACTCTCGAGACGAAATGCTCAATGACTCAAATTATCCACTCGGGACACGAATAGAGTATAACAAGAAAAACAAAAGTCAAAAGAAGCACAGCAGAAACGGGACAAACAACAGCAAGAACAAAAGCAACATGAAGCGCGACAAGACCAACAACAATAGCAAGAAGCACAGCAGAAACGAGAACGACAACAGTAAGAACAAAAGCAACATGAAGCGCGACAAGACAAACCACAAAGTCAGGCACAAAGATAGCGACAACGACAGAAACAGAAACAACAAGAACGGCAACGAAAACAACAAAGTCAGGAACAAAGATAGCGACAACACCAAAGACAGAAACGACAAAAACAGCAACACGAACGTCAAGGAAAACAACAAAGTCAGGAACAACGACAGTGCCAACACCAAAGACAGAAACGACAAAAACAGCAACAAGTACGGCAACGGAAACAACAAAAACAGGAACGACAGAGACAACAGCAATGAAACAACGACTTGTACACAATGGTACTACTCGGCACATGAAGGACAATGCCACAGCACACTGCAAAACGATGACAAGACCACAAACATGTCATGGGATGACAACGAATCGCACAAACTCACGTCTGCTCCAGAACGAGCAAGCACACCAGCATCCAAGGCGGATGAGACAATAAATCAATACCACAAGCACAGAAAAAAGTCCATGCCAGTCAACATCAGTGAGGTGACCATGCAAACACCTCGGGATGATGCATTGGGTACTTAAAATAACAAGGAACACCAACAACATTCACAGTGGACTTGCAATATCAATATCACCACGTCATCAACAACAAAAAGAAAAAAAGCTCTGAACAAATTCATCAAGTTTGGACTCATAAATGTTTTTATTAAGATTGGACATATATCTACATTGGCTTTGTAAAATATGCAATAGCACCATCACCTGTATAGATACGCATATCATAAGTAACTGTTTTCTATAATTTTCTTTAACGATGTACAGCAAATATGTAAAGAGAAAAAGGGGGATGTGGTGATCGTAGATTGACTAAATACAAAACAACTGAGCAAACACCAGAGGGAGAGCTATAAATACACCGGGACAGGATGTACAATTTTCTTTAACGATGTACAGAAAATATGTAAAGAGAAAAAGGGGGATGTGGTGATCACAAGTTAACTAGATGCAATACAACTGAGCAAACACTAGAGGGGGCACGGGAGAGCCATATAAATAGACGGGGACAGGAAGTGAGGACACACTTCACAGAGGGCAGAACTTGGAGCAGGACACACGCCAGCTAGGAACACTGAAGGTAGCCATAGGTAACAGCACTGAAGAGAGAACGAACTCACAATAAAGCATCTTCTCCACATTTGAGACTACGAGCTTTATTTAGACACGAGTAACAACACAGTATGCCTCAATTAAGTCCCCTCCTAACCTTCTTCTCTCTAACGAAAACAGCCTCAGGTCCTTCAGCCTTTGCTGTGCTAGATTGCCCCTTAGTGTCCAGGGATGTGCAAGTTAGGATATGGGGAGAGGGCAGGATGGACAGGGGAGTGGACTTGCATAGAGTGCTCGTTTGAGGGATCGGTGCACTCACTGGCCCGCGTAACCTCCTTCTACAGACCGACACGCACAAATACTCACTCACAAATACACCCAATCATACATATTTACGCACACACTCTCACATTGGCCTCACACACATACATTGTCATCGTCCCCACACACATACGCGCACACACTTGCCGTAACAGCCTCACACTCTCCCTCATAAACACTCTGGTACTTGTGCACAGTCACTAATGCAGCAACTCATACAAACTCCAGCACTAATACTAACAATAGAAATGTTAATCGTAAAGATTCTGCAGAGCGTCTGAAATCCCGGACAATGAATATTTCAAAGTAATGCCCTGTGTGTCAGAGAAGGAATGACGTTAAATGTGACCTGGACCTGTTTCTGCTTCTGTTGTTCAGGAGAGTGGGATCAGAGGGGGAACTGAATGCAATGCAGATGAACGAAAGGAGACACTCCAGGTTTCTGCTGCACTGTGAGTAAAAGAGAATTCTCTGTTCTTTCCTCCTCATGCGAATGTCCTGCACGATGTTGCATAAAGATTCCATGTCCTGCCCAATCTGTTTCCCTCCTCTTCAGAGGATGCTGATTCTTGCTGTGCTTTGGTTCCATTGGTGTCCATGCGATCTAGTGACTCCCCGAAATCGCCATGCTTCATACACTCATAGAATCACGACAGTGCAGAAGGAGGGCATTCGGCCCATCGAGTCTGCACCGACCCTCCCGTAGGGCACCCTACCTAGGCCCGCTCCCCTGCCCCATCCCCATAATTCCACCTAACCTTTGCTTGCGAAGGGGCAATTTAGCATGGCCAACCCACCTACCCTGCACATCTTTGGACTGCGGGGGGAAACGGGAGCACCCAGAGGAAACCCACGCAGTCACCCCAGGCTGGAATTGGACCCGTCCCTGGTGCTGTGAGGCAGCAGTGCTAACCACTGTGCCACCGCGTAGACCAATAATGTCTGCATGCCTGACCTACGAAAATGAGTTGACATGATAGTCGTCCATGGGGTCAGCTGTTCGGCAGCATGGTTTTGCAATGTCTAGCACTGCTGCCTCACGGCGCTGAGGAACGGGGTTCGAATCCTGGCCTCGGGTCACTGTCCGTGTGGAGTTTGCACATTCTCTCCATGTCTGCGTGGGTCTCACCCCACAACCCAAAAAGATGTGCAGGGTAGGTGGATTGGCCACGCTAAATTGGTCCTTAATTGGAAAGAAATATATAAATAATCAGGTACTCTAAATTTAGAATGAAAAAAAAAAAATGGTGTCAGCACTTGTTCAGCTGGTGGCAGTCTCGCCTCAGAGTCTAAAGTTGGAGGTTCAATACCCACTCCAAGCCTTGAGCACAAAAATCAATGGCTGGCGTTAGTGCAGTGCGGAGGGACTGCTGTACTGTTGATGGTGTTGTTCTGTGGATGAGATGTTAAACTGAGGAATTGTTTGCCCTCTCAGCAAGTTGTGAAATCTCAGGGTGATTCATGGGGGAGAGTAGTTATACCCAGAAATCTGGCTCAATATTTACCTTTCAACCAACATCGCAAAACAGGTTTACTCATTCCCATTGACATTTTCATTGACTGTAAAGAACTTTGACCCATCCTGTAGTGAGCTGTATACATGAACGTCTTTATCTTCATGGAATTTAAAATGGCGCTGAGCCCAGCCCAGCCTGATTCTGGAGCAATTTGACAGACATCAGCTAACGCCCTCCTGGCCAGAAATCAAAGGGTTTTCATCTGGTTTGCTCGCTTCAGCACTTACGGTGGGCAGCATATTACACTGACCCATCAGCGCACTGACCCATCAGCACACTGACCCATCAGCACATTACACTGACCCATCAGCGCACTGACCCATCAGCACACTGACCCATCAGCACATTACACTGACCCATCAGCACATTACACTGACCCATCAGCGCACTGACCCATCAGCACAGCGCACTGACCCATCAGCACAGCGCACAGACCCATCAGCACACTGACCCATCAGCACATTATACTGACCCATCAGCACATTACACTGACCCATCAGCACAGCGCACAGACCCATCAGCACACTGACCCATCAGCACAGCGCACTGACCCATCAGCACAGCGCACTGACCCATCAGCACAGCGCACTGACCCATCAGCACAGCGCACTGACCCATCAGCGCACTGACCCATCAGCACAGCGCACTGACCCATCAGCACAGCGCACTGACCCATCAGCACACTGACCCATCAGCACATTACACTGACCCATCAGCACAGCGCACTGACCCATCAGCACACTGACCCATCAGCACATTACACTGACCCATCAGCACATTACACTGACCCATCAGCGCACTGACCCATCAGCACAGCGCATTGACCCATCAGCGCACTGACCCATCAACGCACTGACCCATCAGCACAGCGCACTGACCCATCAGCGCACTGACCCATCAACGCACTGACCCATCAGCACAGCGCACTGACCCATCAGCACAGCGCACTGACCCATCAGCACAGCGCACTGACCCATCAGCACACTGACCCATCAGCACATTACACTGACCCATCAGCGCACTGACCCATCGGCACACTGACCCATCAGCACATTACACTGACCCATCAGCGCACTGACCCATCAGCACAGCGCATTGACCCATCAGCGCACTGACCCATCAACGCACTGACCCATCAGCACAGCGCACTGACCCATCAGCACAGCGCACTGACCCATCAGCACAGCGCACTGACCCATCAGCGCACTGACCCATCAGCACAGCGCACTGACCCATCAACGCACTGACCCATCAGCACAGCGCACTGACCCATCAGCGCACTGACCCATCAACGCACTGACCCATCAGCACAGCGCACTGACCCATCAGCACAGCGCACTGACCCATCAGCACAGCGCACTGACCCATCAGCACACTGACCCATCAGCACAGCGCACTGACCCATCAGCGCACTGACCCATCAGCACAGCGCACTGACCCATCAGCGCACTGACCCATCAGCACAGCGCACTGACCCATCAGCACAGCGCACTGACCCATCAGCACAGCGCACTGACCCATCAGCACAGCGCACTGACCCATCAGCACACTGACCCATCAGCACAGCGCACTGACCCATCAGCACATTACACTGACCCATCAGCACAGCACACTGACCCATCAGCGCACTGACCCATCAGCGCACTGACCCATCAGCACATTACACTGACCCATCAGCACAGCGCACTGACCCATCAGCACACTGACCCATCAGCACATTACACTGACCCATCAGCACAGCGCACTGACCCATCAGCACACTGACCCATCAGCACATTACACTGACCCATCAGCACAGCGCACTGACCCATCAGCGCACTGACCCATCAGCACAGCGCACTGACCCATCAGCACAGCGCACTGACCCATCAGCACAGCGCACTGACCCATCAGCGCACTGACCCATCAGCACAGCGCACTGACCCATCAGCACAGCGCACTGACCCATCAGCACAGCGCACTGACCCATCAGCACAGCGCACTGACCCATCAGCACACTGGCCCATCAGCGCACTGACCCATCAGCACAGCGCACTGACCCATCAGCGCACTGACCCATCAGCACACTGACCCATCAGCGCACTGACCCATCAGCACAGCGCACTGACCCATCAGCACATTACACTGACCCATCAGCACATTACACTGACCCATCAGCACATTACACTGACCCATCAGCACATTACACTGACCCATCAGCACACTGACCCATCAGCACAGCGCACTGACCCATCAGCGCACTGACCCATCAGCACATTACACTGACCCATCAGCACAGCGCACTGACCCCTCAGCACAGCGCACTGACCCATCAGCACAGCGCACTGACCCATCAGCACAGCGCACTGACCCATCAGCACACTGACCCATCAGCACAGCGCACTGACCCATCAGCACAGCGCACTGACCCATCAGCACAGCGCACTGACCCATCAGCACAGCGCACTGACCCATCAGCACAGCGCACTGACCCATCAGCACAGCGCACTGACCCATCAGCGCACTGACCCATCAGCACAGCGCACTGACCCATCAGCGCACTGACCCATCAGCACAGCGCACTGACCCATCAGCACAGCGCACTGACCCATCAGCACAGCGCACTGACCCATCAGCACAGCGCACTGACCCATCAGCACAGCGCACTGACCCATCAGCACAGCGCACTGACCCATCAGCACACTGACCCATCAGCACAGCGCACTGACCCATCAGCACAGCGCACTGACCCATCAGCACACTGACCCATCAGCACAGCGCACTGACCAATCAGCACAGCGCACTGACCGATCAGCGCACTGACCCATCAGCACAGCGCACTGACCCATCAGCACAGCGCACTGACCCATCAGCACAGCGCACTGACCCATCAGCACAGCGCACTGACCCATCAGCACAGCGCATTGACCCATCAGCACAGCGCACTGACCCATCAGCACAGCGCACTGACCGATCAGCGCACTGACCCATCAGCACAGCGCACTGACCCATCAGCACAGCGCACTGACCCATCAGCACAGCGCACTGACCCATCAGCACACTGACCCATCAGCACAGCGCACTGACCCATCAGCACACTGACCCATCAGCACAGCGCACTGACCCATCAGCACAGCGCACTGACCCATCAGCACACTGACCCATCAGCACAGCGCACTGACCCATCAGCACACTGACCCATCAGCACAGCGCACTGACCCATCAGCGCACTGACCCATCAGCACAGCGCACTGACCCATCAGCACAGCGCACTGACCCATCAGCACAGCGCACTGACCCATCAGCACAGCGCACTGACCCATCAGCACACTGACCCATCAGCACAGCGCATTGACCCATCAGCACATTACACTGACCCATCAGCGCACTGACCCATCAGCACATTACACTGACCCATCAGCGCACTGACCCATCAGCACAGCGCACTGACCCATCAGCACAGCGCACTGACCCATCAGCACAGCGCACTGACCCATCAGCACAGCGCACTGACCCATCAGCACAGCGCACTGACCCATCAACACAGCGCACTGACCCATCAGCACAGCGCACTGACCCATCAGCACACTGACCCATCAGCACAGCGCACTGACCCATCAGCACACTGACCCATCAGCACACTGACCCATCAGCACAGCGCACTGACCCATCAGCACAGCGCACTGACCCATCAGCGCACTGACCCATCAGCACAGCGCACTGACCCATCAGCACAGCGCACTGACCCATCAGCACAGCGCACTGACCCATCAGCGCACTGACCCATCAGCACAGCGCACTGACCCATCAGCGCACTGACCCATCAGCACACTGACCCATCAGCGCACTGACCCATCAGCACAGCGCACTGACCCATCAGCACAGCGCACTGACCCATCAGCACACTGACCCATCAGCATAGCGCACTGACCCATCAGCACAGCGCACTGACCCATCAGCACAGCGCACTGACCCATCAGCACAGCGCACTGACCCATCAGCACACTGACCCATCAGCACAGCACACTGACCCATCAGCACAGCGCACTGACCCATCAGCACAGCGCACTGACCCATCAGCGCACTGACCCATCAGCACAGCGCACTGACCCATCAGCACAGCGCACTGACCCATCAGCACAGCGCACTGACCCATCAGCACACTGACCCATCAGCACAGCGCACTGACCCATCAGCACAGCGCACTGACCCATCAGCACAGCGCACTGACCCATCAGCGCACTGACCCATCAGCACAGCGCACTGACCCATCAGCACAGTGCACTGACCCATCAGCACACTGACCCATCAGCACAGCGCACTGACCCATCAGCGCACTGACCCATCAGCACAGCGCACTGACCCATCAGCGCACTGACCCATCAGCACAGCGCACTGACCCATCAGCACAGTGCACTGACCCATCAGCACAGCGCACTGACCCATCAGCGCACTGACCCATCAGCACAGCGCACTGACCCATCAGCGCAGCGCACTGACCCATCAGCACAGCGCACTGACCCATCAGCGCAGCGCACTGACCCATCAGCACAGCGCACTGACCCATCAGCACACTGACCCATCAGCACACTGACCCATCAGCGCACTGACCCATCAGCACAGCGCACTGACCCAATAGCACACTGACCCATCAGCACAGCGCACTGACCCATCAGCACAGCGCACTGACCCATCAGCACACTGACCCATCAGCACAGCGCACTGACCCATCAGCGCACTGACCCATCAGCACAGCGCACTGACCCATCAGCACAGCGCACTGACCCATCAGCACAGCGCACTGACCCATCAGCGCACTGACCCATCAGCACAGCGCACTGACCCATCAGCACAGCGCACTGACCCATCAGCGCACTGACCCATCAGCACACTGACCCATCAGCACAGCGCACTGACCCATCAGCACAGCGCACTGACCCATCAGCACAGCGCACTGACCCATCAGCACACTGACCCATCAGCACAGCGCACTGGCCCATCAGCGCACTGACCCATCAGCACAGCGCACTGACCCATCAGCACACTAACCCATCAGCACAGCGCACTGACCCATCAGCACAGCGCACTGACCCATCAGCACAGTGCACTGACCCATCAGCGCACTGACCCATCAGCACACTGACCCATCAGCACAGCGCACTGACCCATCAGCGCACTGACCCATCAGCACAGCGCACTGACCCATCAGCACACTAACCCATCAGCACAGCGCACTGACCCATCAGCACAGCGCACTGACCCATCAGCACAGCGCACTGACCCATCAGCACAGTGCACTGACCCATCAGCACACTGACCCATCAGCACAGCGCACTGACCCATCAGCACAGTGCACTGACCCATCAGCGCACTGACCCATCAGCACAGCGCACTGACCCATCAGCGCAGCGCACTGACCCATCAGCGCACTGACCCATCAGCACAGCGCACTGACCCATCAGCACAGCGCACTGACCCATCAGCACAGCGCACTGACCCATCAGCGCACTGACCCATCAGCGCAGCGCACTGACCCATCAGCACAGTGCACTGACCCATCAGCGCAGCGCACTGACCCATCAGCGCACTGACCCATCAGCACAGCGCACTGACCCATCAGCGCACTGACCCATCAGCACACTGACCCATCAGCACATTACACTGACCCATCAACACAGCGCACTGACCCATCAGCACACTGACCCATCAGCACACTGACCCATCAGCACAGCGCACTGACCCATCAGCGCACTGACCCATCAGCACAGCGCACTGACCCATCAGCACACTGACCCATCAGCACAGCGCACTGACCCATCAGCACAGCGCACTGACCCATCAGCACACTGACCCATCAGCACAGCGCACTGACCCATCAGCGCACTGACCCATCAGCACACTGACCCATCAGCACAGCGCACTGACCCATCAGCGCACTGACCCATCAGCACAGCGCACAGACCCATCAGCGCACTGACCCATCAGCACAGCGCACTGACCCATCAGCACAGCGCACTGACCCATCAGCACAGCGCACTGACCCATCAGCACAGCGCACTGACCCATCAGCGCACTGACCCATCAGCACAGCGCACTGACCCATCAGCGCACTGACCCATCAGCACACTGACCCATCAGCGCACTGACCCATCAGCACAGCGCACTGACCCATCAGCACAGCGCACTGACCCATCAGCACACTGACCCATCAGCACAGCGCACTGACCCATCAGCGCACTGACCCATCAGCACAGCGCACTGACCCATCAGCGCACTGACCCATCAGCACACTAACCCATCAGCACAGCGCACTGACCCATCAGCACAGTGCACTGACCCATCAGCGCACTGACCCATCAGCACACTGACCCATCAGCGCACTGACCCATCAGCGCAGCGCACTGACCCATCAGCGCACTGACCCATCAGCACAGCGCACTGACCCATCAGCACAGCGCACTGACCCATCAGCACAGCGCACTGACCCATCAGCGCACTGACCCATCAGCGCAGCGCACTGACCCATCAGCACAGTGCACTGACCCATCAGCGCACTGACCCATCAGCACAGCGCACTGACCCATCAGCACAGCGCACTGACCCATCAGCACACTGACCCATCAGCACATTACACTGACCCATCAGCACACTGACCCATCAGCACATTACACTGACCCATCAGCGCACTGACCCATCAGCGCACTAACCCATCAGCACAATCACCACAAATGATCACAAACGAGTTAGTGCAAAGAAGTCAGGGTGTTGTCCAATTGGCAGCATTGTCTGGGCCCTCGAGGAGATTGTGTTCGGTTGGTGAGCCAGCCCTCGGGTGTTGCCATATAGGCCAGGCAGCCCTTACACCTTTTCCTGCTCCATCTTTGTCTGTTTATTTCTGGTTCCGGGTGTTGGCGGATCCATCAAACGTAACGTCCAATGTGCAGCCTGAGTATTCCTCCCTTGACTGGTTGTTTGTCACAGCAATCCTGTACCAGGATTACAGCAACGTCGCAAGTGACCGTGAAATCCAGAGGCAGAAACGTGCAGACACGGTCATCGAGGAAGACGATCCAATCCTGGTCAGCAAGTACAGATCGTTACCACACAACGCAGTCTGGTCCCAGCGAGCAGCCCGGGGGAATGCATTTGCTCTTTGGCAAGATATCCCCGATGTCCGGCTAAGTGGCTTATTGGACCGAATGTGCAACGAGCAACGCAAGCTGCAGGAGGTGAGCGAATCCCTTGGTGTTAAACACTGTCTTCGGCTGCATCTAGGAACACAGCAACGGTGCACATCTCCCCTGTAGCAGTATCCAGACGTATTACTGGGCCCAGATAAAAACCCAAATATCCAGCAAAGCCCGTGTCCATTTGTTCTCCTTTTGTACATTTGTCTGTCTCACATCTCTTAACAATTCATTGTTCCTCTCTCTTCCCGTCACTGTGTCATTCCTTGATTGTGAAGCAGACTTGCCTGAGGTGCATGAGCAGGCTGTAATGTGTTGCCTAGGCCCTGTCCAGAGTCAGCAGTTTTTATTCTTTTCTACAAAGTGCCTGGCCTCTCTCTGGGGCGATCCAGATTGAATCGCTAGACGTAAGAATTATTTGTACTGCTGTTGTGGTCTCGGAACAGCGACCTGTAGCTTGTGAAGCTCTGGGCGGCTAGTGGGGTCTAATCTCCATCAGTGCAGTGGAGAAAGGGCCCCTTCAGTGATCCCGCCCCACCCCCCACAATCATAGTCGCCATTTGTGTTTAAGAAATGGGATTCAAGGGCAGCATGGTGGCGCAGGGGGTTAGCACTGCTGCCTCACGGCACTGAATTCCCAGGTTCGATTCCGGCCCTGGGTCTCTGTCCATGTGGAGTTTGCACATTCTCCCCGTGTCTGCGTGGGTTTCCCCCCCAACAACCCACAAAGATGTGCAGGATAGGTGGATTGGCCACGCTAAATTGCCCCTTAATTGGAAAGAATGAATTGGATACTCTAAATTTAGTTTAAAAAAGAAATAGGATTCAGATTCATCTTCTGGTTTCCCTCATTAGGGATCAAATGTGGAAACATCAGAAGCATTTTAATTGTTATCTCTTCTATATATAAGCCTCACTGCCCATTGATATTACTGCCCAGTCCTTGGACTGGGCCTCCAATATTCAGACTATGTTACACTGCTGATCGTCACCTTACTGACAGGGCTCCTGGCCGATTCAATGTAATGGGTGTTCTCCACCATGTTTAGCGTCAAACTCATTTGCGTTTCCTTTGGCGCTTTTCGCCTTTTCTCTGAGTGCCTGAGTACCGTGTGCCCGTGTACCGTGTGCCTGTGTACCGTGTGCCTGAGTACCGTGTGCCCGTGTACCGTGTGCCTGAGTACCGTGTGCCTGAGTACCGGCTGCCCGTGTACCGTGTGCCTGTGTACCGTGTGCCCATGTACCGTGTGCCTGTGTACTGTGTGCCTGTGTACCGTGTGCCTGAGTACCGTGTGCCTGTGTACCGTGTGCCCATGTACCGTGTGCCTGTGTACTGTGTGCCTGTGTACCGTGTGCCCGTGTACCGTGTGCCTGTGTACCCATGTACCGTGTGCCTGTGTACCCATGTACCGTGTACCTGAGTACCGTGTACCTGTGTACCGTGTACCTGAGTACCGTGTACCTGAGTACCGTGTGCCTGTGTACCGTGTGCCTGAGTACCGTGTGCCTGAGTACCGTGTGCCTGTGTACCGTGTGCCTGAGTACCGTGTGCCTGAGTACCGTGTGCCTGAGTACCGTGTGCCTGTGTACCGTGTGCCTGAGTACCGTGTGCCTGAGTACCGTGTGCCTGTGTACCGTGTGCCTGTGTACCGTGTGCCTGTGTACCGTGTGCCTGAGTACCGTGTGCCTGAGTACCGTGTGCCTGAGTACCGTGTGCCCGTGTACCGTGTGCCTGTGTACCGTGTGCCCATGTACCGTGTGCCTGTGTACCGTGTGCCTGTGTACCGTGTGCCTGAGTACCGTGTGCCTGTGTACCGTGTACCTGTGTACCGTGTACCTGAGTACCGTGTGCCTGAGTACCGTGTGCCCGTGTACCGTGTGCCTGTGTACCGTGTACCTGAGTACCGTGTGCCTGAGTACCGTGTGCCTGTGTACCGTGTGCCTGTGTACCGTGTGCCTGTGTACCGTGTGCCTGTGTACCGTGTGCCTGAGTACCGTGTGCCTGTGTACCGTGTGCCTGAGTACCGTGTGCCTGAGTACCGGCTGCCCGTGTACCGTGTGCCTGTGTACCGTGTGCCTGAGTACCGTGTGCCTGAGTACCGGCTGCCCGTGTACCGTGTGCCCGTGTACCGTGTGCCTGAGTACCGTGTGCCTGAGTACCGAGTGCCTGTGTAAAATGTGCCCATGTAAAGTGTGCCCGTGTGCCCATGTACCGTGTGCCGATGTACCGTGTGCCTGAGTACCGTGTGCCTGTGTACCGTGTACCTGTATACCGTGTACCTGAGTACCGTGTGCCTGAGTACCGTGTGCCTGAGTACCGTGTGCCTGTGTACCGTGTACCTGTGTACCGTGTACCTGAGTACCGTGTGCCTGAGTACCGTGTGCCTGAGTACCGTGTGCCTGAGTACCGTGTGCCTGTGTACCGTGTGCCTGTGTACCGTGTGCCTGAGTACCGTGTGCCCGTGTACCGTGTGCCCGTGTACCGTGTGCCTGAGTACCGAGTGCCTGTCTACCTAGTGCCTGTGTAAAGTGTGCCCGTGTACCGTGTGCCCGTGTACCGTGTGCCCGTGTACCGTGTGCCTGAGTACCGTGTGCCTGTGTACCGTGTGCCTGTGTACCGTGTGCCCGTGTGCTGTGTGCCTGAGTACCGAGTGCCTGTCTACCTAGTGCCTGTGTACCATGTGCCCGTGTACCGTGTGCCTGTGTACCGTGTGCCTGTGTACCGTGTACAGTCTGTGTCACAGTTCCACCTCAGCCGCCATCTCTGTGCCCATTAGGCCAAGTTTGAACTGGTCACTTCGGAAGGATCCTACCTCCGCAGTCTCACCATCACCGTCGAACATTTCCAGAACTCCAGGGATCTCCAGGAATGTCTCAACACTCAGGAAAAGCAGTGGCTGTTCTCCAAGCTGCCCGACGTCAAAGAAGTCAGCGAAAAGTAAGTGTTGCAGCAGTGGGAGGGAAGAACCCTTTCAGAGGGCCCGGTGTAGACACGATGGGTTGAATGGCCCCCATCTGCACTGTAGGGATTCTGTGGCGCCATGGTTTTAACTGGACTAAATTTGAAGCATCGAAAATAGGAGCAGGAGGCCATTCGGCCTAATGTGCCTCCTCTCGCTCTCTCCCCATAGCCCTTGACACCTTTCTGAAATGAAAACCGCTTATTGTCACGAGTAAGCTTCAATGAAGTTACTGTGAAAAGCCCCTAGTCGCCACATTCCGGCGCCTGTCCGGGGAGGCTGGTACGGGAATCGAACCGTGCTGCTGGCCTGCTTGGTCTGCTTTAAAAGCCAGCGATTTAGCTGAGTGAGCTAAAGCAGCCCCTTCATATATTCAGTGACTTGGCCTCCACGGCCTTCTGTGATTAAGAATTCCACAGGGTCACCAACCTCTGTGTGAAGAAGTCATCTCAGTTCAAAAAAGCCTACCCCATGCTTAGACTGTGATCCCGTGTTCTAGCCCCCCCCCCCCCCAGGCTCCCCGCCCACCCCAGCCAGAGGAAATGATATTCTTCCACCCAGTCTGTCCCGCCCTGTCAGAATTGTATATGTTGCAGTGTGACCCCCCCCCCCCCCCCCCACCCCCTTGATAATGCTCGACATGCAACTTTCGGAATTGAGCACCTTACCACAAGGTGGGCAGCAGCACAGAGGAAGCTGCACCCAGATCCCTGTAGCAGGAGCCAAGGCAGTTTCTGTAAGACCCCTGCCCGAGGAGGGGAGGGGGAAATAATTCAAGGCGGAAACAATACCCGGTTTGCTTGACTGTCTGAAATTCTCTTACCCTCAGAGATTGGCTTGAGGTTGGGCAATGCCAGCTTTAAAGATGGTGCTTTAATGTGGCCTGACTAAAGCGTGATCTTCTCGGAAACCCAGCATTTTTCCTGCAACATTAGAAATTGCAACTGGGACTGTGCCAACGTTACCACTCCGGCTCTGCTCATGGGCAGTTGGGTAGCAACGCAGCTTTGACTATTGTTTGCTGCAGTTACTGAAACACAGTTGCATGGTATCAGTGCTGTCTGCTTCAGGGCCAATGGGCACGATTAAAATCTGGCAGCCAGCAATGATCCACATTAAACCTGCCTGCGATGCTTACTTCTCTACTTACAGCTGGAGACTGAATTGCCCATAGAGTAGAGTTATATTTTGGCAAATTCTACTCACTGCATATTATGATGAGAGTTCTCTAATTAAATGTTCACCACACTGTGATGGCTCCTAATTGGCGGCTTTATAGTTTCTGCTTGATGAAATGCTCTGTCGTGGGCAGCCGATTGCGTTTGTGCCCCTGATGTATTGTCAATGGTGGAATGGGTGGTGTGTGTGTGTGTGTGTGTGGGGTGGGGGGGGGGGGGGGGGTGGTTACAGGTACCACAACCATCCCAATACAGAACTGTGGCAGATGCATGGAACTGTGCCCCTCGGTGAAGTGCCAATCACCGGGATGTTGGTTGCTGCTGTCTCAGTGAAAGTACAGTAAGAAGTCTTCCAACACCAGGTTAAAGTCCAACAGGTTTGTTTGGAGTCACTAGCTTTCGGAGCGTAGCTCCTGATGCACAATCAATGGACACGAAACGTAGATAAAGTCCGAACGATAAGCTTTAATACACAAGAAGTGGACCCGGCAGCAGACGTACAGAAGAATGGCAGACTGCCGGGGCACACGGGTTCTTATACCCTGCCTCGTAGGCGGAGCTATCTACCTCTCAGCCAATCGGCTGAGAGGCACATGACATACCTGGGCCAATGGGCAGCGAGTCCTCTGCACCAATGGCAGCTCACACTTCCAGGTACTGTAATACCCCTAGTCATACTACCACAGCTCCTTCATCAGGTGAGTGAAGAGGTAGGTTGCACGAACACATATATAAATAAAGCCAATGATTTTTTTAAAATAATTTTTATTCAAATTTTCACATTTTCACAAAAAAGAAAACAATAACAGAAAATTCAAAGAACAAAAAGAACAGAACCCCCCCCCCCCCCCCCCCGGGTTGCTGCTGCTGCTGACCTTTTGTTTTTACTGTTCTGCCAGGAGATCTAGGAATGGTTGCCATCTCCTGAAAAACCCCTGCACTGACCCCCTTAGGGAAAATTTCACCCTCTCCAATTTAATAAACCCCGCCATATCGTTGACCCAGGCCTCCACGCTTGGGGGCCTCGCATCCTTCCACTGAAGAAGAATCCTCCGCCAGGCTACTAGGGACACAAAGGCCAGAACACCGGCCTCTTTCGCCTCCTGCACTCCCGGCTCCACTGCAACCCCAAATATTGCGAGTCCCCAGCCTGGATTGACCCTGGATCCCACCACCCTCGATAACGTCCTTGCTACACCCTTCCAAAATTCCCCAAGCGCTGGGCATGCCCAGAACATGTGGACATGGTTTGCTGGGCTCCCTGAGCACCTAATACACCTGCCCTCGGTCCCAAAAAACCGGCTCATCCTTGTCCCGGTCATATGAGCCCTATGCAGCGCCTTAAACTGTATGAGGCTAAGCCTCGCACACGAAGAGGAGGAGTTCACCCTTTCCAGGGCATCCTCCCACGTCCCCTCCTCAATCTTCTCCCCCAGCTCCTCCTCCAATTTACCTTTCATCTCCTCCACCGAGGCCTCGTCTACCTCCTGCATCACCTGGTACACTTCCGAGATCCTCCCCTCTCCAACCTACACCCCCGAGAGCACCCTGTCCTGGACCCCACGCGGCGGCAGCAGAGGGAACCCCGCCACCTGCCGCCTGACAAACGCCCTTACTTGCATGTACCTAAAGGTGTTCCCCGGGGGGAGCCGAAACTTCCCCTCCAGCTCACCCAGGCTCGCGAACTTCCCATCTATGAACAGGTCCCCCAGCCTCCTGACACCTGCCCTGTGCCAACTCAGGAACCTGCCATCAATTCTCCCCGGAACAAACCGGTGGTTCCCCCGTATCGGGGACCCCATCGAGACCCCCACCTCCCCCCTGTGCCACCTCCATTGCCCCCAGATCTTGAGGGTAGCTGCCACCACCGGGCTCGTGGTATACCTCATTGGAGGGAGCGGCAGCGGCGCCGTTACCAGCGCTCCCAGGCTCGTGCCCACACAGGATGCCATCTCCATCCTCTTCCATGCTGCCCCCTCCCCGTCCATTACCCACTTACGCACCATCGCTGCGTTGGCAGCCCAATAATACCCACAGAGGTTGGGCAATGCCAGCCCCCCCCCCCCCCCCCCCCCCCCATCCCTGCCCCGCTCCAAGAACACCCGTCTCACCCTTGGAGTCCCATGCGCCCACACAAACCCCATAATGCTCCTGTTAACCCGCCTGAAAAAGGCCTTCGGGATAAGGATGGGGAGGCACTGGAACAGGAACAGAAACCTCGGGAGCACCGTCATCTTGACTGACTGCACCCTACCCGCCAGAGACAGCGGCAGCTTGTCCCACCTCTTAAACTCCTCCTCCATTTGCTCCACCAGCGTTGTGAGGTTTAGCTTATGCAAGGCCCCCCAGCTCCTGGCCACCTGAACCCCCAAGTACCTGAAGCTCCTCTCCGCCCTTTTCAGTGGGAGCCTCCCAATCCCCCCCTCCTGGTCCCCCGGGTGTACCACAAACAGCTCGCTTTTCCCAAAGTTAAGCTTATACCCTGAGAAATCCCCAAATTCTCAGAGAATCCCCATCACCACCGGCATTCCCCCCACCGGGTCCGCCACATAAAACAATAGGTCATCCGCATAGAGCGACACTCGGTGCTCCTCCCCACCCCGGACCAGCCCTGTCCAATCCCCCGACTCCCTCAGCGCCATAACCAGGGGTTCAATTGCCAGCGCAAAAAGTAGGGGGGACAGGGGACACCCCTGCCTCGTCCCTCGGTATAGTCGAAAATACTCCGACCTCCTCTTATTCGTGGCCACACTCGCCATCGGGGCCTCATACAACAGCCTCACCCAACTGACAAACCCCTCCCCAAACCCGAACCTTTCCAGCACCTCCCACAAGTACCCCCACTCGACCCTATCAAAGGCCTTCTCCGCATCCAGCGCCACCACTATCTCCGCCTCCCCTTCCACCGCCGGCATCATAATAATGTTCAAGAGCCTCCGTATATTAGTGTTCAGCTGCCTCCCCTTCACAAACGCCGTTTGATCCTCGTGGATAACCTACGGCACACAATCTTCTATCCTCGTGGCTAAGATCTTTGCCAACAACTTGGCGTCCACATTCAGGAGTGAGATCGGCCTGTATGACCCACACTGCAGGGGATCCTTGTCTCGCTTAAGGATCAAGGAGATCAGCGCCCGAGACATCGTCAGGGGCAAAGCCCCCCCCCCCCCCCCCCCCCCCCCCCTCCCTCGCCTCGTTGAAGGTCCTAACCAACAGGGGGCCCAGCAGGTCTGCATACGCCTTGTAAAATTCAACCGGGAACCCATCCGGCCCTGGCGCCTTCCCCGACTGCATGTTCCCTATCCCTTTAACCAGCTCCTCAAGCTCAACTGGTGCCCCCAGACCCTCCACCCGTCCGTCCTCCACCCTCGGGAATCTCAGCCGGTCCAAAAAGCGCCCCATCCCCCCCTTCTCCGCCGGAGGTTCGGACCGATATAGTCTCTCATAAAAGTCCCTGAAGACCCCATTAATGTCTACCCCCCTCCGCACCACATTTCCTCCCCGGTCCTTAACTCCCCCAATCTCCCTAGCCTCATCCCGCTTACGGAGCTGGTGTGCCAGCATCCTACCCGCCTTCTCCCCATACTCGTACACCGCACCCTGAACCTTTCTCCATTGAGCCTCCGCCTTTCTGGTGGTCAACAAGTCGAATTCAGCACGAAGGCTGCGCCGCTCCCTCAGCAAACCCTCCTCCGGGGCCTCCGCGTACCTCCTGTCCACCCTCACCATCTCCCCCACCAATCTCTCCCTTTCTCTTTGTTCCCCTCTCTCCCTGTGGGCCCAAATGGAGATCAACTCCCCCCGAACCACCGCCTTCAGCGCCTCCCAGACCGTCCCCACTCGGACCTCCCCATTATCGTTGGCCTCCAGGCACCTCTCGATGCATCCTCGAACCCGCCCCCTCACATCCTCGTCCGCCAGCAGCCCCACCTCCAAGCACCACAACGGGCGCTGGTCCCTCTCCTCCCCCAGCTCGAGGTCCACCCAATGCGGGGCATGGTCAGAAATGGCTATCGCCGAGTACTCAGCGTCTACTACCCTCGCAATCAGCGCCCTACTTAAAACGAAAAAATCGATCCGGGAGTCGGCCTTATGCACACGGGAGAAGTATGAAAATTCCCTGGCCCTCGGCCTCGCAAACCTCCATGGATCCACCCCTCCCATCTGGTCCATAAACCCCCTCAGCACCTTAGCCTCCGCAGGCCTCCTACCCGTCCTGGAACTGGATCGATCCAGTGGAGGATCCAGGACCGTGTTGAAATCCCCCCCCATTACCAGGCCCCCCACCTCCAAATCTGGAATCCGGCCCAACATGCGGCGCATGAAACCCGCATCATCCCAATTCGGGGCGTATACATTGACCAGCACCACCCGCTCCCCTTGCAGCTTGCCACTCACCATCACGTACCTCCCGCCGCTGTCTGCCACCACACTCGATGCCTCAAACGACACCCTCTTCCCCACCAGGATTGCATCCAGCCCCAAATGAAACACTTGGCCCACCCACCCCTTCCTCAACCTGACCTGATCCGCCACCTTCAGGTGCGTCTCCTGAAGCATAGCCACGTCCGCCTTCAACCCCCTCAGGTGCGCGAACACGCGGGACCGTTTGACCGGCCCATTCAGTCCCCTCACATTCCAGGTGATCAGCCGGATCAGAGGGCCACTTGCCCCCCTCCCCCGTCAACTAGCCATCACCCTTCTGTAGTCCGCCACGTGCCCGTGCCCCCCCGCTCAGCCCGTTCCCCACAGCAACAGACCGCCATCCCGACCCCCTCTGCACGCTCCAGCTCGTTATTGGCCATTCCAGCAGCAACCCGGATTCCCCGCCCCCCTATTCCCCCCCCCCAACCCCCACCTCCCAAGCTGCGTGACAAAGCCAATGATGCAAGATAATACCCACATCATGCCTCAGTGAAGGGCAGCCTGAGTCCTGTTTGTGGCTCAGGGTGGCGGAGGTCAGGTAGGGCCGAGGCTGGCGGAGTCTATTCCCGCCCGCCAGTCTCGGGCACACCCGTCCGTCCACACTGCAGTCAGCGCACCCGCGTTGGTACCAGTGAAACGAGGACTGAGAGCTGGAGTCTCCTCTCCAGATAATGCTTAATTGAGTTGCGGATTAAGTTGCCAAGGAGGGGTTTTGACGTGAGCAGAGTCCAGAGATGATAACATCTGTTTCAGGTGACAGGATTGAGGGCAAGACAGAGGCGGTGGGAAAGTGGGATTGTGGGAAAGGGCTGGAAGATAGAGAGATGGTGTTGGAATCTCTGAGAATCGAGTGAGAAGGAGGGATGCTCAGAATATTTTTTTTTCCACGGGCTGTGGGTGTCGCTGGCTGGCTTCTGCTTCCATTATCATTCTGGTTGTGACGAGTTTGCAGAGTGCTACGTGCTTGTAGGATTAGAATAGCGGTTTAAATATACTTACAACAGAGCCAGCCTGTTAGCCTTTGAACTTTCGGTGAACTGGCTGGCTGACCCTGTGGCACGGATCTTTTTACAGCAGCGCCAGGGGGAGGAGTCCTGGGCGGAGCCAAGGGAGGAGCCCAGTACAAACTCTCGAGTACTCCCAGAGCTACTCCCCCCTGGTGGTCAGGTAGTGCAACTGCACTTACAATATTGATGCATATATATACAGATTATAATACCGTGTGAATTCTCATTCACCACACTGGCCACGATCTTTTTCGTTGCCAGTTTGGTCTTTAGTTCAGTGTCTTCTGTTTCTGTTGTTCTCAGGTTCCTGCAGGAGCTGGAGGAGAGGCTGGAGAAGGACATCCTCAACTTTGACCTGTGCGACATTGTGCTGGCTCACTGCCCTGACTTCAGGAGAGTGTACCTGCCTTACGTGACCAACCAGGCCTACCAGGAACAGACCTACCAGCGGCTGCTGTACGTATGAACATTTCTCTCCCCCCCCCCAGGGTAAAGCAGTGAGCGAGCAGGCCAGTCTGCACTTGGGCAGCATCTACTTTTACCAAGTATTGGATGTAGGGATGGCTCGGCAAATTGATACACCCACCTGTTGTAGTCCTGAACAGGGAGACAAGGAGGAACCAGGTTCGACCTCCTGCCTGTGCTGCTAGCTTGGGGGGCCCAGGGTTAGATATTGGGGGGGGGGGGTCCTGTCCTTTGGGGGCGGGGGGGGTCCTGTCCTGATTGAAATCCACTCAGTCCATCTGGAAAACGGAGGTGTGTTTTGGAGTTTCTTTTGTTAAGAAAAAGAAAGATGTTCATTTATGTAGCACCGTTCCTGGCCACCAGATGTCCCAAGGTGCTTTATAATCGATGAAGTACTTTTTGAAGTGAAGCCACTGCTGTAATGTGTGGAATATGGCAGCCAAATTGTGCACAGCAAGATCCCACAATGAGACACTGACCCGATAATCTGTTATTTGTGATCTTGGTTGGGTGACAAACATTGGGCCAGGACTGGGCAGCACGGTGGCACAGTGGTTAGCATTGCTGCCTACGGCGCTGAGGGCCCGGGTTCGAATCCCGGCTCTGGGTCACTGTCTGTGTGGAGTTTGCACATTCTCCCCGTGGCTGCGTGGGTTTCGCCCCCACAACTCAAAAGAAGTGCAGGGTAGGTGGATTGGCCACGCTAAATTGCCCCTTAATTGGAAAAAATAATTGGGTACTCTAAATTTTTTAAAGAACAACATTGGGCCAGGACACCCGGGAGAACTCCTCTCCTCTTCAAAGGAATGATCCCTCCACCCCCAACCCCCTCGGCTTAACAACCCACCCAACAGACAACAGGCGGAATTCTCTGAAAATGGGGCTATGTCCCCAAGCCTGTGAGAAAATGGGTGCAAATCACTCTGGACTTTTTTCTGGAAAGGCCAGAGTGATGCTCCGGTTTGAAGGGGGCTTGCAGGCCTCAGGGTAGTCCACGCAGCTCCGGCTGTTTATACAGGGCCCTGCACTTCCGGCCGCGGATCCGCGGCACATGCGGACTGTGTCCGCAGCCGCCACTCCGAGTGCCCGCCGGGTAGAACCATGAGTGAACCACACCAGCAGGACCGTGGCCAGCTGCCGGCTGAGAATCCCTGCGGGGGCCTCTTTCAATGGCCCCGACCGGCGCCGCGTCGACTGCGCGCGCGACTGGTGACGATTCTCCGGTCCGCGGGTCTGACGCCCCATTCTCTGCCCCCCACGCCGAGCCCGATTACGGCTCAGAGAATCCCGCCCAACACCTCTGACAATGCAACGCTCCCTCAGTACTGCACCGGGGTGGCAGCCTTCATTCTTGTGCCCAAGCCCTGGAGTGGGACTTGAACCAAGGACCTCGTGTCACAGAGGTAAGCCTGCCACCCCACCTGAGCTACAGTTAACTCACACCTGCCCCGTGAACACATTTAGTGACTGAGTGTTTTTTTTTCTGTGGGTCACCTTTGCAGACAGGAGAATCCCAGATTTTCCAGTATCCTGGCCAAGTTGGAGGAGGATCCCGTTTGCCAGCGGCTGCCCCTTACCTCGTTCCTAATCCTGCCATTCCAGAGGATAATGCGACTGAAGATGTTGGTGGAGGTAAAACCCACATGTTACAAATCGGTCAGACTTAAAACATTAATTCCACAAATCTACAAATCATAGAATCTTAAAACTCGGAAGGTGGGGTGGGGGTGGCATCAGTCCTAATTATATTGACTGTTTGTAAAAAAAAAATGATCCAACTCATCTGTTACAAGGTTATTTGGCGTCTCATTAAGAGGCCGGTTGCTTGTGCTTGTATGGCTGAACTAGACCGTTTATTGGTCACCCATAACTATTGACATATCCAAGGCACAACCACCCATGGGTGCTGTCCCCGTGACGGCACCTTTAAGACTCTTCTGCACATGGTACACCATTATGTGACTCTCTACAACATACTGTGGGAAGGACTGTTCTCCAGACCCACACTAATTAATTAATAATAATCTTTATTGTCACAATTAGGCTCACATTAACACTGCAACAAAGTTACTGTGAAAATCTGACTGTCCTGAAACACTCTTATAGAACAGTCCCACTTTTTGGACAGGGTGGTGAATTTGTGGAACTCGTTGCCCCATAGTACGGCGGAGTCTGAATCATTAAATGGTTTCAAGAAGGAGATAGATAGGTTTCTGATTTTAAACACAGGTTAAAGGGATATGAGGAAGAAGTAGGAGGTAGAGTTCAGACCAGGAAGAGATCTGCCATGATCTGATTGAATGGGGGAGCAGGTTCAAGGGGCTGAATGGCCTACGTCTGCTCCTAATTCCTATGTTTCTTTAACAGTCCCACGTGTCTGCTCTTTCCCCGTAGGCCCGTATATTCGCGTATATACCTAATTCCCTCTTGAGAGTTAATACTGAATCTGTTTCAGCCATCCTTTTGAACAGAGCGACCCAAATAACAACAATTCAGTGCGCGAAATCGTTTTGCCTCATCTCCCCTCAAAGCCCCTCACCATCTTTGAACGCCTCGATTAAATCTCCTCTCACGTCTGCTCTCGGGCAAACAAAACCTTAACTCTTCTAGTCTCTAGAGTTAACTGAAGGATGAATCCTCTGCATTACAGAACATACTGAAACGCACCAAACAGGGATCCCAAGAGGAAGAGACAGCCACAAAGGCCTTCGACAAACTCAAGAAGGTAAAAAGGCTCTGAATTTCAACTCGAAGGAGACACGGGACGGGAGGTAGCGGGGTGGAGGTTGCACGCGAGGCCTGGGCAAAGTCCAGGCCAGGCCTGGGCAAAGTCCAGGCCAGGCCTGGGCAAAGTCCAGGCCAGGCCTGCTACAGCTGTACATGGCATTGACGCAACATCGCTGAGAGTACTGTGCATAGTTTTGGTCACCTCCTGTAATAAAAGATATCATAGCATTGGAGGCAGTTCAAAGAAGAATCACTCAATTGATGCCTGGGACAAAGGTTACCTCATGAGGAAAGGCTGAGCGGCTTGGGCCTGTACTCATAGGAGTTTAGAAGAACGACAGGTGATTTTATTGAAACATGTGGGATCCTACGGGGGCTTAGCCGGATAGATGGCAAGCGGATATTTCCCCTCGCAGGGGGATTCTCAAAGTACAGGCCACAATTTCAAAAATAAGGATTCTCCCATTAGAGATGGAGATGAAAAACAATTTCTTCTCTGGGGAGAGTCTTTGGAATTCTCTTCGACTGGGAGCAGTGGAGGCTGGGTCATTGAATATATTCAAGGCAAGAGTTAGGTAGCTTAGTGGTTGACAAGGGAGTACAGGGTTATGGGGGCAGCAAAGTGGAGTTGATGTCACCGTCAAATCAGCCATGATATTATTGAATGGTAGAGCAGGCTCGAGGGGCCGAATGGCCGACTCCGAATTCTTCTGTGGCTGGATTATCCGGTGCCACATCCGTGTGTTTCTCGGTAGCCCATCCTTCTCTGCTAGCGGTATTCTGGCCTCCCATTGCCGGTCAATAGGTTTTCCCCTTTGATTCCACCGCACGCTGGCGTGAAACCCTGGGATGGGGGTGAGCTGCCGGTGGGAAAAGAGAATCGTAACGGCCGGAGAATTTTGGTCCTGATTTTGTGGGTTTCAACAGGATTTGGTGATATGCGCAGGAGGTGATGGGTTTGGGGGTGGCTCGTGGTTTTAGATGGGGTTTGGGAGTTCAGATAGGCTTTGGGGGGTTCTGGCAAGGATTGTGATGTGTTATCTGTGCTGGTCTAACATCGACTGCAACTGGATGCAGTAAAACAAAAAACAGGCTCCGACACAGGAGATGGTCCAACACTGTTTTATTGAACTTGCTGATTGCTGTACATAATCTGCTGTGGGTTGACACTCTATTAACCTAACTGATAACCTCCTACTGGCTTGACCAGACCAGCTCTGTACCACATGGTGATGATGTTCATTGGCCTGTGCACTGTGACTATCTCCATGTCCTATGAGAGAGAGTTAGCCTTAATGCCCTGTGGGCTTTATAGTGGTGGTGTCCTGTCTGGTGATTGGTTATTCTGTGTGTGGTGGTATGGATATGAGCACTGCCATTGGTGCAGAGCACTGGCTTCCCATTGGCTCTGGCTGGTCATGTGCCTCTCGTCCGATTGGCTGGGACTAGTCATGTGACTGCTCTCCAATTGGTCACGAGGCAGGTAGGCCCCACCTCCGAGGCGGGGTATAAGTACCCAGAGTTCCCAGCGGTCGGCCATTCTCTGTAGTCGACCACCGGGCTAACAACTAGCTGATTAAAGCCACAGTTCGGATCCTAAATGTGTCTTGAGTCGAATTGATGGTACATCAATGTGCCGTGTGTGTTCATTGGTTATCCTGTGTGTCAATCACTGCCTGTCTGCATCTCATGATATCCATGAGTGAATATTATAACAGATTGGATGAGGAAGAATTCAATGGGAGTTTGAAACATAGTCCCAGATCAAGCCAACCTGGGAAAATGTGGGCTGTGTAGTAACTCAATCCTCTTTCTCCCCTCAGCTCACGCAGGAATGTAATTCCAGCGTTCAGTCAATGAAGAGGACAGAGGAACTCATTCACCTGAACAACAAAATCCACTTTGAAAGTAAGGTAAGCTACCGTGGGCAAAGTATGGCCCACCCCGCCCCACAGACATGGCTCCTCGACCTATGCGCTGGGGGGGGGGGGGGGGGGGGGGGGGGGGGGGGGGGGGCGGGTGAGAGAGAGGATGAACCTTTGAGAAGCGAGCCAGGGCCACCCTTGGGTGGCTCCCAATCCACGGTGGTGTCAGTGGAAGAGGTGAGAGTGACGTTTTGTTAAAAGAGCCAACCAGGGGTCCAGATCCGAGGGAAACCGTGAGACCAGAGCCTTTGGGCACACATCCATGTGACTGCTGACGACAAGCCGAGACAGAGCTTGTGGGCTGAGCAGTGTGAGAAAGAGTGTGTAACTAACTGTCAGCATTAAGCATACCCAGCTTAGGGGTGCTGGGCTGGCTTAATATAGAATAAAACTTGGCTATGATCGTGCAGCTCAGCCTCAAAAGATTCATGATGTGGAGATGCCGGCGTTGGACTGGGGTGAGCACAGTAAGAAGTCTTACACCAGGTTAAAGTCCAACAGGTTTGTTTCAAACACTAGCTTTGGGAGCACTGCACCTTCCTCACTCCGGAGCAGTGCTCCGAAAGCTAGTGTTTGAATCAAACCTGTTGGACTTTAACCTGGTGTTGTAAGACTTCTTACTCAGAAGATTCAGACACCTCTACTGCACTATCTTCCTTTTAACTCAGCGATGGGCAACCAAGGCGAGTGAGTGGGCCGCATGAGCGGCCCTCCTTCATTCTCAGTGAGCGGCACGATTCAAATCAGGATTGTTCAGTAACAATGACCCCCATGGGCAGCACGGTGGCCTAGTGGTTAGCACAACCGCCTCATGGCGCTGAGGTCCCAGGTTCGATCCCGGCTCTGGGTCACTGTCCGTGTGGAGTTTGCACATTCTCCCCGTGTCTGCGTGGGTTTCACCCCCACAACCCAAAAATGTGCAGAGTAGGTGGATTGGCCATGCTAAATTGCCCCTTAATTGGAAAAAATAATTGGGTAATCTAAATTTTTTTAAAAAACAATGACCCCCATGAATAAGATTAAATACATTTACCAGGAGAGCCAGCAAACAGAGGAGAATTCACTCTGTCCACACTGACTGGATTCCATCTCACTCCCCAAATTGAATGGGAAAAGTCCCACCCGCTGCACGCTTGCCAGACGATTCCTCATTTACAGAAAACTCACTCGCATTTCGGGAAAGATGGTTTCAGTTCAACTCACGGGTGAGTCAGGATCATGGAGCCTGATTCTTGGCAGGCAATCAATAAGGCTCATGTCGGCGCTTCTCCAATTCCAGTGGCAGATTTCTGAATTTTCGGGCCTTTCTCCCCCCCCCCCCCCCCAGATTTTCCCGCTGATCTCACAGTCCCGCTGGCTGGTGAAGCACGGTGAGCTGACCGAAGTGGATTCCCAGGTCAATAATACGGCCGGATCAAAATTCAAGCTTTCCACCAGGCCGATTTACCTGCATCTCTTCAACGACTGCCTCCTGCTTTCCCGAAAGAAGGAGTAAGTGTGCTCTCCATTTGATAAGAATAAACTGCTGCCACTTCTGTGATTTCTATGTTTTCTTTTCTGTCCTGTGGCTTTTAAAGTCCAGTTCATTGATGAAACCAGCTCAATTCGACCTGGCTGGAGGCAATTCCTATTGTACACCACTAGATGGCGGAACCTGATCAGATTTTTTTTAAAATTCAAATTGTTTTGCAAAAGGGGAAAACAGCCGATGTCTTTGGCAAAAGAATCGAATGGCAACATGAGAAAAGCCTTTATCACGCAGCGAGTGGTTAGGATCTGCACTGCACTGTCTGAGAGTGTGGTGGGGACAGATTCACACAGCGAGTGTTGGGATATGGAATCCACTGTCTGAGAGTGTGGTGGGGACAGATTCACACAGCGAGTGTTGGGATATGGAATCCACTGTCTGAGAGTGTGGTGGAGGCAGATTCACACAGAGGGTGGTTAGGATGTGGAATGCACTGTCTGAGAGTTTGGTGGAGGCAGATTCACGCAGAGAGTGGTTAGGATCTGGAATGCCCTGTCTGTCTGAGTGTGTGGTGGAGGCAGATTCACACAGCGAGTGGTTAGGATCTGGAATGCACTGTCTGTGAGTGTGGTGGAGACAGATTCAATCGAGGCTTTCAAAAGGGAACTGGATAATAAAGGAAGGATTTGCAGGGTTACGGGAGAAAGACAGGGAGCGGCACTCGGAGAATTGCTCCTGCAAGAGAGCCAGCACAGAGACAATGGGCTGAATAGCCTCCTTCTGTGCTGTAACCATTCCATGTTTCTATTCTACTGACCTGTGTAAATCGAAACATTACATTCAGTTTCCCCAACTCTCCTGAAGACACTGATTCCTGTTCCAGTCCCACTCCAGGGTCGGTGCCTCAGCGAGCTTACAATTTTCCTCTTGATGTGGACTGTGAGTATCCACAGGATATTGACCAAGCCTGATTGTGACCCTATCCTTCATCAACACACCCCGTGTCCACAGGTACACACCCAGTGTCCACAGGTACACACCCAGTGCCCACACGTACACACCCACTGTCCACACGTACACACCCAGTGTCCACACGTACACACCCACTGTCCACACGTACACACCCAGTGTCCACAGGTACAAACCCAGTGACCACACGTACACACCCAGTGTCCACACGTACACACCCAGTGTCCACACGTACACACCCAGTGTCCACACGTACACACCCAGTGTCCACACGTACACACCCAGTGTCCACACGGACACACACAGTGTCCACACGGACACACACAGTGTCCACACGTACACACCCAGTGTTCACACGTACACACCCAGTGTCCACACATACACACCCAGTGTCCACACGGACACACCCAGTGTCCACACGGACACACCCAGTGTCCACACGTACACACCCAGTGTCCACACGGACACACCCAGTGTCCACACGTACACACCCAGTGTCCACACGTACACACCCAGTGTCCACACGGACACACACAGTGTCCACACGTACACACCCAGTGTCCACACGTACACACCCAGTGTCCACACGTACACACCCAGTGTCCACACGTACACACATAGTGTCCACACGTACACACCCAGTGTCCACACGTACACACCCAGTGTCCACACATACATACCCAGTGTCCACATGTACATGCCCAATGTTTATATTTACACACCCTGGACTGGATTCTCCGCCCTGCCGCGCCACATTTATTCCCCGACCCACCGGCAGGATTCTCCGGCCGGTCAGTGGGGTTTCCCATTGTGGGGCAGCCCCACGCCATCGTGAAACCCCCGGACTACTGGAAAAATGGAGCATCCCGCCGGCGGGGAATCCCACCCCCAATGTCTACACATACACCCCCAGGTGTACACAGCCGGTGTCCACATCTACACACCCAGCACCTACATGTACACAGCCAGAGTCCACACATACACATCTAGGGTTCACACGTACATGCCAGTGCCCACATGTACAAACCCAGTGCCTATGCGTACACACCCAGTGCCTATACGTACACACCCAGTGCCCACATGTACACACCCAGTGCCTATGCGTACACACCCAGTGCCTATACGTACACACCCAGTGCCCACATGTACACACCCAGTGCCTATGCGTACACACCCAGTGCCTATACGTACACACCCAGTGCCTATACGTACACACCCAGTGCCTATACGTACACACCCAGTGCCCACATGTACACACACAGTGCCTATACGTACACACCCAGTGCTCACATGTACACACCCAGTGCCTATACGTACACACCCAATGCTCACATGTACACACCCAGTGCCTATACGTACACACCCAGTGCCCACATGTACACACCCAGTGCCTATGCGTACACACCCAGTGCCCACATGTACACACCCAGTGCCTATACGCACGGAGGAATAGAGATTAGAGTGCACCCACGGCACAGTCCGGCCTGCGGATTGGTGGGCCCCGATCGTGGGCCAGGCCTCCGTGGGGGCACCGCCTGGGGCCAGATACCCCCACGCCCCCCCCTCCCCACCGAGGACCCCGGAGGCCGCCTGCGCAGCCAGGTCCCGCCGGTAAGGACCTACTCAAATTTACGCTGGCGGGACCGGCAAAAAAACGGGCGGCCACTCGGCCCAACGCGGGCCGGAAAATCACTGGGGGGCTGGGGGGGGGGGGGGGGGGGGGGGTCCCTCTGCCAACGGCCGGCGACCGGTGCAGCGCGATTCCCACCCTCACCAAATCTCATTCGCCGGAGAATTCGGCAGCCGGCAGGGGCGGGATTCACGCCACCCCCCCGGCGATTCTCCGACTCGGCCGGGGGGGGGGGGGGGGGGGGGGGGGGGGGGGGCTCGGATAATCCCGCCCACAGTGTCCACATGTACATACCCTGTGTCCTGCAGAGAAAACCAGAAGGGAATGAAAGGAGCAAAACAGGGGCTGCCGAAGCTGATTTGAAAATCAGGCCCTTGAGAGCTGGATTGAGACTCAGTCCTTGAGAAATACCCAGAACCCACCACGGTCACCGACTGAACAGCAGGAATTGAGATTATAAACAAAGGTTAAAGGAGGTTGAGTTTATTTACTGTGGAAAAGAGGAGGCCATAAGGTCACCTAATTGGAACATTCCAAAATAAGAACTGGAGGGAATTGACAAAGTTAGTCCGGGAATATCGTTTATAGTAACAGGGTTCAAACCTCAGGGACCCAAGTGGTCAGGGAAAGGGTGGGAAGGGAGCTCAAATGGAATCTTTTCGTCAAAGGTTACTGGAAAAGGTCATCAAAGTGGCCAGCATAAATATAGATAATGTTAATAATATGTCAATTGTGTTGTTGAAATAAAGGATTAACAAATTGGGAGCCTTGATTCATTAAGTATCTTGGACACATTTAAAGACTTTTTCATTTAACAAGTTGCCGTGACGTTTTCAGTCTGAGTTGCAATAACGTGAACCTGCCTCTTTAAAGGGGCTATGCATTTATTTTGTTGTTAATTGATACTTCATAAGGGGTATAAAAGAGGCATTGTTGGGGCACTGGCTGTGGAGCAGATAGGAGGGGCAGGCATGAGTCATGCTGCACTCTGCAAATAAACAAACTATTAAACTATCAAGATAACAATCTGTGCCTCGTATCGAACTTCAAAGAAAATTATTTTCCAATTGAGGGGCAATTTTAGCGTGGCCAATTCCCCTACCCTGCCCATTTTTTTTTTGGGTTGTGGGGGTGAGACCCACGCAGACACGGGGAGAACGTGCAAATTCCACGCGGACAGTGACCCAGGCTGGGATCGAATCCGGGTCCTCGGCGCCGTGAATCAGCAGTGCTAATCACTGTGCCGCCCATTAGTTTCATACTTCACTGACTGGCTTGGGAATCAGGTTATCCATTAAGTGACAACAGGATGCACTTCTGGACAAAGTAAAGTGCTTTCTCGGGTGCATGGGGCAGCACGGTAGCACAGTGGTTAGCACAGTTGCTTCACAGCTCCAGGGTCCCAGGTTCGATTCCCGGCTTGGGTCACTGTCTGTGCGGAGTCTGCATGTTCTCCACCTGTCTGTGTGGGTTTCCTCCGGGTGCTCCGGTTTCCTCCTACAGTCCAAAGATGTGCAGGTTAGGTGGATTGGCCATGATAAATTGCCCTTAGTGACCATAAAACGGATAGGTGGGGTTACGGGTATAGGGCGGAGGTGTGAGGATAGGATTCAGGTGTGGGCTTAGGTAGGGTGTTCTATCCATGGGCCGGTGCAGACTCGATGGGCTGAATGGCCTCCTTCTGCACTGTAAATTCTATGATTCTATGATCCCACGGTATTTTACAAAGAAGAATAGAGACAGTTATCCGCAGGATCCTGAACATTCTTTATCCCTCATTTGACATTGCTAAAACAGATTACAGAGCGGGCTTGTGCAATATGTTACGATGGAAGTATTGAAAGTACGTGGATGTTTGCACATTTTTGCCTTTTTTGCTTCCTTTCTGATGATGTCTGTAACTGTTTATAAAGCCAAAAACTACCTCAATAAAATTGTTTATTAAAAAAAAAACAGATTACATAGTCTTTATCACCATGCTGTTTGCAGGATTTTGCTGCGGACAAATTTGCTGCTGCTACACTTCATAAGTTATTTACCCGCTATAAAGTGTATTGGTATAACTTGAGGATGTTGAAGGCACAATGTAAATGCAAACTTTTAGGGGACAATTGCAATTCCTGACCCAGGCATTGTCCTGAATTCCAACCTTTCAACCAACGGCACAAAGGAGGCCATTCTGCCCTTCGTGCCAATGCCAGTTCTTTGCTGGAGCAATGCCAAACAAATCTAACTACTCTGCTCTCTTCCCAAGGATCTGTATTTTCTTCAAAGGATAGCAACGGCCTCCATTCCAACTGTTCCTCGGCTCGAAGTATTCAATTGTTTTGTGGTCCAACTTCCTCCAGGTGCCAAGAGGATTGTATTTTCTTTCATGACCGTGGGCAGATTAAAATGAACAGGCTGTTTACAATGCGGTTGCTGACTGAAACTCTGTCTCTCTCTCTCTCTCTCTCTCTCAGTACAGGGAAGTTTGCTGTGTTCGTCCACGCAAAGACGCATCAGCTGAGAGCAAAGGACCTGAATATGAAGGTACACGGGATCCCGGGGCACGTCTTCCACCTGCAGCTCCTCGAGAAGCATCGCATGAAGAAGCAGATTCTGCTACGGGCCCGCACAGAGTGAGTGACCTGGCATTGGCATGACAGAGTAGTGATTGGGCACTGCCAGTATCTGCTGGTAATGGAGGTCCTGGGAGCATAGGACTTCTTATAAAGCAGGACTTTTCATCCAATCCTTTATTGGACAGACCTCTTTTTCCTTCAAGACAAACTAACGGACATAAACTAACGGACATGAACCAACATAGACCCAATTGCAGGAAAAGCCGCTTGTCGGACAGAACTTGAATATTGTTGAAAAGAGAGACGTGTTGTCGAAGCTTTTCATCTTGCACTCATCGGGGCAAACGCTAGAATGACAGATTTCAAATGACCACAAACAATTTATGCTGCAGCGGAAAACGGTGCTGATTAGTTGGCAAGACGGCTCTGATTGGCCGAGGTGTTGCCATGGATATAGCAATAGAGAACAACGGCACTCAAGTACTTGGGTAATTCAAAAATGGGTGCAAGGCTTGAACATATTCCTTTTGTTTGCAGAGGATGGGTCCCTGCGTATGCAGGTGTAAATGAGCCATGTTTACGATTGGGCCGCACTTGCTGAACAATCCTGGGTGCGCTAATGCTTATACTACCAATCAATTTAAGATGATCAGTCTGGCTTGTAGCCCATTCACGTTTGCTAGAAGTGACCTACATTCCTTCATAAGGACCTGCTCTCTGCAACAAAAGGAATGTTTTTAAACCTTCACCTTTCAAAAGACCCAGGAACCTGCTATCAGTAATCAATCAGTGACAGTTTATTCTAGAATCTGGGACCCATAGCCGTATAACTGAATCCTACTTTATTGTTAAATAACTTAAGCTGGGCGGCACGGTGGCACAATGGTTAGCACTGTTACCTCACGGCACCGAGGATCTGGGTTTGATCACGGTCCCGGGTCATTGACCATGTGGAGTTTGTACATTCTATCCGTGTCTTTTTTTAAATACATTTAGAGTACCTAATTCTTTTTTTTTAACCAATGAAGGGGCAATTCAGCGCGGCCAATCCACCTAACCTGCACATCTTTGGGTTGTGGGGGTGAGACCCACGCAGACACGGGGAGAATGTGTAAACTCCACACGGACAGTGACCCAGGGCGAGGATTTAACCTGGGACCTCAGCGCCGTGAGGCAGTAGGGCTAACCACTGCGCCACCGTGCCACCCTTTCTACCTGTGTCTGTGTGGGTTTCACCCCACAACCCAAAGATGTTCGGAGTAGGTGGATTGGTCACGCTAAATTCCCCCTGAATTGGGGAAAAAAAAACTTAGGCTAATTGAAAAACTAGTCATGTCCCTTGATAGTCTTCCTGTTACAAGTCTCACCTCACCTGAATTCACAGCACATTTCTCACAATTATCCATGAAACCACCTCACTCCTCGAAGTGACAAGACCGAGGGTTTAACTAGGTTATCACCTGGACGAGAGGGCTGCGAGCAAAATTTTTCAGATCATAGAATTTACAGTGCAGAAGGAGGCCATTCAGCCCATCGAGTCTGCACCAGCTCTTGGAAAGAGCACCCTACCCAAGGTCAACACCTCCCCCTATCCCAATAACCCAGTAACCCCACCCAACACTAAGGGCAATTTTGTTCACTAAGGGCAATTTATCATGTCCAATCCACCTAACCTGCACATCTTTGGACTGTGGGAGGAAACCGGAGCACCCGGAGGAAACCCACGCACACACGGGGAGGATGTGCAGACTCCGCACAGACAGTGACCCAAGCCAGAATCGAACCTGGGACCCTGAAGCTGTGAAGCCATTGTGCTATCCACAATGCTACCGTGCTGCCCTAAATAGAACATAGAACAGTACAGCACAGAACAGGCCCTTCGGCCCTCGATGTTGTGCCGAGCAATGATCACCCTACTCAAACCCACGTATCCACCCTATACCTGTAACCCAACACCCCCCCCCCCCCCCACCTTACTTTTTAGGACACTACGGGCAATTTAGCATGGCCAATCCACCTAACCCGCACATCTTTGGCCTGTGGGAGGAAACCGGAGCACCCGGAGGAAACCCACGCACACACGGGGAGGACGTGCAGACTCCGCACAGACAGTGACCCAGCCGGGAACCGAACCTGGGACCCTGGAGCTGTGAAGCATTTATGCTAACCACCATGCTACCGTGCTGCCCTAAATCTTCTAGATCTTCTCTTTAAGAGTAAATTCACATGGGGAAGAGCCACACAGGTATTGATGGGCAGTCGCAGAGGGATAGACAGCCAGTGACAAGGGTTCGGGCGCAGACTCCTGGACACTGGAGGCCAGTCACCTGGAGACACAAGTTCAGGGCTGGGGTACAGATCGACAGATGTCAAATGCCCTCCAGCGAGTCAGACATGTTAGTTCTGTGATCATTAGCATGGGCTTTATACGTTTCAGCAAGCTACGGGGTGTCAAACTCTGTTCAGTCCCAGCTTTCACCCCCAGTTTCAGTTGTTACCACTTGGAAAGAGATCAACATCTTTGGGTGGATGTTTCTCCAGCACCGAGGGGCACAACTGCCCTGCTGGCTGAGCTCAACTAAATTGCCACAATGCAGACGTTACACCAGGGGAATGGCAATTCTCCAGTGAGTCACAATCACTCTGGGCCTTGCAAGCTCCCAGTGAACCAGCAGGTGACACCAAAGTCCAGAAACCTGTCAAGGGAAGAGGCAAATGAACAAACGGGATGAAAAATCTCTGGTCGAACTGAACGTTGAGTGGGGCAGCAGCAGAACCTCCAATCACAAAGATTGACTCTAATGGGCTGAATAACCCACAACTCTTCAATAGGAAACTGTTGCCAGACCATAACAAAGCAACTTATAACAGCAAGGGAACTTCCACAGCTACATCCGCGGTCAGGTGACCCTGGAGAGGGAACATGCGGTGCCCATGGGCACCATCGGGGCCTTCCGTGCCATGTGGGCACCGCAAGGTCTGGGGGGCTTTACTGACCTTTTCATCACCTTTCAGTTTGATGTTCATTTGCTCTTTGTTTTTGTTTCAGGCAGTATCCCTTTAAGGGACTGGCCCTCAGCATGTTTAGTTTATTTGGCTCAATCAGAATAGTTGAAGGCAAAGGAAAGAAAGGTAGGGCAGCACGGTGGCCTAGTGGTTAGCACAACTGCCTCACGGCGCTGAGGTCCCAGGTTCGACCCCGGCTCTGGGTCACTGTCCGTGTGGAGTTTGCACGTTCTCCCCGTGTCTGCGTGGGTTTCGCCTCCACAACCCAAAGATGTGCAAAGTAGGTAGATTGGCCACACTAAATTGCCCCTTAATTGGAAAAAAATAATTGGCTAATCTAAATTTGAAAAAAAAGGAAAGAAAGGTAAAAAGGCATGTGAATAATTAAGAGGGTGAAAAGCTATGGGTGAAACCCAGGCAAAGAGATAGGGAATAGGGAAAAGTGAAGGAAGGAATCCCAAATGCTGTAGGCCGGAAATGGAAACCGAAGATACTCGGAGGAAGATTGATATGAATTTCACAAGAGGATAAGTATCATCGGCACAGCCCCCTTCCTCACACACTGAACCTGAAAGGGCAATCAAACTTTTTTTTTCTTTAAAATTTAGAGTACCCAATTATTTTTCCAATTAAGAGGCAATTTAGCATGGCCAATCCACCTACCCTGCACATCTTTTGGGTTGTGGGGGCGAAACCCACGCAGACACGGAGAGAATGTGCAAACTCCTCACGGACAGTGACCCAGAGCCAGGATTCAAACCCGGGTCCTCAGCGCCATGAGGCAGCAGTGCTAACCACTGTGCCACCATGCTGCCCCAGGTCAATCGAACTTAACCTCCCCTTGGAAACCACCACCCCAGCATCGCTGGTTGCGATCAGTACGAAGGGTACAGCTTAGCTCTGAAGTTTTCAAGCCACAGTCAGACCAGACAGCTGCAGAGCCCCCAGGGAAACATAAACTTCTCGTGTTAAACCTGCCGAGAACCATGGGAGAGGCCAGAGTGGGAATGGAAGAATTCAAGTGGCAGGTGTGAACGTGTGCACAGAGTAACAAAGATGCCGATCGAGAAAGGAATGGTGCAGTGAGCATTGTATACTGGATTGGTGGACATGGAGTGAATGGTGTATACTGGATTGGTGGACATGGAGTGAATGGTGTATACTGGATTGGTGGACATGAAGTGAATGGTGTATACTGGATTGGTGGACATGGAGTGAATGGTGTATACTGGATTGGTGGGCATGGAGTGAATGGTGTATACTGGATTGGTGGGCATGGAGTGAACAGTGTATACTGGTTTGGTGAACATGCAGTGAACAGTGTATACTGGATTGATGAACATGCAGTGAACAGTGTATACTGGTTTGGTAAACATGCAGTGAACAGTGTATACTGGATTGATGAACATGCAGTGAACAGTGTATACTGGTTTGGTGGACATGCAGTGAACAGTGTATACTGAATGGTGAACATGCAGTGAACAGTGTATACTGGTTTGGTGGACATTCAGTGAACAGTGTATACTGAATGGTGAACAGGGAGTGAATGGTGTATACTGAATGGTGAACAGGGAGTGAATGGTGTATACTGGATTGGTGAACAGGGAGTGAACGGTGTATACTGGATTGGTGGGCATGGAGTGAACGGTGTATACTGGATTGGTGGACATGGAGTGAATGGTGTATACTGGATTGGTGGACATGGAGTGAATGGTGTATACTGGATTGGTGGACATGCAGTGAACGGTGTATACTGGATTAGTGGACATGGAGTGAAAGGTGTATACTGGATTGGTGGGCATGGAGTGAATGGTGTATACTGGATTGGTGGACATGGAGTGAATGGTGTATACTGGATTGGTGGGCATGGAGTGAATGGTGTATACTGGATTGGTGGACATGGAGTGAATGGTGTATACTGGATTGGTGGACATGGAGTGAATGGTGTATACTGGATTGGTGGACATGCAGTGAACGGTGTATACTGGATTTATGACCATGCAGTGAACAGTGTATATGGATTGGTGAACATGCAGTGAGCAATGTATACTGGATTTATGACCATGCAGTGAACGGTGTATACTGGATTGGTGGACATGCAGTGAACGGTGTATACTGGATTGGTGGACATGCAGTGAACGGTGTATACTGTATTGGTGGACATGCAGTGAACGGTGTATACTGTATTGGTGGACATGCAGTTGGGTCACATGGTAGCACAGTGTTTAGCACTGTTGCTTCACAGCTCCAGGGCCGATTCCCGCCTCGGGTCACTGTCTGTGCTGAGTCTGCACGTTCACCGCGTGTTTGCGTGGATTTCCTCCGGGTGGTCCGGTTTCCTCCCACAAGTCCCGAAAGACTTGCTGTTAGGTCATTTGGACATTCTGAATTCTCTCTCTGTGTAACAGGTGCCGGAATGTGGCAACTTTGGGCTTTTCACAGTAACTTCATTGCAGTGTTAATGTAATCCTACTTGTGACAATAAAGATTATTATTATTATACTGGGTTGATGAACTTGCAGTGAGCAGTGTATATTAGATTGATGGACATGCAATGAACAGTGTGTACTAGATTGGTGGACATGCAGTGAACGGTGTATACTGAATGGTGAACATGCAGTGAACAGTGTATACTGGTTTGGTGAACATGCAGTGAACAGTGTATACTGGATTGGTGAACATGCAGTGAACAGTGTATACTGGATTGGTGGACATGCAGTGAACAGTGTATACTGGTTTGGTGGACATGCAGTGAACAGTGTATACTGAATGGTGAGCATGCAGTGAACAGTGTATACTGGATTGGTGAACATGCAGTGAACAGTGTATACTGGATTGGTGAACATGCAGTGAACAGTGTATACTGGATTGGTGAACATGGAGTGAACGGTGTACACTGGTTTGGTGGACATTCAGTGAACAGTATTTACTGGATTGGTGGACATGCAGTGAACAGTATTTACTGGTTTGGTGGACATGCAGTGAACGGTGTATACTGGATTGGTGGACATGCAGTGAACAGTGTATACTGGTTTGGTGGACATGCAGTGAACAGTATTTACTGGATTGGTGGACATGCAGTGAACAGTGTACCCAATTGGTGTGCCCAATCCTGCTCACGTATTCAATCCTGCTCATGTATGTAGCCCATGTGCCCAATCCTGCTCATGTACGGAGCTCATGTACTCGATCCTACCCTTTTACAGAGCTCATGTACCCAATTATACTCTAGTATGAGCCCATGTACCCAAAACATTTTTTTAAAATTTAGAGTACCCAATTAATTATTTTCCAATAAAGGGGCAATTTAACGTGGTCAATCCACCTAGCCTGTACATCTTTTGGGATGTGGGAGTCAGACCCACGCAAACATGGGGAGAATGTGCATGTACCCAATCCTGCTCATGTACAGAGTTCATGTACTGAATCATTTTTTTTTTATTTGGAGTAGCCAATTATTTTTTTTCCAATTAAGGGGCAATTTAGTGTGGCCAATTCACCTAGCCTGCACATCTTTGGGTTGTGGGGGTGAAACCCATGCAGACACGGGGAGGAATGTGCAAACTCCACACAGACAGTGACCCAGGGCCGGGATTCGAACCCGGGTCCTCAGCGTTGTAGGCAGCAATGCTAACCACTGTGCCACATGCCGCCCATGTACCGAATCATAGTCTTAAACAGAGCCCATGTATCCAATCCTGCTTATGTACAGAATCCATTGTATTTTTCCCATCTTTCCACAGGAGTGAGAAACAGCGTTGGATAACAGCCATGCTCCTTGCAGACAAAGCAATTGACACAGACGAAATTGAGCTGGAGAAGGATGGTGAGGTTCTCACACAGGGTCACTGTCAGAGTTTATACCATTGGCAGGATGCCATGCTGGCTCTCTGTGCTTATCAGAATATTCCTAGAACACTCCCAATGATTAATGAAAGGAATATTGTGGGTGGTATGATAATAATTTCTCTATACGTGAGACTGACTCTACATAGAGATTCCCTGCTGGTAGCTGAACTTCAATAACAACTTGCATTTATATAGCAACTTTAACATAATAATATGTCTCAATCCGCTTCCCCTAAATGTTTGGTCACAAACTAGGTGGTTTAATCAATCCCTGAAGCTGCCTCATTCTGTTGGGCATTAGGGGGTCAGACACAATTCATAGGAGCACAGAAGAGGTAAATATTTAATGTCGGTGAATATCTCAAGGTGCTCCAGATGTGTGAGGAAAACTGACATTGAACCAGGAGACTGGTCACCGAGTTGGGCTTCAGGTAAGCTGGAAGAGGATTAGGAAGAGATGACCAGCCGGTGAGAGCCAGGCAGTTAACGACACAGCTGTCGATGGTGGGTCAAAGGCAGAGGATAATGTACATTGAGAATAAGGGAAGGGTGAGCTCTTGCCGGGAACTAACCAGGAATATAAGAATTTGAAGTTGGAGCAGTGAGGTCTGGAGATCGATGAAGGCACGGGTGCAGGCGGGATGTGAGTTTCGGATAAGTTGGGAGTTTACAAAGAGTAAAGAATAGAAGATGCTGGGATATCCGATTGAGAGAAGTTAGCGAGTGTAAGGAGGGCTTCATTAGCAGATGGGCTGAGGTACAGGCAGGCGGGAGACGTTATGAAGAGAGAAGCAGACTTTCTTCATTGGAGAGGATATGGGCTCATTGCACATACTGACTATAGGGAGCGACTGCCCCCATTTCTGAGGTACTGGTGGCCATTGCAATGATTAGACCCCCCCTAATCCCCGTCCCAAGGGGTGCCAGTGCAATTGTGAACTGTAGCCAAAGGGGTGGCCATTGACACTGGTAGAGGGCTCTCATTGGACCAGGGAGTTTCTGTTAAGGAGTGCCCCCCCAACTAAAGAGCTGCTATTAAGGAGGGCCCTCCCCCCCCCACCCCCTCCCCATGGAGCTGATATTCAAGAGGGCTCCTCCCAACCCACCCCCACTTGGGGACGCCACTTGGATTTACCTCACAGACTCCCCATGCGGTGGCAACGGCCCATTCCGGCGCTAGTCAAATGCAAAATGTGGCCCTTAATTGGGTACTTAAATAATTCATCATTCCCTGACCGGGAATCGAACCCGGGCCGCGGCGGTGAAAGCGCCGAATCCTGACCACTAGACCACCAGGGAAACTGACAATTGGGTACTTAACTGGCTGTTGGCCACCGGGTGGAGTTTGTGCCGCTGGTAACATGTCACGGTGGAGGGTAAACATTGGACCCCCCCCCCCCTCCCGATGCGCTCCCTAACCTGTGACCATACGGCTGGTAAAATCCAGCCCTTCTCGATTAGTTTCACTCTCATCTCCGAGCCTGAACCTTATGGACTCGAGCCCCACTCCAGAGACCTGAGCACAGTGCAGTTCTGCGAGGGAGTTCTGCGCTGCCTGTCGGAAACGCTGTCTTTCAAACGAGAAGTTAAAACAAAGCCTTGTCTGCCCAGTTAGATTGAATGTGACAAATCCTTTGACACTTTTTACCAAGTACTGAGGAGCCCTTCATATTGTCCTGGCCAATACATATTTGCCAAGCAAGGTCACGAGAACAGAGCACCTGGTCACTTTAAAATGGCTGCTTTTGTGGTCCTGCTGTGCATAACTTGGCTATTGTTGTTCATACATTACAACAGCGTCGACACATCAAAAGTACCATCTTGCACCCTGCGACACACTGACGTTGTGAAAGGTGCTATATGAATGCAATTTCTTTCCTCTATTCTATAGGATTTTTGGCCATGGCTGATTCTCTCGCTCACTAACCCAGGTACCTGAGGCTGTAACCCTGTGTGTCAGCTGTTGCCCTGGCCAAGACCAGCCAACTCAGTACAGTACAGGGAGTGGGAACTGCCCCGTATAGTTCAGCTTCTACAAATAACAGGAAATGCTTTTGGTTTGAAAACCTGGTTTCAAACCGTGTGCTAATCAAATCCACCCGGGTTGACAAAGATGAAACTAAGACACAACTGTTTTGCTGGAGAGAGTTTATTGACCTAGTTCACCATCCCCAGTGTCCCAGCTATCCCCATTCATAGGTGTCCAAACACCCATCGCCTGTTTAGCAACGGAATTGCCGTGAAACCGGCAACAGTGTAATGAACAAGAATTGACACCATGAAGCACCTGCCCAAAAGCTGACCTTTTCCTTTCCAATGCAGACATCCCGCAGGTGCAGTGCGTCAAGACATACAAAGCGCAGGAAGCTGATGAGCTGGCACTGGAGAAAGCTGATGTCCTCGAAGTAAAGACGAAAACCAAAGACGGTGAGAAAAGTATTGCTCGGGAACTCAGACCGGAGCAAAAACAGGAACGTGAGGAGGCCATTCAGCCCCTCGGCCTGCTCCTCCATTCAATTAGATCATGGCTGATCTATCCTTCCATCATTTCATCTTTGCTCCATATCCTCTGATACCCTCAACTCAGTCTTGAACACTCCTCCAGTGTGCACAGCCTCTTTAGCGGCAAACTTCCAAATTTCTCGGGCAGCGCGGTGGCGCAGTGGGTTAGCCCTGCTACCTCACGGTGCCGAGGTCCCAGGTTCGATCCCGGCTCTGGGTCACTGTCCGTGTGGAATTTGCACGTTCTCCCAGTGTCTGCGTGGGTTTCGCCCCCACAACCCAAAGATGTGCAGGGTGGGTGGATTGGCCACGCTAAATTGGAAAAAATTTATTGGGTACTCCAAATTGTTTTTTAAAGTTCCAAATTTCTGTAACTCTCCGGGTCAGAAATTGCTCCCTCATCTCACTCCCCATGGACATTACGGGCGGAATTTCCCCTCTGTTCACCCTAACGGGATTGGAGATTTCTGGTCGAGCGCCAAATCCTCCCTTCTCGCTGGCAGCGGTGATGGGGCGGACTCACAACGAAGAATCATGGCCCACGTCTCCTTGTTCTGGACTCCCTCAGCCCAGGGAAAATAATCCCTCCGTATCTACTTTATCCAATTCTTTTAACTTTTAAAATACCTCAATTCAATCCTCCCTCAGTTCCCTTTGTTCAGAGGACTGCAAACCATGTTTCTGCGGCCAATGCTGAAACTTTCAATGCTCTAATGAGGGGGCTGGCCCGATTAAATCGGGAGAAAGTCATCCCGCTGACAAAAAGAATCACGGACGAGAGGGCACACCCTTAAAGTGATTTGCAAAAGAAGCAAATGTGAGGTGAGGGAAAACGTTTTCACACAACGAGTGGTTGGGGTCTGGAAGGCTTTGCCTGGGAATGTGTTGGAGGCAAGTTCAATCCAGCTTTTCAGTGGGCATTAGATGATTATTTGAATAGATGCAATGTACAGGGTATGGGGGGGAAAGGATGGGGAATGACACCAAGTCATGATCCTCATTTGGAGAGCCAGTGCCGACACAATGGGGCCGAATGGTGCCCTTATGCATCATAACAATCCTGTCATTCCATGATTCTGTTTTTGCCTTAATCACCACTTTTCCAACAGCTCTGCATATCCCTTCATCCCTTCATCCCGAGGGACCGGCCTACCCCACCCAGCCTTAAAAATATTCACCAATGGGCACGCCCCCCCCCCCCCCCCACGCCCCCCGCCACGCCCCCCGCCTCAGAGAGAAGAGGGACCGAAACATGTAAAAGAAGCACCTGAGGTTCTCCAGGATTTGTGGGAAATTGCTCGATCAGTCACTTTTATCTGCCCAGCCACTGTTCCTTTCTTCTCATTGACCCGGTTTTCCAAATCTCTTTCCAGGCTGGATTGAGGGGGTCCGATTGTCGGATGGAGAGCGAGGCTGGTTTCCAAACAGTCACGTGGAAGAGATAACAAACCGGAACGCCAGGATACGAAACCTAAGGGAAAAGAATCGGATTAAGCATGCCACCCAGAAGCTCCAGGAGGAATCTCAGTAGCGGGAGGCTGGGCAGTGTTGGAGACAATATGTGGAGCGTGGACACTCAACGCTTCCCAGATTTTGCGGAGGAAACAACAGGGGTTCGAATACCCGAGTGCGGAGCCCACGGGTGACAAGCGCTGACATTGTTCCTCAAGGAGCAAACTTCATTTTGGGTGCGGGCAGGAATGCTAAGGCATATCACACGTTAGATTCCCCTTGCACCCCAGCTTCTAAGAAGACACCAAGTGGTTGTCCATAGGTTTCTACAGCGGCAGTTCAGGGGGCTGGAGGGAAGAGGCTACAGGGCCCAAGTCATATTGGCTGCTCCAATAACTCTGAGTGGCAAAGGGCCAATTCCCTTTGTATCTGAATCATGAGGCTTGTAGGTCAAGATTGGGGGTCTGTGGGGAAGGTTATTAAGCAGCAGGGATAGGGGGGGAGATGGCGGGTGCTGGGAATTATTTTGCTACATCGACACAGTCAAGCCCTCATTTTCATCCTTGCTCTGCCCAAACAGGACAGCCCCAGCAATCGGTCAGTCTCCTATTTATTGGCAACAATTCAAACTGAACCTTAAAATGATTGCCCTCAGAGTTGAAGGGGGGGATGTGTTTTTGTATCTGGCTTGTGTCTCCCGCAACCGCGCTCCACTTCTCCCCAAGAACCGGTGAGCCTTTGGCATTCAGGGCGTGTGGGTGGGGAGGTTGTTGGGGTTCTCTACATTCCGCTGGGTAAAAAGGAGGCATCATTCACAGTCCGCAAGCTGTCACTGCTTTAGGTAGGCAATAGGGCTTTCAAAGCGACATCCCTTAACATACGCTAACAAACCTTCAAACTGCCCACGTTTAGCCAGGCAGAGACTGAGTCAGCAGTTCCAAGTCAGTGGGGCCGAATGGTCATAAGTCACACTGATCAAATTGCCACGATCGAGCAGACTCGGTGCAGACAGCTGTGTGTTTGTGGGGTTCCCTGTGCGGGTACCATTCCTATCTCCATACAGCAGTCTAGCACTCTGCCCCATCAAACTCATCAAAAACAACCACTGTTTTAGTCACCAATTCCCTGTGTAAATAAAACTGGCCCCTTCAGGTCAACTCCCCACCCCTGCCAGACCTGGAGGGAAAAAGATTCTTCCAAGGTGTGGAACCACCAATCAGTCACCTTTGCCTCATTTCGAAATGGAACATTCTGGAACTCTGACACAGCCTCAGCCTGGGACTGACCTCAGGGTTGAGAGACACGTGCACGAGGCGAGGACTCAATCGTCTGAGGAATCGGCAAGCAACAGAATGGCAGAGACATCATGAACATGTCTGCCAGAACCTCCACATTCTGCCGCGGACCACCCCCCCCCAGGCCCTCCGCCTCCTCTGCCCACATACAGGCACCAGTCACCCTCTGGTACCCTGCCATGCCACCACAGCCGAGGGTACAGCTGGCACGGAGGTAACGCTGCAGCTCTAGCAATCTAGGCATCAATTCTCACCACGGCAAGATGGCACTTTGTATTAAACAAATGTAGCACTGGAAAATTTGATGCCTAGAGATGTTAAAATGCCAACCGGTTCATTCTTTTTTTTGGGGGGGGGGGGGGGAATGACTCCTCAATTAGCCAGCCCATTTGCTTGACTCAGTTCCTTCAGAGGCGGTCAAATGGTATCAACAATCATCCACCAGCTTCCGAGGACAATCAATGATGGACAATAAATGCGCCTCTCCACAGATTGCCCACATCGCAACAATAGCAGATTAGGATGTCTACAAAGGGAGCGCTTGCTCGCGATGAAAACAGCCCCTGAAGCCGCTCACTGAACCATTACAGCAACTGTAATCACTAACGTTCTGTACACCCATTTGCTGAGTGTCCATGATGACGGGGTGATGCCTACAATTGGTATGAACTGCACCCGGCCATTGCTAGTAACTGACATTTCTGCTAAAGCGCTAAGTTATTGTAACAAAATTCCCAGATTTGGAAGCTGTTCAATTTATAAATATTGTCAGTTTGATACGGAATCATTCCTGCTTTTTGTACGAGGAGAGTAGACGATCACCTTAGCTGGTGGCAGTAGATAAGGACTCACCTTTCGGAGCCTGGGTTGTTTGGACCCTGGAGGGCGAATGGGGGCGGCATTCGTCCGACGGCGATATTCGCGCGTTTATATATTTCTCAGGAGAAACGAGAGGCCACGAGACACAACGCAGTCTGCCTGGCGCAGATTGACGAGCTGTGCTGAGGTGGGAATGCTCAGAGAGCGATTCCTCTCCCCCTGACTGTGGTCCAGCTCGGGAGCCTCTGAGGGGCCTTCATTGGGTGCCCAATAAAAAGGGTTGGATGCCGCTGAAAGATCTTTTTAACTTCCGCGTTCCTGGCACCCGTACCTAACCACAACATGTCACTGGTGAAAGGCGGTATGTGTTGGCTGAAAGTCATTGCATTATTGTCAAGGTCTCTTTTTGTGACAGCTGAGATGATTTCACCAGTGCCATCTCAGAGTTTTCCCTCTGAGGGAGCATTTGTAAAGGCACTTTGTACATATCCAGGAGAGAGCTGAAATAGTCTGCACACCTGGTGAATGCAAAGCATGGGCGCAGCATTATTCCAGGATTCCTGAGCACAACGATTTGATGCGTGGATCCAATATATGGTTATTGACAGTTGATTTATACATTGCAATAACACAACAGTGTGCAGAAAATGTCTGATGTTTCATGTTGTACACCATCAAAGCACTGTTGGAACATTTCTACTCTGGTGTATTAATTAAAGTGATCCATGATTGCTGTCACGTGATAAGTTGCAATGAGCAGAGTGATTTATTTTGCTAATTGTCTCTCTTTCCGCTCTCCTCCTCCCAATGGGCTCCAGATGCACAAAAACGTGCCGCCCACCCCCTCCTGTGCTTCACTTGCACCATCGATCGCAGATCAAGCGGCGGCAGGTCAGATGATCACAACACCCAAAGCAAGCAAGGCCGAGGCTGCCCTCACCCCCTGCCCCACTTTCTCCACAGACTCCACAGGAGGGGGGGGGGGGGGGGGGGCAGCTGAGCAAAATTAGCCACAATTCAGACCAGCGCAGCCAGATAATTAACCATGGGGCTCTTGTGGTTGGGCAATGCACTGGGCAGGTTTACCCAGTCTCACTGGCCGTGTGGCACCATCATCATGGTCCCTGCTTCACTTCCCTTACATTTTGGCTTCAGAGTGGGGGAAGATCAGTTTTATAATTGGGAATGGACCATGTATTTGAAGCGGGCATCGGTCAAAACATGACCCGCTTTGCTTCCGGATTAAACACAAGAGGTGGGATTCTCTGTCCACCGGATCGTGATTGGACGGGGAAATGTGCGTCAGCTGAAAACCACGACTGGCGCCGGGCGTCCAACGGAATGCCATGCTCCGGTTCCTCGACAACGGCGTGAACGTGTTCCACGCTGCATGCTGCCATGGGCATGCTAATTGTACAGTAATGACCATTGGCGTATCATTAACAGGCCCGACCTGGCATTCCCCGGCCTCCCGCAGTTTCCCGCCTCTGCCAGGTGGCAGTCCGTCGGCGAGCTTCACTTGTGGTATTTAAAATTGAGAACCAGGCGCCGTGGCTGCTGAGGGAGAAGATAAGACATGTTCCCAAAGGCACAGACGTGGGCGGCCAGTCCTGCCGCTGGCTGGGGGGGGCGTGTCTGCTAAGGCCCCGGGGGGAGTAGAGGGTGGTGACCAGGGAATGAGCCGTGGGGTCGGGCTGTTTCCCCAGGACCAGGGTGTCCAGGCATGGACTGCCATTACTACACCCTGCAAGACATCCATCCAGCTGCTCACCACGCTGACCGCCCAACGTGGCCTGTGTTTGCGCAGAGCGTCACCAGCTGACCCCCCCCCCCCCCCCCCCCCCCGGCCCCACAACCAGGCACCACCTTGTGGCGGGGGCATCTTGTGGCTCACTCAAGGAGGAGTAGCACAGTGGATAGCACTGTGGCTTCACAGCGCCAGGGTCCCAGGTTCGATTCCCTGCTGGGTCACTATCTTTGCGGAGTCTGCACGTTCACCTTGTGGCAGGGCACCATTTGGCCCACTCGAGGATGCCCATAGGAGACCCCACAGGAGGTCACATACAGGAGCCGCAGAGCGCAGCACCGGTGGCAGGGACGGGTGCTGGAGTCCGAGGCCCCCTCGGTGCCAACCACCGACGGGGCCGGGGATGCGGAGGGTAAAGCGTCAGGGGGAAAGGTCGGGTTGTGGGAGGAGGTGGGACATGCAGGGCAGAGGCTGCTGTGCAGGCCGGGGCCACCGTGCAGCTCGCTGGACCTGGTTGGGCAGTTGGGTACCCACCATGCTAACATGTCCACCCTTTACCCGCTGCAGAGAATGGATTTCGGTATCCAACCAGGAGTGGTTGGCATCTGCCCAGCTGCCACTGTGGTGGGGGATGCAGTGAGGCTGTATGAGCAGGAGCTGCTCGGGGAGGGCCCTGCAGCGGCAGAGACTGTTCCAGAGGACTAGGAGCCAGCCAGTGAGGATGGCGAGCCATCCACCCAACAGGCTGGGGGGGGGGGGAGGAAGTGGGAAGTTGGCACTGCATCAGGCCCATGTGTACCCTGCAGTGCCTGTCATTCACAGACGTGCTGGACCAGGCGTGTCGTTGGCGACACCGGCTGACCAAGGAGGCTGTAGGGCATATCTGCCACATCATGGCGCACCTTGAGCCCGGGGGGGGGTTTGGGGTGGACACCTGATCCCGGTGGTTGTCAAGGTGACGGGCACTCTGAATCTTTACGCCATTGGATTCTTCCAGACGCCGATGCACAAGTGCATCTGCATCATAACGGAGACCCTATATGCCCAGACAGCACGACACGTCAACCTGAATATGGACCGAGTCCACCAGGTTTCCCGGGCAACGCGATTCACTCCCATCGTGAGGATGCCCCAGGTTCAAGGGGTGATTGACATACACAAGCCCCCAACAACCACCGTTGCATAAGGAGGTGCACTTCATGAACCGTAAGCGGTACCATTCCATGAACGTGCAGTTGGTGTGTGACCACATCATGCATGTCTGCTCCCGCTACCTGGCAGCGTGCACGACGCCTTCATCCTGGTGCACTCGACGGTACCCGACACCTTCGAGGCCCTCCCCCCGGGTGAGGGGTTGGCTTCTGGGCGACAGGGGCTTTCTGCTGCGGTGGTGGCTGATGATGCCTACCTGGAGGCCACAGGCTAACACGGGAACCTGCGACAACAACTACCCTGTCACGACCAGGAGCATCATCGAGTGGTGCATTGGTGTCCTGAAGAGAGACAGTTCAGATGCCTGGACCGCTCTGGAGGAGCCCTCCAGGAGAGCCCTAGGAGGGGCTCCCAACTTGTGGTACTTGTCCATTGGATGTGGGCTTTGCTGGCTGGGCCAGCATTTATTGCCCATCCTTCAGGGCAATTAAGAGTCAACCAAATTGCTGTCAATCTGGAGTCACATATAGGCCAGACAAGGTAAGGATGGCAGATTTCCTTCCCTGAGAGACATCATAGTGAACCAGACAATCGACAATAGTTTCATGGTCACCTTTAGACTTTTCTTTTTTTCCAATTCTTTTTTTTCAATTAAGGGGCAATTTAGCGTGGCCACTCCACATCTCTTTGTGGTTGTGGGGGTGAGACCCACCCAGACACAGAGATTTTCCACACAGGCAGTTACCCAGGGTCCTTCAGACTTCTAATTCCAGATTTTTATTGAATACAAATTTCACCATCTGCCATGGCAGGATTCAAACCCGTGTCATATCAGCCATGATTGAATGGAGGAGCAGACTCCATGGGCCAACTTGCCTAATTCTGCTCCTATGTCTTATGGTCCCCAGAGCAGGACCCTGGGTCTCTGGATTACTTGTCCAGTGACAATACCACCACGTCACTGCCTCCCCTAAATATACTGGAGGAGGAGGATGAGCGCCAGGCCTCGTCCGACGAGGAGGATGCGGAGGAGGGCCAGGATGGGCATAGGTCCCGGGCAGACACAAGAGGCCGCACATGCGCAGTTCTCAACATGCTGCACATGTGCTGTTCCCAATGTACCGCACATGCGCAGTTCTCAACACACTGCACATGCGCAATTCCCAATGTGCCATACACGTGTGGTTCCCACGCATGCACAGTTCCCAACATGCTGCACATGCGCGTTCCCAACATGCTGCACATGCGCCGTTCCCAACATGCTGCACATGCACAGTTCCCAACATGCTGCACATGCGCCGTTCCCAACATGCTGCACATGCACAGTTCCCAATGCAATGCACATGTGCTGTCCCCAACATGCTGCACATGTGCAGTTCCCAACACATGGCATGCATGCACAGTTCCCAACACACTGCATATGTGCAGTTCCCAACATGTTGCATATGTGCCATATATGCGCAGTTGCCAACGTGCCGCACATGCGCAGTTCCCAATGCAACGCGCATGCGCCGTTCCCAACATGCTGCACATGCGCCGTTCCCAACATGCTGAACATGCGCCGTTCCCAACACTCGGTACGCATGCACAGTTCCCAACACACTGCATATGTGCAGTTCCCAACATGTTGCATATGTGCAGTTCCCAACATGTTGCATATGTGCCATATATGCGCAGTTGCCAACGTGCCGCACATGCTCCATTCCCAATGCAACGCACATGTGCCGTTCCCAACATGCTGTACATGTGCCGTTCCCAACATGCTGCACATGCGTCGTTCCCAACATGCTGCACATGCACAGTTCCCAACATGCTGCACATGCACAGTTCCCAACATGCTGCACATGCGCAGTTCCAATGCAAGGCACATGCGCTGTTCCCAACATGCTGCACATGCACAGTTCCCAACATGCTGCACATCACAGTTCCCAACATGCTGCACATGCGCAGTTCCAATGCAAGGCACATGCGCTGTTCCCAACATGCTGCACATGCGCAGTTCCCAATGCAACGCACATGCGCTGTTCCCAACATGCTGCACATGCGCAGTTCCCAACGTTCTGCACATGCAGTAACTGGGGTAGCCCCCGCTGAGATGTTAATGGGTCATAGATTTTGTAGCGAAGGTGGGTTGTAACCAACATTTGCAAGGGCATTGCCCAGTTCGACATCGACCTCTTTGTTGCTTCGCACCTGATGACATAGTGTTCACATTTGTGACTTCAACAATGGTGCTCACTGGCTTACGGGGATTGTCGTCTGTCAAACGGGACCAGTCTCTTACTAAGATGGGGTCCAGGGGCACCTAATGAAATGACACCTCGATCACTTTCGCTCCTGGAGGATGTTCCCTCGTGAAGTGCCTCGAAAGAAGCCAGTCCCGGATCCTCCGGCTCCATTGCCAAACCAGCCTGCTGTGACACCTCCAGTCTCCCTCGACACCGACATGCCCAACGTTGCGTCTTCATGTCCAAGATGGAGTCACAAATCCCAGAGGTCTCGGATGCCGACTCCGTCGTTCAGCCTTGTCGACAATGCGGTGCATCAGCTCCATGAGGACTTACCGGAGCTGATGAGGCTTTGACATCAACAGCCTGCTCCTCCTTCTCCGTCTAATTGCTCGTTGAGTGGGTGTTTAGGGGGAGGGAGGAATGTAATATATACCGCATGGGATCGACAGGGTGGCAATGCTTGTCTTCCCCATGCTCCTTGCAGAGTACGGGCTGCCCCGCGAGGGGTGGGTAATCTCAATGATCCAGTGTATATCAGGTCAGCCAGTAAGGCCCTGACTAGATGGATCAATGTACGGATCTACCAGGAAGTGTACATATCTTGTTTGTAAATAAAACTTTGTTCTTATTTTCACTCGGTGTGGACTCTTCGTGTGTTTATTAAACACAGACTCCGAGGCATCTACAGGAATCCTAGCTCTCACCTTAGATATTCACGGAGCAAAGTTGGTTTGAGCTTCAGACCATTGTGGAGAGAGCAGTTGGGAGTTGTTAAACTTCAGATGTAGTCACAGATATAGGTTGAGAGGCGGTAGATTTAGAACTGAAATGAGGAGGAACTACTTCTCCTACTACTTATGAGCAGCACAGTAGCACAATGGGCAGCAGGGTAGCACAAATGGCGAGCACCGTGGCTTCACAGCGCCAGTGTCCCAGGTTCGATTCCCCACTGGGTCACTGTCTGTGCGGAGTCTGCACGTTCTCCCCATCTCTGCGTGGCTTTCCTCTGGATGCCGGATCCGGTTTCCTCCCACGGTCCAAAGACATGCAGGTTAGGTGGATTGGCCATGCTAAATTTTCCTTTGTGTCCAAAAAGGTTAGGAGGAGTTACTGGGTCACGGGGATAGTGCGGAAGTGAGGGTTTAAGTGGGTCGGTGCAGACTCGATGGGCCGAATGGCCTCCTTCCGCACTGTATGTTCTATGTTCTCACAGAGGGTGGTGAATTAATGGAACTCGCTGCCCCATTGTGCAGTGGAATTTGAGTCATTCAATGGTTTCAAGGCGCAGCCTGGTGGCACAGTGGTTAGCACTGCTGCCTCACGGCACTGAGGTCTCAGGTTCGATCCCGGCCCTGGATTACTGTCAATGTGGAGTTTGCGCATTCTCCCCGTCTTTGCGTGGGTTTCACTCCCACAACCTAAAGATGTGCAGGGTAGGTGAATTGGCCACAATAAATTGCCCTTTGACTGGAAAAAATGAATTGTGTACTCTAAAAAATTTTTTAATAAATTAAATGGTTTCAAGAAGGAGATAGATACATTTCTGATTTTAAAACAGGTTAAAGGTATATGGGCAACAGATGGCGAGGTGAATTTGAGACCAGGAAGAGATCAGCCATGATGTGATTGAAAGGCGGAGCAGCCTCGAAGGGCTGAATGGCCTCCATCTGCTCCTAATAGCTATGTTCCTCTGTTCTGGGAGGGGAATGATGATTCAAGGGTTTTTTAAATAAAAGACAATCAGTAGAGTGGACATGAAAGGGGGTGGAGATGGAATGTTGTTGACAAGGATAAACTGAGTACAATTTAATTGTGAAGATGTTATTCCTTTTAATTTTGGAACAAGCTGCCATCTGGCATTGGAGATGCATCAAAAAAAACAGATTAAACTGAAACAGAGTCACTGTCCATGTGAAGTTTGCACATTCTCCCCGTGTCTGCATGTGTCTCACCCCCACAACCCAAAGATGTGCAGGGTAGGTAGATTGGCCACGCTAAATTGCCCCTTCATTGGAAAAAAAATACACAATTGGCTACTCTAAATTTTTTTTAAAAAATAACGTAGCAGAGAAGGAAACAAAATGGAACCTGGACTAACAAACATTCCTTTTGATCACTGTTACAGCCACACTGATTCATAGCTACCCTGTACCTGCCCAGTGCGAAATTCTGATTTCAGCTATATTACTGGGATAGACAGAGTGGAGGAAGGGTTAACAAACACTGCAGGCACGGGAAGAATTGGGAAAGAGTGAAGTGATAATCTTTAGATTAGATCATCAGTGGCACTTTACGGCTGAGAGAAAGAGAAAGAAGGGAGAGAGAGAGGAGGAAGGGGGAAGATAGAAAGAGGGGGAGAGTGAGAGAGAGGGATTGAGAGAGAGAGAGAGAGAGAGGGAAGGGGGAAGATAGAAAGAGGGGGAGAGTGAGAGAGGGATTGAGAGAGAGAGCGCAGGAAGAGAGAGAGAGAGGGGGAAGGGGGAAAGATAGAGAGAGGGGGAGAGTGAGAGAGGGATTGAGAGAGAGAGCACAGGAGGAGAGAGAGAGAGGGGGATTGAGAGAGAGAGAGCGAGAGAGGGAAGTGAGAGTGGAGAGAACCAGAGAGAAGGGGCAGAGTGAGAGGCAGAGTTTTTTCATTCATGCGATGTGGGCGTCGCAGGCTGGGCCAGCATTTATTGCCCATCCCTAATTGCCCTTGAGTTAAGAGTCAACCAGATTGCTGTGTGTCTGGAGTCACATGTAAGCCAGACCAGATAAAGGCAGCAGATTTCCTCCCCTAAAGTTCATTAGTGAATCAGATGGTTTTTTATGACAATCAACAATGGATTCATGGTCATCATTAGATATTTAATTCCAGAGTTGTATTCAATTCAAATTTCCCTATCTGCAATGGTGGGAATCAAACTCGGGTCCCCAGATCATTACCCTGGGTTTCTGGTTTACTAGACCATTGACAATACCAGTATGTCACTGCCTCCAGAGAGAGGGAGAGAGAGAGGGAGAGGGAGAGAGAGAGAGAGAACATTTTTACACCAAGTACCCCGCTCATTCTCTGAAGTAGCAAGCAGTCTAACCACCATTCTACATCCACCCATCTTTCAAGATGATCTCCCTTGAACCAACAGTAGAGTCCCTACTTTGACAGAGATACCCCAATTGAGAAGCCTCTCAATCCCTCTCCATTTCAATACGTGCCTTGAATCAAGTGCCACGTTGTGCCTTGGTCACTCATACTGAGCATTGAGATCTTGCAATAGGCAAAGAAAGCTCCTCCCAAACTCAGGAGTAATCAGTTATATGGAAGGAGGGTGGGGGTGGGGGGAAACTTGGAAAAATTAAGTGCACTTGGAAGAAATTTAGTAAACACTATAGTTCTCTGCATAAGGGATTGGAAAGAAACGCAAGCATCAAAAGTTTCCATCTTCCAAAATAAGTCGCCATTTTCAGAAGTATCCACGAGGGCAGGCTCCAACCAATCCAACATACAGTAGACAACCCCTGGTCTTCTCTGAAACTAGTGCAGTGCCAAAATTAAAAAGTAGAAGAGGTTTGAAATGGAGGACTGGCTCATTCAGATAATGTCTAAATAATTGGAGTAAGAATTGCCCAAGGAAAGGACTTGAACTCTGAGTGGCTGTCAATGGATTCTTTGGCCATGTGATCCCCCAGTGTTGCAATTATAATTCTCTACATCAGTTTAAAATTGTGCCTGTTCAATCAAACTCCAATCTCTTGCCCTCTTAATCGCAATTGTTTCAAACACACAAGTGGTCTTCCAATTGCCCCTTAGATTGAGGAATGATCGGATTTTACTCATTTATGGGCAGCACGGTGGCATAGTGGGTTAGCCCAGCGGCCTCACGGCGCCAAGGTTCCAGGTTCGATCCCGGCTCTGGGTCACTGTCCGTGTGGAGTTTGCACATTCTCCCCGTGTTTCCATGGGTTTTGCCCCCAAAACCCAAAAGATGTGCGGGGTAGGTGAATTGGCCACGCTAAATTGCCCCTTAATTGGAAAAAAGAATGAATTAAGTAGTCTAAATTTATTTTAAAAAAAGATTTTACTCATTTCCACATACCAAGTTGCTGCAAAGTTAAATAAATTATTGCTCCTTCACTTTCAAGAGATTAGTTTGCATTGTACTGTGAGAATAACAGCAGTCACAGCGATCATCGTAGGAGGTCATTTCATTGCAGCAAAGCACACAATCCTCAGGGCTTCACAGGTAGTTGGAAGAATAACAACTACCAGGTACCAGGATCGTCGTTCAACAGTCAAAGTCATAACTGACAATTGACAGGCTGGACCGCCAGTTCAGACATCGGGTCCACTTCTATCCTTCCAGATCCTGACGCAGGCCAATGTTCCACATTTCCTGGGATTCCTAAGAGAAAGAAGAGTGGAGCAAAGTTACAAGAACATAGAACATAGAACGGTACAGCACAGAACAGGCCCTTCGGCCCTCGATGTTGTGCCGAGCAATGATCACCCTACTCAAACCCATGTATCCACCCTATACCCGTAACCCAACAACCCCCTCTTAACCTTACTTTTTAGGACACTACGGGCAATTTAGCTTGGCCAATCCACCTAACCCGCACATCTTTTTTTAAATAAAAATTTAGAGTACACAATTATTTCTTCCAATTAAGGGGCAATTTAGCATGGCCAATCCACCTACTCTGCACATTTTTTTTTTGGGTTGTGGGGGCGTAACCCACGCAGACACGGGGAGAATGTGCAAACTCACACAGACAGTGACCCAGAGCCAGGATCGAACCTGGGACCTCAGCGCCGTGAGGCGGTTGTGCTAACCACTAAGCCACCGTGCTGCCCCTAACCCGCACATCTTTGGACTGTGGGAGGAAACCGGAGCACCCGGAGGAAACCCACGCACACACGGGGAGGACGTGCAGACTCCGCACAGACAGTGACCCAGCCGGGAATCGGACCTGGGACCCTGGAGCTGTGAAGTACTTATGCTAACCACCATGCTACCGTGCTGCCCCAACAGACAGACAAGGTTAATCATAACAAAACGAGGGCAACCAGTGTCAGGGAATAAATGCAGCCTAGCCGGCGTCATCCATTTTGCAAGCACACGTATATATTGGACTTTAAATCTCACAAGGTAAGGGATCCACCCTCACCTCTCCAATGTAGAGCAGATTGCAAATGGATAATGTTGCAGCGGCAAAATGCCTCACAAATAGGAGTAAAGAAATTGATTTTTAGCCAATGCGGGAAGAGAGGAGAAGTTGCTGACTACAATTAAATGAACAGGGCGGGGATGTCCAGGGCGGGGATAAATGTGGGGTCTTTTCTCACTCTGAGTCTGATATAATGGAGCATTCCTCACAGATGCGACAAGCTTACTCACCCTTGTTTGGTGGCTCGCTTCCCACCTGTTGCAAAGTAGAAATGGCTGCAACCCACTCTTGCATTTCACTCCTGCACAGTCCAAACACAGAGCAGACATATTGAAGGGCAAGGTTACGATTCATCCCATTCAGAATGACACACATGAAAATGGATTAATAAAACCAATCGAGTAGAAGGTAAAGAGCAAATGATTGCGAATGCAGGTCTGACAGCATCTGTGGAGAGGGAAGGGAGCTAATGTTTCAAGTCGGGATGACTTTGTCAGGATGGGGTTGACAAAGAGTCATCCAGAATCTAAACGTTTGCTCCCTTCTCTCTCCACAGTAAAAGGATACCCTGATCACTGACTGCTTTTAGGATTTAGAATTGGACCCCAAATTCTTCTGGAGAAAATAGAAATCTTGCAATTAAGATGCTAGAGGGGTGGCACAGTGGCGGAGTGGTGAGCACTGCTGCCTCAAGGCACCGAGGACCCAGGTTCGATCCCGGCCCCAGGTCACTGTCCATGTGGCATTTGCACATTTGCCCCGTGTCTGCGTGGGTCCCATAGCCACAAACCCAAAAGTTGTGCAGGATCGGTAGATTGGCCACACTAAATTGCTCCTTATTGGAAAAAAAGAATTGGACACTCTAAAATAAAAAAAAACAGAAAGCTAGGTTAGGTGGATTAGCCATTTGAAATTGCCTGTAGTGTAATGTCCAAAAGGTTAGGTGGGGTTGCAGGGATAGGGTGGGGGAGTGGGGTGCTCGTTCAGAGGGTCGGTGTAGACTCGATGGGCCGAATGGCCTCCTTCTACACTGTAGGGCTTCTATAAGAGTAAGAGGGGAAGAAAATGCAAGCGAGCAGAAGAAACAGGAGCAAGATGGAAGAGCAAACAAATGTTATGATGGGCAAGTCAAACTACTTATCTTAAATGTCAACCTGCCCCTTCATACACTGACTTGCTAAGAATTTCCAGTGCTTTGATCGTAGGATTTTATCTATGTTGTTTATCCATAAACACTTACTCATTTCCTGCTCCCACGATAACATTTCTGTTTGGATGCCTTGTCATTCTCGACAAGACAGAGAACAAAAACCAGCACCTTCGCCTCGAAGCAGTTAACTCTCACCTTTGAGATGCTGGCATTGTCCAGTCCAGGAAATCTACCATTCCTGGCGGAAGGAGAGAGAAAATCAAAATCCTGAGTTGTGCGAGAATAGTTGGAGGGTTGAAATCCAGTAATCATTTCCGGCTTTGAATTTAAGAAACAAAAAGACCTTATTAATAGGATTGACTAGGGGGCGGCATTGTATCCTCACGGCGCTGAGGACCTGGGTTCGATCCCGGTGCCGGAGTTTGCCGTGTCTGTGTGGAGTTTGCACATTCTCCCTGTGTCTGTGTGGGTCTCTCACCCCCACAACCCAAAGATGTGCAGGGTAGGTGGATTGGCCATGCTAAAATGCACCTTAATTGGAAAATAAAAGAATTGGGTACTCTAAATTAGTAAAAATAAAATGAATAGGATCGACTCCAACTAAGCATTACAGAAATCTGTCTAATTTGCGAAAATTTATAACGGTTCAACGCTAACCAGTAATCTTTTTCTTCATCATTTAAGGATGCGTTGCTGGCTAGGCCAGCAAATAATTTCCATTCCCAGTTGCCTTGGAGAAGGTGGTGGTGAGCTGCCCCCTTGAACCGCTGCAGTCTATCTGGTGTAGGTGCTGTTAGGGAGAGGGTGCGCCAGGATTTGGGCCTAGCGACAGTGAAAGAAATATATTTCCAAGCCAGGGTGGTGAGCGGCTTGGAGGGGAACCTCCAGGTGGGTGATGTTCCCATGTGGCTGCTACCTTTGTCCTTCTAGGTGGCAACGGTTGTGGGTTCCTACAGTGCATCTTGTAGATGGTACACACTGCTGCTAATGTGTGTCGGAGATGAAGGGAGTGAATGTTTGTGGAAGGGATGCCAATCCCAATCAAATGGGCTGTATGTGGAACTGGTAGCAATGTAGGAGTTGGCCCCTCACCCATCATGAGTTTGTGACTGACTGATTGTCGCCCTCGGTTTCCTGTCCCCATGGATAGGGATCTGATATACTTGAGTAAAATGTCAGTAACATTTACTTCTTTTTCCATTTTCCATCATATTTTATTATAATCCATTTAATTATGCATCTTCAGCCTTGTTGAAGCAGCATGTCAGACAACACTTCCCACAATATTGCCTGTTGAAGTGACATGAACACACCAGCACCACACTCCTCAGACGGACATCACACCGCAGACAATAGATTTTTCCATATTCAACACCTTGTAAGGTTTAAGGACAGCAAGCTTGACCTTCTTCCTCTCATGCTGGTTTTTCTTTGGTGTGGTGTAAGACTTCTTCTTCCTCTCTTGGCACCACCACAAAGCCTCAATACAAGATGCAAAGTTGACTCCTTTTGGATGTTGGAATCAGAGAGTGTACGGCCATCCTCCAACTGTTTTCCAGCAAAGGTCAGTCGCTGCTGATCAGGGGGAATACCTTCTTTGGGGCAGCAGGGTAGCATGGTGGTTAGCATAAATGCTTCACAGCTCCAGGGTCCCAGGTTCGATTCCCGGCTGGGTCACTGTCTGTGTGGAGTCTGCACGTCCTCCCCCTGTTGCGTGGGTTTCCTCCGGGTGCTCCGGTTTCCTCCCACAGTCCAAAGATGTGCGGGTTAGGTGGATTGGCCATGCTAAAGTGCCCGTAGTGTCCTAATAAAAAGTAAGGTTAAGGGGGGGGGTTGTTGGGTTACGGGTATAGGGTGGATACGTGGGTTTGAGTGGGGTGATCATGGCTCGGCACAACATTGAGGGCCGAAGGGCCTGTTCTGTGCTGTACTGTTCTATGTTCTATGTTCTATGTCTTGAATCTTAGCCTTTACATTTTCAATAGTATCTGAGGGCTCAACCTCGATGGTTATCGTTTTCCCCGTGAGGGTTATCACAAAGATCTGCATTTTCAGGTCCAATCCACCCAATCCTCGCCCGAAAAGGTCAGCATTGAAAGAGCACGTTTACTTATTTCTTATTATTTTATAAATTTATAAATTTGGAGCACCCAATTCTTTCTTTTCCAATTAAGGGGTGATTTAAGGAGCCAATTCATCTGCCCTGCACATCTTCGGGTTGTGGGGGTGAGACCCACGCAGACATGGGGGGAATGTGCAAACTCCACACGGGATCGAGCCCGGGTACTCAGCGGCGTGAGGCAGCAGTGCTAACCACTGCCCCACTGTGCCGCCCCAGAAACATTTCTAAGTTTAGAATCAATGCAAATGGCCAACGTAGCCATTTGACTCATGGAAACAAAATGCAAAATAAATGACACACTTACTCTTTCCTAGACAGCAACAGGAGATCATTAAATAGATGAATATAGATAGAAGTAGTTGCACTTCCAGGTTTCTGTCCAGATTCAGGGCCAGATATCTCATTAAGTTCACCTTCTTTGACCAGGAAACGTGTTTGGGAAATAAGAGGAAGAAACTGCAGAGTAGGAGGAAGAGAGTTGTTCATTGCTCAGTGGTAAAACCGGAAAAGCAAAAAGAAAAGGGCAGCAGGGTAGCATGGTGGTTAGCATAAATGCTTCACAGCTCCAGGGTCCCAGGTTCGATTCCCGGCTGGGTCACTGTCTGTGTGGAGTCTGCACATCCTCCCCGTGTGTGCGTGGGTTTCCTCCGGGTGCTCCGGTTTCCTCCCACAGTCCAAAGATGTGCGGGTTAGGTGGATTGGCCATGCTAAATTGCCCGTAGTGTCCTAATAAAAGTAAGGTTAAGGGGGGGGGGGGGTTGTTGGGTTACGGGTATAGGGTGGATACGTGGGTTTGAGTAGGGTGATCATGGCTCGGCACAACATTGAGGGCCGAAGGGCCTGTTCTGTGCTGTACTGTTCTATGTTCTATGTTCTATCTCAATTCTCAACACATTCTCCAAACCCTTGTCACAGTCAGCCAAGCTCAGGGTTATTTGGATTAATTTCTACAAGAGGCCTTTACTTTTCACTCTTTTTAGCACCTCATCCTCAGCGTTTCAACACTGAAAACGGCCCTGGCCCACCTTGATCCTTGCTGGACAGGATCACAGCAATGGCTTGGCGGATAGAAAAGGTAGTTCACAGCCGTCCAGGCGGCTAAGAATGAACCTTTTGAAATGGAGTCAATCCCCACCCCCACCAACCTCTGCCTAAGGCTTAAGCGGTTTATTATGGCTCTTCAACAAAACTTGCCCTGAAGGTTTAGGGCTGGGCACACACACACACACACACACACACACACGCACTTCAAACAGATTTATACAAAGAGATTTTTGAGGAAAAATTATTTCTCTCTAAGGGTCGTGAATCTGTGGAATTCACTACCCAGAGTGCCAGTGGATGCCGGGACTTTGAGTGAATTGAAGGAGGAGATGGGCAGATCTCTAAATTAATCATGGGTTGACGGGTTATGGAGAACGGGCAGGAAAGTGGAGTTGAGGCCAAGATGAGATCAGCCATGATCGTATTGAATGGCGGAGCGGACTCGCGGGCCTGAATTGTCTAATGCTGCTCTGAGTTTTTATGAATAATGTTGTGTGCCAAAAAATTATTATTACAAATAAAAATAAAAAATGCTGAATAAACCCAGCTGGTCTGGCAGCATCTGTCAAGAGAGAGAAACAGAGGACAGCACGGTGGCCTAGTGGTTAGCACAACCGCCTCACGGCGCTGAGGTCCCAGGTTCGATCCCGGCTCTGGGTCACTGTCCGTGTGGAGTTTGCACATTCTCCCCGTGTCTGCGTGGGTTTCGCCCCCACAACCCAAAAATGTGCAGAGTAGGTGGATTGGCCACGCTAAATTGCCCCTTAATTGGAAAAAATAATTGGGTAATCTAAATTTTTCTTAAAAAAAGAGAGAGAAACAGTTAACATTCCGGGTCCGTATGGCTCTTCTTCCGAAATGAAGAGAGGTGGAAATGTAACAAATTATGTAGCCCGAGAGGCAGGTGGAGCAGGATAGGGTCAGGTCAGCGTAGGAGAGAGTTGGCAAAGGTGGCATGGACATTTCTGACGATTTATTACTCTGGTTTAAACTTCTTCCGTTCATTGTTGGCTGCCAAGCAGTTGGGAGTACGAATCCTTTCTACTCAAACATTCAGTGTGGGTCAGCAATAAAACAGCAATTCCAAAAGAAATTGTACAAGGGCAGGAACCAAATATGGGTTCTGATGAATCGTAATGACTTGAATTTTTTTTACAAAGAATTTGCAGTGCAGAAGGAGGCCATTCGGCCCATCAAGTCTGCACCGGCTCTTGGAAAGAGCACCCTACCCAAGGTCCACACCTCCACCCTATCCCCATAACCCAGTAACCCCACCCAACACTAAGGGCAATTTTGGACATTAAGGGGCAAGTTAGCACGGCCAATTCACCTAACCTGAACGGGCGGATTTCTCTGCTCCCCACGTGCCGTTGGAGAATCGTGGGAGGGCCTCCCGACATTTTTTACGACCCCCAGCGATTCTCTCTCCCCCCCCCCCACCACCACCACCACCACCCCCCCCCCCCCCCCCCCCCCCCCCCCCCCCCGGGCTCGGAAAAATTGCCACTCGCCGTTTTTCACGGCGAACGGCGATTCTCCGAGCCCGATGGGCCGAGCGGCCGGCCCTTCACGCCCGTTTCACCACGGCAGCAACCACACCTGGTCGCTGCATTCGTGAAACGGGCGGCAGATGCCCGTTTGGGGCATCTAGGGGTCGGATTGGGACGGGAGCACCACGACTGTACTCGGGAGGGGGCATGCCCGCGATCGGTGCCCACCTATCGTTGGGCCAGCGTCCAAAACGGACGCTCTCTTTCCCCTCCGCCGCCCGGCAAGATCAAGCCGCCACATCTTGCCGGGCGGCTGAGGAGAAAGACGGCCACCGCGCATGCGCGGGTTCGTGCCGTCTGCGTGATGAAGTCATCCGCGCATGCGCGGGAACCGGCAACCCGCGCATGCGCAGATGACTTCACATTCTCGGTGTGACAAGGTCGCTGCCAAGAAAAACGGAGGCCCGCTCCTAGCCCCCCGGGTGGGGGTAAATTAGGTGCGGGGAGTGGGCTCCGAGGCCGTCGTGAACCTCGGCCGAGTTCACGACGGCCTTCACGAATTTGGCCCCCTGTGGAGAATTCCGCCCCACATCTTTGGACTGTGGGAGGAAGCCGGAACACCCGGAGGAAACCCAAGCACACACGGTGAGGATTTGCAGACTCCGCCGAGACAGTGACCCAAGCCGGAATCAAACCTGGGACCCTGGAGCTGTGAAGCAATTATGCTAACCACTGTGCTACCGTGCTGCCCATTGGTGTTACTTTCCACAGATGCTGTGTTTTCCAAATATTGATTCCGTGCTGTTTTGTACCAAATATTCTTCGCCCTTCGCAACAAGACTTTGAAGAGTCAACTACCTCTGGCAGTGAGGAGTCGATGCATTTTGCTGATCGATTTCCTGATGGTGTGCATCTGGAGCTAAACATCAGGAAACCAAGCACCTCCCGCATTTCATTTCAGTGTCTCACTATCAAGGCACACCTTGGTCCTGGCAAATTCCAGTTGTTTCTCCAGAGACACGAGGTCTTCAATCTGTCGCATCCTCTTCACATTTTCGTTACATTCCTGTACTATCTGTAGGAGGAACAGCAGAAGGATATTTTTTCCTCTGATCCTCAAACCTTGCTGCGTAACCACTACCCCCTCCTGCCCATGTTTGTGAAGTAATCGCTCTCCTTCATAACCTGAAAAACTGGTTTCTTTCAAATAAAACAAAATAAGATTGGAGTGACACACAAGGAGGGTTCAAAGCAGCTTTGGTTGAGTATTCCAACGCTGCACAATGCTCTGGTGAAATACCAATATTTAATCCATGCGTCCTTCATGTACCTGCCAACAAGACCAACCAGCTTTTCTAAGACGGCCATTTGTAAATGGTTTGAGTAAATGGAGTGCGGGTAGCACGGTGGCGCAGTGGTTAGCAATGCTGCCTCACAGTGCCGAGGTCCCAGGTTCGCTCCCGGCTCTGGGTCACTGTCCCTGTGGAGTTTGCACATTCTCCCCGTGTTTGCGTGGGTTTCGCCCCCGCAACCCAAAGATGTGCAGGATAAGTGGATTGGCCGTGCTAAATTGTCCCTTAATTGGAAAAAATGAATTAGGTACGCTAAATTTATTTTTTAAATGAGTGAATGGAATGCTACAGTAATGATTTCTCACTGCATGTGTAGACATGTACTGAGGGATAGAATCAGAAAACCCTATCATGTGAGAGTACCTTTAAGAAATGGGTGTTTATTACTGCAGTGATGTCAGAATGTGGGTGAAGCTGGGCTGTCTGTCAGCTTTTTACTTTTGTTTTAGGCTGCTTGCTGCAGAGTATGTTTTAGTTTCATTTTCAGAGCTGGATAGCTGCAGTCACAGACAGAAGGTGTATGAGTCGCTCTCTCTCTAATCTAAAAACTGTAAATCGATCCTTTGGTGATTTAAAACGAATAACTGCTCTCAGTAGTGACTTTAACCTGATGTGCTTCTGTTAAAAGTTCTTTTTTAAGTCTTATGGATGTTAAAAGGACAGCTTAAGGATTACGTAGTGTTATATTCTTTGGGGTTGTATTTGAACTGATGGTTGCTAAGATGTTCACTGTAAGTTTTAAAAAGGTTAACTTGAGTTTATAGAATAAACATTGTTTTGCTTTAAAAAATACTTTTCCATTTCTGCTGTACCACACCTGTAGAGTGGGCCATGTGCTCCCCATACCACAATCTATTACAAGTTGTGGGTCAGGTGAACTCCATGATACACTTCTGTAAACCCTGGCCCATAACAACCCCTACAATGCAGAAGGCGGCCACGGAAATTAAATGAAAAATGAAAAATGAAAATCGCTTATTGTCACGAGTAGGCTTCAATTAAGTTACTGTGAAAAGCCCCTAGTCGCCACATTCCGGCGCCTGTCCGGGGAGGCTGATACGGGAATCGAACCGTGCTGCTGGCCTGCTTGGTCTGCTTTAAAAGCCAGCGATTTAACCCAGTGAGCTTGCAATGACCCTCTGAAGGATCACCACCCAGGTCAAATCCCCCCCGTCCACCTCACCCTATCCTCATAACCTAACTTGCACAACCCTGGGGTAGCATGGTAGCGCAGTGTTTAGCACTGCTGCCCCACCGCGCTGAAGAAACAAAATGGACTATATTATTATGCTTGTTTGCGTATGTTGTTTTTTTTTAAATAAAGGCATCAGGGGCATCATGGTGGCGTAGTGGGTTAGCACTGTGTCCTCACGGTGCCGAAGTCCCAGGTTCGACCACACTAAATTGCCCCTCAATTGGGAAACAAAAATAATTGGGTACTCTAAATTTATTTTTAAAAACCTGCACATTCCTGCAGAATGAGGGGCAATTTAGCACGGCCAATCCACCTAACCTGCACAACTTTGGACTGTGGGAGGAAACTGCAGCACCCGGAGGAAACCCATGCAGAGACGGGGAGAACATGCAAACTCCACACAGACAGTCACCCAAGGCCGGAGTTGAACCTGGGTCCCTGGCACTGTGAGGCAGCAGTGCTAACCACTGTGCATTATCCAAGATCTGGGTGCAAACCTTTCCACAGGACATGAATCTTGCTTTCACTCAGTCCCATGGGCAGCAAGGCCTATAAAGAGCTGACAGAACAACATTCAGTTCACAACTGTAGCGTCAATGTCGTTCAAGTCTAGGCTGTAAAGTAAAAGCAGCTACTCAGACAAACAGGGGCTGCCCTCAGGTCAGACAGTTTGCCCAACAAAAAGGTAATGAGCCTCCCCTCCCCGATTGCCTCCACAGTTTTTCACCTGCCATCACTCACTCTGGTGAAGCCAGCAGTAGGATTTTCTGAAACAGACCCCAAAGATAACTGGTTGCTGGACAGCCATCAAAGATGGGGCTCTCTCTCCAACACAGCCCAAAGACTTGACTTGCATGGGACAAGTGAGAAATTTCTCCACCTCCGATGTCAACAGTCCAATTCATTGCAGCAACTATATTTAAAATGCTGGAGTGAAGAGACAGAATGCAAGACAAGTTTAAAACTAGAAATGGTACGCTGGAACAAACTCAGCAGGTCTGCCAGCTCTATTAGGAGAGAAACAGAGTTAACGTTTCGAGTCCTTTGACTCTTCATCTAAAACCAATAGATTTGGGAGAGAAGCCTCCAGACTTCCCATGGAGGCTTCCCATGAAACTAGGTTTGCCCCAGCCTCAAGGCTTTGCTAAGAAAAGCTTTCATTTCATCTCACAATCAGAATCAGCAGGGGCTGGATTCTCCTCTACCCGGCGGGGCGGGGGGGTCCCGGCGGGATGGAGTGGCGTGAACCACTCCGGCGTCGGGCCGCCCCAAAGGTGCAGATTTCTCCGCACCTTTAGGGGCCAAGCCCTCACCTTGAGGGGCTAGGCTCACGCCGGAGTGGTTCCCGTCCCGCCGGCTGGCGTGGCCTGCGGACGTCCGCGCATGCGCAGGGGAGGGGGTCACTTCCGCGTCGGCCATCGTGAAGGCTATGGCCAACGCGGAAGGAAAAGAGTGCCCCCATGGCACAGGCCCGCCCGCCGATCGGTGGGCCTCGATCGCGGGCCAGGCCACCGTGGGGGCACCCCCCCAGGGCCAGATCGCCCCGCGCCGCCCCCCTTGGACCCCGGAGCCCGCCCGCGCCGCCAATCCCGCCGGTAAGGGAGGTGTTTTGATTCACGCCGGCGGGACCGGCGTTTCAGCAGCGGGACTTCGGCCCATCGCGGGCCGGAGAATCGCCGGGGGGGGGGGGCCCGCCGACAGTCGCGGCGCGATTCCTGGCCCCGCCAAATCTCTGGTGCCGGAGACTTCAGGAGACGGCAGGATTCACGCCGCCCCCCCGGCGATTCTCCGACCCGGCAGGGGGTCGGAGAACCGTCCTCTCTCCCACTTCCAGGATTTGAAGTCTCTCAAACCACCCGCGATATGGCTGATGAATTTTGAGAGGACTAACAAGGCAAAAGAATACACTCCAAAATGGTAACCCAATTGGAGAGGGGTGGAACCTCTTGGTAACCCATTGGAGAGGTTCTGCGGTTGGTCCTGATGTCCCGGGGGGCTTTCTTTGAGATTGGGATGCCCTAATCTCTGAATCCCAGCTTTGCCGATAGGTTTAGGCCACACCAGCAGCCCCCCCCACCCCCCCGCCCCACCCTCCCCCCAGTTGTCTGTGTGGTCCTCGCCAGCGCTTTGAAATTGCACAGAGTGGGAGACACGGTAGCACAGTGGTTAGCACTGTTGCTTCACAGCTCCAGGGTCCCAGGTTTGATTCCCGGCTTGGGTTACTGTCTGTGCGGAGTCTGCACGTTCTCCCCGTGTGTGCGTGGGTTTCCTCCGGGTGCTCCGGTTTCCTCCCGCAAGTCCCAAAAGACTTGCTTGTGGTGAATTGGACATTCTGAATTCTCCCTCTGTGTACCCGAACAGGCGCCGGAATGTGGCGACTAGGGGCTTTTCACAGTAACTTCATTGCAGTGTTAGTGTAAGCCCAAAAGATTACTATTTTTAAAAAAGAGCGCTGTTTTAATCGGGCTGGGAAAAGCTGCTGTGGAACCAGTGAGTTCCACTTTTCTCGCCTGACCCAGCACTTTGATTTTGGGGAAGACTCCACGATAGATGGCAGTTTCCATCTCGTTACCATGGCAACTGCTCTTACAATGCACACACCGCTGTCCGTTTGTCTTAATAGAGGTAAGCTGCACCAAGTATGGGCAGAACAAGCAGCCTTTACAGTAAGCAGCTGGAAACCAACTTCACTCCTACATGGGCTAAAATGTCTATGAGACGGGGCGGCACGGTGACGCAGTGGTTAGCACTGCTGCCGCACGGCCCCGGGTCACTGTCCTTGTGGAGTTTGCACATTCTCACCGTGTCTGTGTGGCTCTCACCCCCACAACCCAAAAGATGTGCAGGGTAGATGGATTGGCCAGGCTAAATTGCCCCTTAATTGGAAAAAAAAATTGGCGACTCTATAAAAAAAAAGAAGAAAAGGTGTCTATGAGCCCTGAAACTATAGGGTGAAAATCATCACCTCGACTGATCACTTGGTCTCACTGGGGTTAAACGTCTTTAGGAGGGGGTAATAATAATAATAATAATAAACTTTCATTGTCACGAGTATGAAGTCACTGAGAAAAGCCCCTAGTTGCCACATTCCGGCGCCTGTTCGGAAGGGGGGCCGGTTCGGGAATCTGAACACTGCTGGCCTTGTTCTGCATTACAAACCAGCTGTCTAGCCCACTGAGCTAAACCAGCCCAATGTAAGGGAAGAACAAAGAGAAAGAGAGGGATGGCTTTGGGTACAAAGGTTTTAAATGCAGAGAGAGAGTGAGATACTGAAGGCCTTTACCTCGAGCATAATCGTCAGCCGGGTGATGCATTGGAATGGCAGGATCAGAAAGGACTTCAGCAATTGCCGCTGGCAGATTGGCTGCTCCTCCAGTTTCTTCAGAACCTGCACAAATTCCTTATCCAGCCTGTTGGAGAACCAGGCAGAAATGCAGGGGTTAGAGATGGGGATTACACACGAGCAGCTCACACACCCTCTCTGGTCACCGCCACCCCCCCCCCCCCCCCCACCTCCTTCTTGCCCGCATCAGCTGACAGCATATTTTCAAACTGCAACGCTACCTCCTGCTACTTAGACTTGCCCGCCTATCTGGGATTCACTGGCCAGTTGGTTAGCGGCTCAGTCATAGGCCACTTTCTCCCATCACATTTTATCCTGCAACCTCTTCATTTCAGCCTGAAGCCTGATGGACCCAGCCACACGGTCTTGGGACAGGCAGAACAGAACTCAGTCTTGTTGAACCTGTTGCTCGTTCTGGTGAGTGTGCTTTACACTCAATTGGCTCTGTTTTATTACCTTGCTCTAGAGTCGCCAGGTATCTTTATGATACCACCACGAGGTTCAAGTTCAAGTGCTGATCAATAACTCGGTACACCAATTAGTAAGGTTCAAATCAAAACACGTTTATTATATACAGTTAATCGCTACTCATGCATAAACACTACAAAACTAGACTATCTCTACCACTACAGGCCAATACTTATCTTTGGAAAAGAACCCACTGGGTCAGGGAACAATGGCTTCTTGTTCAATCCTGAGACTGCAGGCTTCCAACTGGTATGGACTAAGGGTCAGGAGCGTCTATCTCGTAGCGTGCATTGACTGGACACTTACTTGTCGGTGTAGCTGTTAGCTAGGCCTCTCCTTCTCACGGTCAAGAGTTCTTCCAAGCTGCTAAGATGCTCTGCTGGGAGGGCCGGCTAAGAGAGTGAATTGAACTTGGGACCTGTCTTTTATAGGCCCCAGGGGCTTTGTGCCCTTTTGGGCGGACCCCGTTCCTGCCTCCAATTAATTGGATCATGTACCAATCGATCGGTTTGAATTCCCCCAATAATGGGGCTGTTCGCTGATCGTTGGGCGTTCCTTGGGTGCTCGTTAGTCTCTTTTGTCTTGGACTCCTGCTGGCGCCGAGGAGTCTTGTTTTGACCGTTCTCGACTGTTACCATTGTGCCCGGGAATCGCTCATTAATATTCAAATTGCTGGTTTCAATGCTGTCTGCTTTCTGCGAGTCGAATATACAGGAAAGCTTTGCAAACTGCTTGCTTCTCTGAGCCTGTCCATTTTTCCCTGCGTTCTTTGCGAATCTCCATTTGAAACTAGGGAAGTGGCCAACCCAGGTGGCTACAAACCATCAGCAGTGCAGCGCAAAGATGTGATGGCATTTGAGCAGAAAGGGTTCACGTGAATGGTTCCAAGGATGAGCAACTTCTGATACGTCAATCGATTGGAGATGTTGGCACTCTTTCCCTTGGAGAAGAGGGGTTTGGGGAGATTTGGGAGAGGTGTTCACAATTGAGAGGATCTGGATAGAGGAGATAGGGGAAAACTGTTCTTACGGATGGAAGGATCGAGGACGAGAGGGCACAGATTAACGGTATCCGACAAAAGATGCAATGGAGGCATAGAAACTAGGAGCTGGAGTAGGCCATTTGGCCCTTCGAGTTTGCTCCACCATTTAATATGATCATGACTGCTGCTTTCTCCCCATACCCCTTGATGCCATTAAAACCTAAATCACATCTATCTCTTTCTTGAATACATTCAGTGACTTGGCTTCCACTTCTGTGCGGAGTTTGCACGTTCTCCCGTGTCTGCATGGGTTTCCTCCGGGTGCTCTGGTTTCCACCCACAGTCCAAATATGTGCAGGTTAAGGTGGACTGACCATGCTAAATTGCCCCTTAGTGTCCAAAGATGTGCAGATTAGGTGGATCAACGGGGTTCTGGGGATGGAGTGGGGAGTGGGCCTGGACAGGGTGCTCTTTCAGAGGATTGGTGGAGACACGATGGGCCGAATGGCCTCCTTCTGCACTCTGGGGTCTGTGATTCTATTATCATCTGAAAAGGAATAATGTACAGGGTAACAGGGAGAAGATGGGAGAATGGCACCAGAGACATTGCTCATTTCAGAGAACCAGTGCAGCGGAGATGGGTCGAATGGCCTCCTTCCGTCCCCTTAACAATTTGGGTCCTGTGAAAGGGGGGTGTGGGGGGGTGGGCTGCTGAAGAGGAAGGAGGGAGATCAGGAGGTGCAACTGAGCAGACAGCAGTGTAGACTTGTTAAGGGTTTGTGTGTGTGTATGTGTGTGTGAGTGTGTAGCCAGGCGTGTGGAAGGATCATACAGCAGTCAGTGGGTCGTGGAGCATGTTGAATACGCTGGATCTCTGGCGCAACCTAGTATCATTAGACTGGATCATTATACAGGACATAGACTCTGTGAAAATTAGCACAGTGCTGAAGCACAATGTCACTAATGTCTCTTAACAAGATATTCTCCCCCAGACGTTCCTCCAGGTCCAGTTGAAACCTGTCCCATAACAAGCTACAGTCAGTTTAACTAGAAAGACAAGTGTGCAGATAAATGTGCATCGGGGCCCACTTCAAGCAATTTACTGTATGAATGAGGAAACCTACAAAGCTCCCAGTTAACATTGTCCTCATGTCCAAAATAATCTGGCTGGCCAGGCAACCCTCGCTTCAGTGTTTCTCTCTCCCTCCATTCTCCCCCCTCTCCAAGCAGCACTCAACTCTTGCTATGATCCAGATGCATGGCTGTCTACAAAATCTTGTGTAAATGGTCTTTGGTGTTTGATCCCAAACAATGAACAGAGGCAAACTATTCATAAATCAAGGGTACCAACAACCAGGCCTGTACATTTTCCTGCATATGTGCTTTCCCCCGAGGGGGAAATGAGAAGGGGTGGGGGGGATACTGAATGAACTATAGAACACTCACCACTGTCCAGCTACATATATAAGAGTTCAAATTGGTAACTTTCATAGAATCATGGGATCCCTATGGTGCAGTGGGAGGCCATTCGGCCCATCGAGTCTGCACAGGGGCTCTGAAAGAGTACTCCAAGCTCAATCTCCCCGCTCTATCTCAATAACCCCTCAACCCAACCTACGCATCTTTTCTTTTGGACACTAAGGGGCAATTTACCAAACCTCCACATCTTTGGACCGTGGGAGAAAACTCGGAGCCCCCGGAGGAAACCCACGCAGGTGCAAGGAGAATGTGCAAACTCCACATAGACAGTGACCCAAGGTCAGAATTGAACCCGGGTCTCTAGCGCTGTGAGGCAACAGTAGTACACTATGATGATGCCTTTACCCCATGCTCGGTGTTTCAGTAAGCTCTTTTTGCTCAGATGCTTTCTTAAAATGTTCAGATTTGCTTTCTGGAAGAATAATTATGGGTTTAGTAACCTTTTGGCCTGTGCACCTACCTTTCAGTCGTGTCCTTCACCTCCTGCATATTGGAGAAGAGCATGTGCCTGTCTGTGAGGGTCAGCATATCCACCAGCTCTGGGCACTCACTGAAATGATTGACGGCCACCGTCAAGCTCCCCAGGTATGACTCCTCGGAGGTAATAACTTCAAACATTGCCTGAGGAGTGGAAACAGTGGAAACACAACTACAACTTTAAGTGCCGAGTCTCACGAACTCTATTCCCACTCGCACCTCTGTTATCACCAGATGAACTTCGAGAACATCGAGAAAAATAAACAAAGTGCTCTTGCGCAAATTTAGTCTATTCCACAGAGGGCCTGAATGTATGTGGATTCAACTGTTCAGTTCACATCCCATCCACATAAAAACTCTTACTCGAGGACCTAGAAATCTTTCTCTGTTTTGGTTATCGTAGCCTTGATTTAATAATTGACCTCAAACACAGCAGATTGGTAACTGGAGAATATCTAGGATGGTATTTGGTGGTGAATGCAGAAAATGTTATATATTATATTTTATATTTGTGGCAGTAATGTTATAACTAGCCTGGGTTGAGGCACATATCTGTTGCAGTAATATTATTAAAGAACCTAGGTTAAGGTATCCAGACTGTGTGTCTGCTACAACTATAATTAAGAGTCCCAAAAGATGAGGTCATGATTGATTCCAACCACTTCCTTGGTTACGGAAAAGCAGTTAATGGAATTGTGCTTTGATTGCTGGAGATACCCTGGAGAATAGGTCATTTATGAGGGGTTGCATTTAGTCCTTAGCTAAGCAGGTCGTGTGACATCTTATTGGGACACAGATGATGTAATTAGTGGGAGGAGCCAGGCCTGTCTGTAGTTTTGCAGTTTGCCGGAGGATTTGAGCCTGACAAGACAGAAGTGTTCTGGATCTGCCCTTGAAAGGGTCTCTTTCTAAAAGTTTCCACACAGCTGAGCAAGCAAATAAGTTTTGTTAACTTTACTTATAAGTGGCATTTGGGTTGCTTAATTGGAGTTATTAGCAGGTGTAGATAGTAAGTTTAAGTTTTTTCTTGTGCGTAAGAACTGTTTAACGAGGGCAGCACGGTGGCGCAGTGGTAGCACTGCAGTCTCACGGCGCCGAGGTCCCAGGTTCCATCCCGGCTCTGGGTCACTGTCCGTGTGGAGTCCGTGTGGAGTTTGCACATTCTTCCCGTGTCTGCATGGGTTTCGCCCCCACAACCCAAAAATGTGCAGGGTAGGTGGATTGAACATGCTAAATTGCCCTTTAATTGGAAAAAATGAATTGGGTACTCTAAATTTATTTTTAAAAAGACCTGTTTAACGGATAATTGTAAAGCTACGGTGCGGAGTTCCCCATCAGCAGGATCCTCCGCTCACCCAGCAGCACACCCATGTCTGCGGGATTCCTGCCAGCGTGGGGTGGCCACAATGGGAAATCCCGCTGGTCATCTGCCATAACGGAGGATCTCGTTACCGCCGAGGGTGCGCCACACAGGAAAACGTGGCCAGGAGACTCCCACAGATGTTCTTTGATGATAATGTAGCTGATTCCATATTTAAATTAAAGTTTGTTTCAACATAAAAGATACCATTGGTCAGAGTCATCATTCCTGGAGTGAAGTATGCTTTCCTCAAAATTTTACAAATGTAAAGGAATTGTTTGGGATTCTTGTCCGCTACCCTAACATACGTTGCGGCCTGGTCCGGTATCCTAACACATATCGCTCGTTAATCTGGATAGAAAATACTAAACCAGCAGCGGGGTAACATACTGTCCTGTTTAGCTCAGTGGGCTAGACAGCTGGTTTGTGAGGCAGAACAAGGCCAGCAGCGCGGTTTCAATTCCCGTACCAGCTGAGAAATCTGAATTCTCCCTGTGTATACCTGAACAGCTGCCGGAATGTGGTGACTAGGAGCTTTCCACAGTAACATCATTGCAGTGTTACTGTAAGCCAACTTGTGACAATAAAAAGATGATTATTATTATAAGCTCCCACCTTTGCCAAAATCCAACCACACGTTGGGCATTAAGTTGGGCTCACATATCACCTGACCTTGTTCCTAGATACCCTGGGCGGGATTCTCCGAGCCTTCGTGCCGAAATCGCAATCAGCGCGGGGGCGGAGAATGGGCATTGACGCCAAAATCCAGCGCAATTGTGAATCTCCAGTCCCTGGAGAATCGCCACGAATCACCTACAGGCAGTTTATGCGGCGCGGGTAGGGGGCCATTGATTCTTCAAGTGTAACTGGCCGATGGGTCCCTTATGGTCCCACCCATCGGGAACTCGGCGAGGTGGCTGCGGACTCAGTCCGCGACCACCCTGCTTGGGGGAAGGGGGGATCCTTCACCTGGGGGGACCTCACAGATGGCCAGGCTATCGATCGGGGCCCACCGATCCGCAGGCTAGCGCGATCTCAAGGGGGCCTAGCTTTTTCGTGCCAGTCCGCGGTGTGGGTCCGCCATGTCGTGCGGGGCAGCCGCCGCAGGCTGCCGTCGTGCGCATGCACGGACCCCCGACCGGAAGTGCAGGGCCCTGTATCGGCAGCCGGAGCTGCAAGGAGTAGTCCGGGGCCCTGCTAGCCCCTTTCAGGTAGTAGAATCACTCTGGACTTTCTACAGGAAAGTCCAGAGTGATTTGCCCGTGTTTTGACGCTGGAGTGGGGACATAGCCCCATTATTGGAGAATCCCACCCCCTAGATTTAAAATGCAGCACGGTAGCATTGTGGATAGTACAATTGCTTCACAGCTCCAGGGTCCCAGGTTCGATTCCAGCTTGCGTGATTGTCTGTGCGGAGTCTGCACATCCTCCCCGTGTGTGCGTGGGTCTCCTCCGGGTGCTCTGGTTTCCTCCCACAGTCCAAAGATGTGCAGGTTAGGTGGATTGGCCATGATAAATTACCCTTCGTGTCCAAAAATTGCCCTTAGTGTTGGGTGGGGTTACTGGGTTATGGGGATAGAGTGGAGGTGTTGATCTTGGGTAGGGTGCTCGTTCCAAGAGCCGGTGCAGACTCGATGGGCCGAATGGCCTCCTTCTGCACTGTAAATACTATGAACCCCTTTACGGCATTGCCCTACTGCAGATCAGCAACTGCTTCCAGTTTGACATTCACGTCCCATTCTCCTCTGAACACCCTGTTCCTCAGACCATCACTCCTCCCCTTCAATCCACCATCAATGGCTCCGCCATCCTACTGTACGGGAAAATGTCCTTCTTAAATATTTCTCTCCACCGTAACAACTTCAAGACTTTCAGTCATCCTTGCCAACTGTTGCTATTTTGTGCATCTGTGAACTTAGGATTTTTTTTTTCCAATGGTTAAGATGGACAGGAATATAAAATGATCCTGGAAGTTGTATTTGTTTCAGGCTATTGGGCTTGGGCCAGAGGGCAGCACGGTGGAACAGTGGTTGGCACTGCTGCCTCACAACCCGGGTTTGATCCCGGCTCTGGGTCACTGTCCGTGTGGAGTTCGCACATTCTCTCCGTGTCTGCGTGGGTTTTACCCCCACAACAAAAAGATGTGCAGGTTAGGTGAATTGGCCACGCTAAATTGCCCCTTAATTAGAAAAAAAAGAATTGGGTACTCTAAATTTATTTTTAAAAATCCAGAAGCACAGGATAGAGACAGGACACTTGCGCGAAAACTCGGCCATTCTCGCTGGCGGTATCTTCCAGTCCCGCTTATGTTGAACCCCCGCCACAGATTTCCTGGCTAGGCCACACCTCCATAGTACAGGAAACCCCCACTGACAACACAGGCCGCCTCTCCGAAACACGCTGCAGGTTGCGTGGAAAAGCCCACTCACTATATCTGAAAATCAAATATGCACTACAAAATAAAACTCAGTTCAGCAGTTTAATATCGGCCACGTAAGAAATGACATAAATCCCAGCTGGAATGGAGATAACTGGATAGTTACCTGGCAAATTATGTCTGGAGAGTGCGCTGCTATCAGTAACTGGGATGGATCAGAAAAACGTTTTGTTACCCAGTGTCAATTGCTCCAATTTTAAACTACAATTTCCAATGGAATTCCATTATGTGAATATAAATCAGAAAAGGGCCATTTCAATTCAGTTAATTATGGAAAGAAAATGCTGGAAACATTCTGCAAGTCCGGCAGCATCTGTGAAGAGAAAAACAGTTAACACTTCAGGCCAGTCACTTTTTGTCTAGTGGTTAATTCTTTTAAAATAAATTTAGAGTATCCAATATTTTTTTCCAATTAAGGGTGTCATGTGAGAGTATCTTGAAGAAATGGGTGTTTATAGGGCAGCACGGTGGCGCAGTAGTTAGCATTTCTGCCTCACGGCGCTGAGATCCCAGGTTCGATCCCGACCCTGGGTCACTGTCCGTGTGGAGTTTGCACATTCTCCCCATGTTTGCGTGGGTTTCGCCCTCACAGTCCAAAGGTGGATTGTCCACACTAAATTGCCCCTTAATTGGAAAAAAATCAATTGGGTACTCTAAATTTCAAATAAAAATTGAACAGGCTAGAAGGACAGAGCGACATATTCCTGCTCCTAAGTCTCACATTCCGACACAAAGGGCTCCAATTTTTTTTTTTGATTTAGAGTACCCAATTCATTTTTTCCAATTCAGGGGCAATTTAGCGTGGCCAATCCACGTAACCTGCACATATTTTGGGTTGTGGGGGTGAAACCCACGCAGACACGGGGAGAATGTGCAAACTCCACACGGACAGTGACCCAGGACCGGGATCGAACCTGGGTCCTCAGCACCGCAGTCCCAGTGCTAACCACTGCGCCACATGCTGCCCCCTGCCAATCCAAAAATAACCCCACTGCCCTGCACGTTCGTTATACACCTCTACCAATCTCAGCTTCAAATGTTTATTTTTGCCTATTATATATTGCAACGTATTCTTTCTGCATCGCTGCTTTCAAATCCTTCTATGGCCTTGACCCACTCCCTGATATGTAATCTCCTCCAACCCCACAACTCTCAGATACCTGCATTCCTTTATTCTGGCCTCTTGTGATTATCAATCAGAAAATTGCTCCAGTCTTGGTGGTCCGAGCTCTGGAATTCCCTCCAAGTCACTTTCCTCCTTTAAAAAGCACTCCATGGGCATCATGGTGGCGCAGTGGGCTAGGCATGGTGCCGAGGTCCCAGGTTCGATCCCGGCCCTGGGTCACTGTCCGTGTGGAGTTTGCATATTCTCCCCATGTTTGCGTGGGTTTCGACCCCACAACCCAAAAGATGTGCAGGCTAGGTGGATTGGCCACGCTAAATTGCTCCTTAATTGGAAAAATTAACTGGCCACTCTAAATTTATAAAATAAAAAGCACTTCCTGAAAACCTCCATCCATGTGCCAGGTTAATGTAGCTCAGTGATTTGTTTTGTGAAGCACCTGAAGACATTTCATTGTTTCAAAAAAGTGCTATGTAAATGGAAGTCATGGGGCAGCATGGTGGCACAGTGGTTAGAACTGGGATTATGGCACTGAGAACCCAAGTTCAACTCCCGGCCTTGGGTCACTGTCCATGTGGAGTTTGCACATTCTCCCCATGTCTGCGTGGGTTTCACCCCCCACAACTCAAAGATCTTTTTTTAAATTTAGATTACCCGATTATTTTTTCCAATTAAGAGGCAATTTAGTGTGGGCAATCCACCTACTCTGCACATCTTTGGGTTCTGGGGGTGAAACCCACGCAAACACGGGGAGAATGTGCAAACTCCACACGGACAGTGACCCAGAGCCAGGATCAAACCTGGGATCTCAGTGTTGTGAGGCAGCTGTGTTAACCACTAGGCCACCGTGCTGCCCCCACAACCTAAAGATGTGCAGGCTAGGTGGTTTGGCCACGCTAAATTGCCCCTTGATTGGAAAAAAATAATTGGGTACTCTAAGTTGAAAAAAACAAAATGGAAATCATTGCCTGAAGAACTCCTTCCTAACCCCGCTCTATTGGTGAGCATTTTAAATTGACGATCCGACATCAACAACTCCTCAACCACAAGACTCTTCAACAGCCATTAAATCGATTTACCAGAAGAACATCTGGGATAGTAGAAGAAAGACTTGCATTTGACTAGCACCTTTCACAACCTTAGAAAGTCTCAACGAGGGGGGCGGGGTAGGGAGGATTGTATACTGAGCCAGACGGCAACAGACTCTAAATAGAGAAACCTAAGAAGAAGCCTTTTTGTACTGTACAATAAATCAGAACGAATGGCAATGTATATAATGGTGGACAGGCTTTGGGGAGTCAGGAGATGAGTTACTCGCCGCAAGATTCCCAGCATCTGACATACTCTTTAGTCACAGTGTTTATTTGGCTAATTCAGTTCAGTTTCTGGGTCAATGGTAAGCCTGGATATTTGTAAATGGTGCTGAACATTGTGCAGTCATCTACGAACATCTGCACTTCTGACTTTATGATGGAAGGGAGGTCATTGATGAAGCAGCTGAAGATGGTTGGGCCTCAGACACTACCCTGAGGAACTCCTGGTCCTGGTGTCCTGGTGCTGAGATGATTGACCTCCGACCACCACAACCATCTTCCTTTGCGCCAGGTATGACTCCAACCAGTATAGTAAATGATTCCTTCCATCAGCTTGATAATCATGAAGTGGAGATGCCGGCATTGGACTGGGGTGCGCACAGTAAGAAGTCTTACAACACCAGGTTAAAGTCCAACAGGTTTAAGGGCAGCACGGTGGCGCAGTGGTTAGCACTGCAGCCTCACGGTGCCAAGGTCCCAGGTTCGATCCTGGCTCTGGGTCACTGTCCATGTGGAGTTTGCACATTCTCACCGTTTCACCCTCATAACCCAAAAATGTGCAGGTTCGGTGGGATTTGTCCTGTTTCTTGTATACAGGACATATTAAAACAATTTTCCACATTTTCAGGTATATGTCAGTGCTGTAGCTGTTCTGGATCAGCTTTGCTAGGGGCATGGCAAGTTCTGGAGCACAAATCTTCAGGACTACTGCTGGAATATTGAATTATAGACTTTGCAGTATCCAGTGCCGTTTCTCGATATCACGTGGAGTGAATTGAGTTGGTTGAAGATGGGCATCTATGGTGCTGGGGACTCTGGAGGAGGCAGAGATGGACCATCCACTCAGCACTTCTGGCTGAAGATTGTTGCGATCATTGAGATTGGGGGATATTTGTGGAGCTTCCTCCTCCAGTGAGTTGTCTAATTGTCCATCACCATCCACAGCTGGATGTGGCAGGTCTGCAGAGCTTAGATCTGATCCGCTGGTTGTGGGGTCACTTAGCTCTGTCTATCACTTGCTGCTTATGCTGTTTGGCATGTCAGCAGTCCTGTGTTGTAGCTTCACCAGGTTGACACCTCATTTTTATCTATGGCTGGAGTTGCTCCTGACATGCTCTCCTGCACTCTTCATTGATCCAGGGTTGATCCCCTGGCTTGGTGGTAATGGTAGAGTGGGGGATATGCCGAGCAATGAGGTTACAGATTGTGGTGGAGTATAATTCTGCTGATGACCTCATGGTTGCCCAGTCTTGAGTTGTTATATCTGTTTGGAGTCTATCCCATCTAGCACAGTGACAGTGCCACACAACACGATGGAGGGTATCCACAATGTGAACACGGGACTTTGTTTCTACAAGTACTGGGCGGTGGTCACTCCTGTCGATACTGCCATGGACAGATGTATCTGCGGCAGGCAGGTTGGTGAGAGGATGAGGTCAAGTATACTTTGCCCTCTTGTTGGGTTCCTCACCACCTGCCACAGTCCCAGTCTCGCAGCCACATCCATTAGGACCCGGCCAACTCAGTCTGTGGTGGTACTACCAAGCCGCCCTTGGTGATGGATATTGAAGCCCCATCCAGAGTATATTCGTCACCCTTGCCACCCTCAGAGCTTCCTCCAAGTGTTCAACATAGACATTGACAGGGCTGGGTTTGCTATTGTCATTTCCGGAGCTTAGATCGATGCCAGATGGTCGTCCTGTTTCATTCCTTTTTGTTCCATTTGTAATGGTTAAGTACGACTGGTAGCGCGGTGGCACAGTGGTTAGCATTGCTGCTCTATGCCGCTGAGATCCTAGGTTCGATCCCAGCTCTGGGTCACTGTCCATGTGGAATTTGCACATTTTACCCATTGTTTGTGTGGGTTTTGCCCCCACAACCCAAAGATGAGCAGGGTAGGTGGATTGGCCACGCTAAATTGCCCCTTAATTGGAAAAAATTAATTGGGTACACTAAAAAATACAACTGGTATTCCCCAACACTTCTTGAAAATGGAGCCATGGGATCTTTTTTATGCACTGAGGAGGTTTTGGTGTAATCAACTCACCTGAATGATGGTGACTTCCAACAGTCCAGCACTCTAGGACAAAAGTCCGGCACAACATCGTGGGCCGAAGGGCTTGTTCTGTGCTGTATTTTCTATGTTCTACTGGAGTTTTGGGTTGCCAACTGTGATTAAATGAATTCCCAGAACTTTTATCACATGACTCCCCCCCCCCCCACCGCGCCCCCCCCTCCCCCCCCACACCCAGATTCTTACCATTAGTTGGCCAACACATTCATCCTTGTGACGCACTGCCTTCCTATGAAAATTGGAAATCAGCAAAAGATAAATTAAATGTCCCGATGATTTTTCTCCAGGCTTGCACACACTCATGTCCCGGAGATTGATCTTCAATTCCTGGAGACTCCAGGCCAATCCTGGAGGGTTGGCAAAACTGTTTTTGTGCTCTGAGCCTCTGCAATGGGACTTGAATCATCAACCTTTTGACTCAGAGGACTGGACCACTGACGTGTCCGGATATACTTGGATTCCCTTTTCTGCAGCAGCTCAGTTTTTTCAAATATTTCCCTTTTTCCAACAGGGACCTTCCAACTTCTGTCAAACACAAAAAAAAACCCATCATGTTGGCTCCGCTCGCTTCAATTCACAGTGTGCAGTGACCCTGGCTAACTGAAGTGAACTGGATTGCTGGGAAGCAGCACCGTCCCTGCCAGGGTAATGTGCAGTGAAGATGACCCGAGGGAGGGAACAAGAGGGAGCAAGAGAGATGGAATGTTCTTTTTAAGTGGGAAAAGAAGATCCCACATTCTTCACTCTACGTTGGCTGGCACACAATTTTTTATGATCAGTTTAAACCATTCAGCTCACCTGATGCCTGAACTCAGTCCCCGATTAATTGGTTAGTTACCTGCCATCCCTCAAGGAAATCACTTAAAGCCGGAGAATCCAAGAGATAAAGGGCGAGATTCTTGGTTTGCCGATGCCAAAATCGTAATCGGCGATCGGGCGGAGCATCCCTGTTTACGACCGAATCGGGAGCGCCACCTATTTTCGCATGCTCCGCCTCCTTTAAAACAGCACCATCTAGGAGCGCTCTGCACGCCATTGCCACGGCGCCAACGTGTCACTTGGAAGCCCTCCCCCAATGCTCAGCCCCCGATGGGTTGAGTTCCTGACGGTGCGGGGCGCGTGCGCTCTCAGTTTTCGTGAATCTGGCGTGGCAGCCTCAGACTGTCCCCAGCGCCGCCACAGTCGGTTGGGGGGGGGGGGGGGGGGCGTGCTTCTGGCAGGGGGGCTTTGGTGAGGGCGGGAGGACTGGTGGGGAGTGGCCAGGGGGGACACTAACTGGCAGGCCAGGTCCGTGCACAGCCAGCGCCATGTTGTACAGCGCGTCCGCCGCCGTGCCCCGCGCAGCCACCGACCCGGAAACTCTCCGGCCGTTTGTTTTGTGGAGGCCTGGATTTTTACGTGGCGCAGCTGCTAGTCCCTCATCGGTTGGAGGATTGGTGCGGCGGCGGCACCAACTTTATTGGCATAAAACTAGACACTTCCTCCAGACATAGCCTCAAAATCGGAGAATCCAGCCCTATTTATGTTTTTCATAAATTTAGACGACCCAATTATTATTTCCCAATTAAGGGGCAATTTAGCATAGCCAATTCACCTACCCTGCATATCTTTGGGTTGTGGGGGTGAGACCCACGCAGACACGGGGAGAATGCACAAACTCCAGAGTGATCCAGAACCGGGACCAAACCTGGGACCGCAGCGCCGCGAGACAGCAGTGCTAACCACTGCACCACTGTGTTACCCCAGGAACACAGTTGCAAACTATGTTGCAGGCACTTGCTATTGTTTTTATAAATTCAGAGTTTTTGTCCAATTAAGGGGCAATTTAGAGTGGCCAATCCACCTACCCTGCACACCTTTGGGTTGTGGGGGTGAGACCCATGCAGACATGGGGAGAACGTGCAAACTCCACACGGACAGTGTCCCAGGGCCGGGATCAAACCCGGATCCTCAGCGCCGGAAGCAAGCCATGCCTTTCTTTTTTTTAAAATTTAGATTACCCAATTATTTTTTCCAATTAAGGGGCAATTTAGTGTGGCCAATCCACCTACTCTGCACATTTTTGGGTTGTGGGGGCGAAACCCACGCAGACACGGGGAGAATGTACAAACTCCACACAGACAGTGACCCAGGGCCGGGATTCGAACCTGGGACCTCAGCGCCGTGTGGCGGTTGTGCTAACCACTAGGCCACCGTGCTGCCCTAGCCATGCCTTTCTTAACGGCATACAGAGTGCACACTGTGTGAAACACTGAAACACAGTGAAACACTGATGGTTTGTCTAATTGCACAAATTGAAGTAATCAAAATGACAATCACAATAAACTGGACAATCATTACCTACGGGGAGGGGGGGCAGTGCAGGGGCATAGTGGTATTGTCACTGGACTAGCGTTCCCAAAACCCAGCATAATGCTCTGGAAGAAGGGGTTCAAATCCCCACCATGGCAGCTGGAAAAATCTGAATTCAAACTTTAATAATCTGGAATTAAAAGTCTAATGATGACCATTATCACTTATAAAAACCCATCTGGGTTCATTGATGCCCTTTAAATCTGCCATACCTGTCTGGTCTGTATGTGACTCCAGATCTATTAACCCTCTGAAGTGGCTTAACAAGCCAATCAGTAATCCATGGGCATGTGGCCCAACAATTATACGTGACTTCTCAGCATCCACGAAACCCCAGTGCTGACATTCCTCTTCTTATCTCAACATTCTCTTGGCTCAGCTCCACCTAATGCTCGTTGAACAATTTGTTTTGTTAGCCCGAGATTTGGCAGATGTTTCTTTTCTAAGTTTTATACTCATCCATGGAACATTGGACTTTGTTGCCCAATCTTGTGGAGTATGTATAGTTTGTACCCTGACCGTCTCCTGTTTAAGTCCTTCCCATTGTCTGTGCACTGTCTACTCTGCCACGTTTACATGGGCAGTTTATTTGGGTTTGTTTCCTTTCAAAGTTTTGGGCACTTGAATACCTGCCCAAATTTACTTCATTTGGGTTAGGGTTAGGGGAAACACTGAACTCACAGAGGATGGGAATGTGAGTTAAGCAGATCACCCTGTTGCAAGAGTCAGATTTATTGAAAAGGGGTCTGTCACACATTTGTGAGGGAGGAGGTGGATGGTTAACTAGCTTGGCTAATGTACTGTTGAACCCGCGGTAGGCAGAACGCATAGACAAAAGTAGAAATGAAAGAAATTCAAGTAATCAAATTGTATATTTTGATACAATTACAGTACTCCTCCACTCCCCTAAGAGTCTCCTTTAACGGGCAGCACGGTGGCGCAGTGGTTAGCACTGGTGCATCACGGCACTGAGATCCCAGATTCGATCCTGGCTCTGGGTCACTGTCTGTGTGGAGTTTGCACATTCTCCCCGTGTTTGCGTGGGTTTCGCCCCACAATCCAAAGATGTGCAGGGTAGGTGGATTGGCCAGGCTAAAGTGATCTGGGGTTGGGATCGCACCTGTGTCCTCAGTGCTGTGAGGCAGCAATGCTAGCCACTGTGCCACCATGTGGCCCCAGCCAAGCATTTTATCACATTGTAGGTGGGCCCCCTGTAAGCAGTCAGTTATATAACAGCGTTTCGTGCATCGCCAGTAATCATATTAATTCAAAGGAATTGTCCATGCGTTCAACATATTGCCCCCAATCATCTGTATCTGCATCAAAAGGTTCCAACTTTCCTATGAGTGGCCTTTCAGTGGTTAGTAGTGGGGCCTGCTGAAACCTAGATCAGGTGGGATGTGCGCGTAGCAACGGTGTCGATGGCAGCTCCACTGAATCCTCATCGCCAGTGTTGAATTCATGAAAGGCTGGACGCATAGACAAAAGTAGAAATTACAGAACAAGGTTCATTTTGGTACAATTACAACGCTCCTCCACTCCCCAAAGGGTCTCCTTCCCCGACCTGCAGCGAGACCGGGTTTTTAACACACCTAGGACTCTCCTTGTAAAGGGGAAACCCTCAGGGCGCCGAGCTCCCAGGTTCGATCCTGGTTCTGGGTCACTGTCCGTGTGGAGTTTGCACATTCTCCCCGTGTTTGCGTGGGTTTCGCCCCCGCAACCCAAAGATGTGCAGGGTAGGTGGATTTAACATGCTAAAATTGCCCCTTAAATGGAAAAAAAGTAATTGGGAACTCTAAATTTAATAAAAACATTTTTTTTAAAGTAAAGGGGAAAACCGGGTCGGCACGGTGGCTCAGTGGTTAGCACTGCTGCCTACTGCACTGAGGACCCCGATTCGATTACGGCCCCGGGTCACTGTCCGTGTGGAGTTTGCACATTCTCCCGTGTCTGCATGGGCTTCAGCCCCACAACCCAAAGATGTGCAGGGTAGGTGGATTGGCCATGCTAAATTGCCCCTTAATTGGAAAAAAATAATTGGGTACTCTAAATTTAAAAAATAAATAAATGGGAAACCCTGTCCCCTTAAAAGGGAAAGCCTGCCTGTCTTAAAGGGGACGTTCATATTCCGGGGATGTCACAGGAAATCGTATAGTCCTGACCCCGGGACCTCCATTGCGGTTATAACATGTACGGTTCAGAATAAATGGCAGCAACATGGGTTCAACTCCCATTCTGACTGACTTGGAACTTGCCTCTTTGTCTCTGCCCCATGCTTGATGCAGAATGGTGCCCTCAAGCTATGTCACCAATTGTCCCTCTCTAACTGAGAGAGATTAGGCCGGAAATTTGTTTTGTCATCTTTGTTTAAAAAAAAAATTTTTTTTATTATCCAGTTCTTTTTTTCCAATTAAAGGGCAATTTAGCTTGGCCAATCCACTTACCCTGCACATTTTTTCGGGTTGTGGGGGTGAGACCCACGCAGACACGGGAAGAATGTGCAAATTCCGCACAGCAGCAGGGGCTGGTTTAGCTCACTGGGCTAAATCGCTGGCTTTTAAAGCAGACCAAGCAGGCCAGCAGCACGGTTCGATTCCCGTACCAGCCTCCCCGGACAGGCGCCGGAATGTGGCGACTAGGGGCTTTTCACAGTAACTTCATTGAAGCCTACTCGTGACAATAAGCGATTTTCATTTTTCAATTCCAGACGGAGAGTGACCCGGAGCCGGGATCGAACCCGGGTCCTCAGCATCGTGAGGCAGCAGTGTTTGTCATCTTTGTTAACCATGTCCCTCAGCCGCCTGTTACACTCACCCGAAACTCTTTGAGCACGGCTTTCTATCTGGGGTCGGGATCCTTTTTTTTTTATAAATTTAGATTACCCAATTATTTTTTCCAATTAAGGGGCAATTTAGCGTGGCCAATCCACCTACTCTGCACATTTTTTGGGTTGTGGGGGCGAAACCCACTCAGACACGGGGAGAATGTGCAAACTCCACATGGACAGTGACCCAGAGCCGGGATCGAACCTGGGACCTCAGCGCCGTGAGGCGGTTGTGCTAACCACTAGGCCACCGTGCTGCCCTTGGGGTCGGGATCCTGATGTGGGACCAATTCCGGGTCCCATCCCTGATCCAGGCATGATTTTCTCCAAGGTTGGATGTGATTGGCTTAAGGGCGCGTTTGGCAGCCAATTAATGGTGACAGCATGGGAAACATGGGAGGCTATATGTCCGATTTAGAGGCAAGGTGTCAGCTTGTCATGGAACCGTAAGACAGGCAGATGTCAGCAGGAAGAGAGGGAGAGGCCGGGAAACTGTCTCTGAGCCACCACACAGATGAGCGATGCCATCTTTGAGGTCAGGCTGAAGGCGTTGCGAGAAAGTTGCGGAGGCTTATTCCTGGAAGTTGGCAGGAAAAGGCCGCCCTGCCAAACCAAGTAGGCCTGGCTGGAAGATGAAGAGCATTTCTTCTGCCTCAGTATTATCAGCGCCGTAAGAGGTTTGATGATCTCCTTCATTCTGCCCAAGGTGAATGCAATGTGACACCAATATGACTGACCTCCAGGTCTACACCTACCAGCATAAACACCAGCAGGGCAGCCTGAGTGTTCCTAAACATCGAGGGAATGTGTACCCAAGGGAATCACTGACCCATCAGCAAGGCCCAGAGTCCCAACCTAACAGCCACAGAGAAGCCAGCAGCATGGATAAATGCAGCATCTTATTTAAAGAAGCTGTTGAGAAAGGCCGCTGCGTCATCTCTCCTTTTTCTCTCCTTGCCGGAGAGGAGGGCACAAACTCGAGGGAGAGGGTGGGCACAGGAGGACGAGTGCCCCAGCCCGTCAACCTGACTGCAGTGGAGGAGGCAGCGCTTGGCATTGAGAGAGTGGCACCTGCTGAGGAAGTGAAGGTGCCGAGGGTGAAAGGTTACTGAATTCAGAAGGTGAAGGGGATGGAGGGAAACTCCTCCCTGTGTTACAGCAGCTGTCTGTTCTCATTATCCCCTTCTACCTCCCACAGGGCCAGTTCGGAGGAGGGGGCATCATGCCAGTATAATTGCAGCATTACCGAGATCCTCAGATAACATGAACGCCACAAACCCAACACCATCACAGTATTCAAACACACTCTCCACCAGCCGGTGGGTCCTTATGCGCGGTTAGAAAGGCTGGCACTGGATGAGGAACATGTCAATAGTGAGCAGGAGGTGAGAGAAGGAGAGGCAGCTGATAGCAGTCCCCCGTAGATTTTTAAAAAACACTTCCAATGATGGGGCAATTTAGCGTGGCCAATCCACCTACCCTGAACATCTTTGGGTTGTTGGGGTGAGACCCACGCAGACACAGGGAGAATGTGCAAACTCCCCGCGGACAGTGACCCGGGGCCAGGATCGAGCCCGTGTCCTCAGCACCGAGAGGCAGCAGTGCTAACCACTGTGCCACCATGCCGCCCGCAGAGCCCCCCCCCATAGATGATGGAGGACACACACAGCCCTGCTCAGGTGCACAGCCTGCGGCATCACAAACAAAGCAGTTCTACTCAGGATGGCACAGTGACACAGTGGTTAGCACTGCTGCCTCACAGCGCCAGGGGCCCGGGTTCAATCCCGGCCTTGGGTGACTGAGTAGGGTTTGCACGTTCTCCCCGTCCCAGACTGGCATCTGGTTTGTGCTGAATTGAAGTCAAGGTACATTAATATCAACATTAAGCGCCATGGAATTACCATAATGGGAAAGCAGGTATAAAGATGCACTTTTATAGACATCATTAATGAACACTAAAGGTTTTTGTTGATAAGAATTGTACAGCAACCTCAAGGCTGTAGTCAGCTCCCAAAATGTCTCCTTGTCTAACATCCTATCGCACCATGGGGTCATTTCACACTCTGAGACCCAATTGGCCACCCAGGTCATGTGACCTTTACTCTGCTGTGTTGCCCTTAAAGGAACAATCACCACAATGACTATTCATCAGGTGAGGATGAGATAAGTCTCCATTGTGATGCCTCCTCTGCTCAGATAGCCAGTGGCTCATGCAGAGAATGGCCGTCAGTGCTAATTGGACTGAATTCTGACACTGAGCAGCATCTTCAGGTGAAAGGCAATACGGAGGGAAAAGAATCCCAGGGTATCACATGACGCACTTGTTTAAACAACGTCCATGAATCCGCCATACAGATCAGCCCTTTGTTTAAACTGTGCTCACCATCAATCAGCCTCACACTGTGAAATGGAAGACATTCATCAACAATGACTGGATGCCACAACGAATCTGTGAGCCAATGAGCGTTGCCAAATGGTACAGAGGTCATGCTGAAACATTAAGGCAGACTAATTGTCAAGACATGTGTACTTAAGACATATCTGGCATTATTTCTTAATGATGAGGAACACCCTCCATTTAGAGATGGCAGATCGGCAGACCTTATGGTAATTGCAACTTTACCTCAGCAGCAAAGTTCCCACAATGTCTCCACAGTAATGATACGCCTTAGTTCCAACAGAAAGGCTTTGTTACCTCAGTGGGTTTACAACAATTATATCCAATCAAATAATGGTTTTGCTCATTGTAACAAAAGTGCCTTTGTCATCGACTCCTCTGCATTGTGCCTCTCTCACCTGATGGATTCCTGGGTCTGCAATGGGTAATTAATTCAAAGCTTTAGTGCGTAATTCCAAGAATTAAAATACTGAGGTAATCTGACAAGACAAAGTAGTTATGATTATGGTTTATTACTTTTAATCTCCTAACAATCCTCCTGAATAAACAATAGCCACTTTAATTTTAATCTCAATAGTTGATGCAGCGGATCTTTCACAAGAAAGCTCGAATACAAAGAACTAGAACTGACTTCGACTGTTGGCAAGGGCAATTGTCAAGACCTTAGATCCTCGGATTATCCTGCATTTAAAAATTGTACCCAGCTAATAAATCCTGCCCACAGGGACTGAATAGGAAATGTCTCGCCCCTTATCGCAATCCTTAAAACCATCTGATGTGACCATCAATTCACAAGACACGTGATTGGAAGTGAACAGTGGTTTTAATAATCTTACAACAGAGCCTGCCTGCGACGAGATGAATTGGCAGGCAGGCAAGATGAACTGGCAGGCAGGCTCACGACTGCAACGCTTTATACTTCCGGTTAGTGGGAGGAGCCATGGGCGGAGCCAAGGGTGGAGACCAGTACAAACTCCTCATCTCCCCCTATGGGCAGAGCCGCGCAACGGCTCGTATACAGAGCCCACAGGGACACAATACATATACTGGAACACAGTGTGAATTAGTAGGTCTATAATTCACCACCATCCCAGAACATTTCCCTCAGTTAAGTACTTTGAAGGGCATTGATAGTCTTTAAGTGAGCACAGAAGCCATTTTGTGCACATAATGTGTAGAAGACACTGTGTTGGTGGGGGGAGGGAGGGGATTGTTGACCAGAATACTGGGAAACCTTCTTGCTATTTTTCAACTGATGCCATTGGGTCTTGAACCGTCCCCCAGAACCAGTGGGTCCGGCAGGCGGGGCCTGATACACCCAGGCAGCAGAATTCTAATTGTCTAATATCTGATTTAGCTCCTGTGGGATGTGGAAATGCTCCTGGTCAGAATTAACTGCTATCTTGAGTTCCGGCATGTGACAAGTCGACGGCAAGTTAAAACAACAAGGCGAAAGGAAAGGTCTCAGACTGGATTCTAATAAAGGATCAACTCAGGGCTGATATCTGGAAGTGTTGTACACATAAAGCAGTGATGGGAAACCTGTGGCCCACCTGGATTCTGAGGGCAGCCCACGAGGCATTTTGTTGACCTCGCGCAGGATCGTCGCATTCCACTGATTTCCATCCGTGTAGTTTTGTTACCTACCGCTTTGACTGAAGTGATTCCCACGTAAAGCAAGGACGAGTGAAGTGAGGTGCGTGCTGATTGCTCACAACGTTGACTGTGAGTTGCGTGGGTTTCACTCCCACAACCCAAAGATGTGCAGGGTAGGTGGATCGAACACACTAAATTGCCCCTTAATTGGGAAAAAAAAATGAATTGGGTAGTCCAAATCTATTTTTAAAAACTGACTGTGAGAGCAGTGCGCTCCCTCTGTGTGCAAAGTGTAAACTTCTGTTTTTACCATTTGAAGTTGTTGCTAGTTCGATTAATACATAAATGGTGAAGCATTTTCTATAACTTGTTATGAAATATTCAGCATGTATTAAATGTATTTAATCTTATTCATGGGGTCATGGTTCGTGAACAAGCCTGATTTCAATCTTGCCGCCCACTGAGATGAAGGAGGGTCACTCATGTGGTTCACTCACCAGCCAAGATTACCCATCACTGGCATAAAGCATGATTAATACCGAGAATGATTTCTGCATAGGCTAGTGGAGGAACAAACTCTGCAGCCATTCAAAAAGGAGCTAGGTGCTGTGATAGGGGATTGCAGGTCTACGTGAGGATAAGGTAGATGGGCTGAATGGCCTCTTCATACCGACTGGTTTTGCCTTTTCTTTTTTTAATTACTTTTTCTGAGTTACAAAGCCAGGGTTCAGAGTGTGGACAAGGGGCAAACCCCTAATCCAGCTCCTTGCCTGCTCCAAAAACCAATTCAAATCAAATTGAATCTAATTCATGGCCCCCACAAGAGAGACGTACCGGATCTGAGCTAAAAGGCAAAGCAGATACTACCCTTGATCTTAGCCAAAAGGCCGAGAAACGATTGGTTTTGTCTTTTTTGTTGTTTTTCCATAACACTGGTGCGCCATTTGCTTTTGATGTGGAATTTTCAGTACAGTTGTTGCTAATACTGAGTGAGAAACTGACCGCATCTCTCATTAGTAATGAAAGTGTTAAGTATCGTTTTGGAAGAGTTTCAATGGAACATTCCTGCCTCGGCCCTGTACGCCCATTGAGGCAGCATAATCCTGAGATGCGCTGAGGCAGCTGTTTCTCTATAGCCATCGTGTTTGTTTGACGGAGCAAGGCTGCTCCACGTCCCCAAAATTTTGTTTTCAGTCGCACAAACAGGAAGTTCAAAGGTCAGATATGAATGGGATCTTAAGCATTGTCCACACGTGATTTGAAATGCCTTTATTATTCTCTACCTGTGCTCTGCCCACAGCCGTATCCATATGTACCTTGCCCTCTAGCTGTGTGCCCTCTCTGTTCAGCTATGTTCACTGTTTTCTTTATTGGATAAGGAGAAGGTTCAGGAATACTCTCAGCCACATTTACCGCAGGTTAAATGAGAATGTTCTACAGATCAGGATTACTCTGTGCTTGAGAAGAATAGGAGCTAAGACCCAAACCCTTTTTTAAAAATAAATTTAGAGTACTCAATGCATTTTTTCCAATTAAGGGGCAATTTAGCATGGCCAATCCACCTACCCTGCACATCTTTTTTTTAAATTTTTAGAGTATCCAATTCATTTTTCCCAATTAAGGGGCAATTTAGCGTGGCCAATCCACCTACCCTGCACATCTTTGGGTTGCGGATGTGAGACCCACGCAAACACGGGGAGAATGTGAAAACTCCAGATGGACAGTGACCCAGAGCCGGGATTGAACCTGGGACCTCGGCGCCGTGCTAACCCACTGAGCCACCGTGCTGCCCTCCCGAACTTTTTCTAAACACAGGACACATTCCAAACCCTGCCACCATTCTAATCAATGGCTCCATTTTGAACTCTTTTCCCATCCTAAACACCGGGCCCAATCTACATAGTGGTGCCCGTCGGGAATCAGAATTAGAATCGTTGGTTTGAAGGAAACCAATCTAGATTCTGCATTCTAATCAAAAGCCTGTTCTAAATCCTGGGCCCATTCTTAACCCTGGGCACCATTTTATATCCTGGGTCGCTCTAACGTCTGGCCCTGTTCCAAGCTATAGCTCTCTTAACTATAGAACCATAACGGGCAGCACGGTGGCCTAGTGGTTAGCACAACCGCCTCACGGCGCTGAGGTCCCAGGTTCAATCCCGGCTCTGGGTCACTGTCCGTGTGGAGTTTGCACGTTCTCCCCGTGTCTGCGTGGGTTTCGCCCCCACAACCCAAAAATGTGCAGGGTAGGTGGATTGGCCATGCTAAATTGCCCCTTAATTGGAAAAAATAATTGGCTAATCTAAATTTAAAAAAAAAAACTATAGAACCATAGAATCCCTAGTGCTGAAGGAGACTATTCGGCCCATCGAGTCTGCACTGGCCCTCTGAAAGAGCACCCTACCTAGGCCCACCCGCATGCCCTATCCCCGGAACCCCACCTAACTGGCACATCGCTGGACACTAAGGGGCAATTTATCATGGCCAATCCACCTAACCTGCACATCTTTGGACTGTGGGAGAAAACCGGAGCACCCGGAAGAAACCCATGCAGACACGGGGAGAACGTGCAGACTCCGCACAGTCACCCGAGGCCGATATGGTAGCCTGTGTTAGCGTTGGAGGCAGAGTGTCTGCGAATAGCTCCCACAGGTGCAGAGCCCGTGCCACAGCAAAGTTTTTATATATGTCCTCCGGGAATCTGTTGGGCCTGGCGCCTTCCCCTGCCTGCATGGAGTTGGTGCTCTCCACGACCTCGCCCAGTCCCGGTGGTGGCTCCAGCCCCCTCTGTCTGTCGTCCCCCACGACTGGCATGTCCAGTCCATCAAGGAACTGTTTCATCCCGAGTCCCCATTGTGGGGCTCGGAGGTGTACAGTCCTCGGTACAAGGCTTCGAATGCTTCATTGACCTTTTTTGGTTTGGCTACCAGTCTGCCTTTGTTATCCTTTACCTGGGCTATTTCCCTCATGGTTGCCTGCTTTCTCAGCTGGTGAGCGGCAGGCGGCTAGCCTTGTCTCCATGCTCGTAAAGGGTCCCCCGTGTCTGCCGCAGTGGGTGCACTGCTTTCCTGATGGATAGCAGGTTAAAGTCCATTTGTAGCTTTTTCCTCTCCGCCAGAGGCTCTGCGGTCGGGACATAGACATAGACATAGAATTTACAGTGCAGAAAGGGGCAATTCGGCCCATCGAGTCTGCACTGATCCTTGGAAAGAGCACCCCATACCTCCGCCCCATACCCGTAACCCAGCAACCCCACCCCTCCCTTTTGGACACTTAGGACAAGTTATCACGGCCAGTCCACCTAACCTGCACATCTTTGGACTGTGGGAGGAAACTGGAGCACCCGGAGGAAACCCACGCAGACACGGGGAGAACGTGCAGACTCCGCACAGACAGTGACCCAAGCCAGGAACCGAACCTGGGGCGCTGGAGCTGTGAAGCGACAATGCTAATCACTGTGCTACCGTGCCGCCCACCGGGCCTCGGAGTACTTTCGACCACAAGAATGAAGTTGATCTGCGAGTCTTACAGATGATAATTTCTCCCCTAATCACATCCTTCAGTGCCTCCCGGAACATGGAAGGTGAGACTTCCCCGTTCCGGTTGTTAGTGACGTACTTGCCTATGGCCTGAGATGTTTTCTGGCAGAAGACCTTGTCAGCCAAGAGGGTCCAACCTCTATGTGGGGCATTGGGCTCAGCCCATCTGCAACCTCACATCCATGTAGTGTGGAGATTACAATCGCAGAGCATTCCGCTCTTACTATCTCTGGAAGCACCGATTTCCCCACTACAAAGAATTCGGTGCAGTTAGAAACCCTGTGTACTGGTGAGAAAAATGAGAATTTATTCTCACCCAGGTGCATGACCCGCCATGGGTCCACTGGCCCCATCTGCTCCATAAACATTCCCAGTTCCCTAGCCATGCCTGTCGTTTCTCCCGTTCTGGGGTTTGACCTGTCTGTCAGTGAGTCCTGTACACAGTTAAAGTCCCCACCCCCCACCCCGCATAACTACGTCGGGGATTTCCACCACGGTCTTCTTTATGAATTCCATGTCATCCCACGTACATGTTTACCAGGATTACCGGTGCCCCATCTAGGACGCCGCTGACCATGACGTACCGTCCTGCTCGGTCCGTAATTGTCGTTGTCGCCTTAAACATCATCCACCCAGGGGGCAGCACGGTGGCCTAGTGGTTAGCACAGCTGCCTCACGGCGCTGAGGTCCCAGGTTCGATCGCAGCTCTGCGTCACTGTCCGTGTGGAGTTTGCACATTCTCCCCGTGTCTGCGTGGGTTTCGCCCCCACAACCCAAAAATGGGCAGGGTCGGTGGACTGGCCACGCTAAATTGCCCCTTAATTGGAAAAAATAATTGGGTAATCTAAATTTTTTTTTAAAAGAAAGAAAAACCATCATCCACCTACCAATATGGCTACCCCCCCCCCCCCCCCCCCACCCCCCCACCCCACCCCCCCACCGCCTCCCAGCTTTCGGCCGGCAGCAGGAATGGTAGGTCTGCCCCACCCTGTCCTTCCTTACTCGCAGTCAACCCTTCTCCCTCAGGTGTGTCTCTTGAAGGAAGACTATGTCAGCTTTCATACCTTTAAGGTGGGCGAAGACTCTAGATCTTTTCACTGGGCTGCTAAGTCCCCTGATGTTCCAGGAGACTATCCTGATGGGGGGTTTTGCTCTCCCCCCCACCTCCTGCAGGATCAACCATACTTACCTTGCGGATGCACCCCTGCACTCTGGGGTTTCCCTTTGTTAGGGGGCCAACCAAAATGGCCACTGTCACTTACTCTCCATGAGGCTGGGCCTCTGCGCTCCGGGGTTTCCCCTTGTCCAGGGGCCACCCAACATGGCTGCCAACTGTGTGTATGCCATCAGGGACCCTCCACATTGCCATCTTGTTCCACAGTTCTGTGAGTGACCTGTTGAAACCATTCCACAGCCCTTTCCCATTGTCGTTTTGTTCCCCCCGTGTTTGATTCCCCCTCTACCCCCACCCTGCCCCCGCCCCCTCCTGTATCCATCCTCTCTGTCTACCCCCGCCTCCCCCCCTACTGCTGTCTTCCCCCCTCCCCATGAGACGCTCTCTCACCCCGGTGGGAGGTGCACCTTGACTCCCCTCTCACTCTTACCTCCCGGCACTACCTTTCCCGCTAACGTGTTGGCCCTCCTCCTAGGCTTCATCCAACCCCCTCTTACACCTGATCAGCTGGTGTCCCTTCTATCTCCTCCACACCCTCTCCTGCCATCTGCTGCCCTTGATTCCTCGCTCCTGCGAGCTGGTTCTCCTGTTCATAGTGAGCAGATGAAATTCCACACAAAATTGTTCATTTATTTCCTTCACCGCCTCTGTGTCTTCCTCACCTCTCCTCTCTTGCTGCCTGTCCAAACCTTTCTTATGGATGAACTAGTCCGTCTCTGCAGGGACAGTGAAATAATGCTCTTTGCCCTGGTAAGTTCCCAGAGCCTGTCTGGGAATAACATCCCGAATCTGACCTTGTTTCTATATAGGGCCGACTTTGCATGGTTAAATTCAGCCCTTCTCTCTGCCAGGTCCGCCTCAATGTCCTGGTGCATTCTTTTTTTAAAAATATAAATGTAGAGTACCCAATTACTATTTTTTCCAATTAAGGGTTTTTCCAATTAGTGTGATCAATCCACCGATCCTGCACATCTTTGGGTTGTTAGGGGTGAAACCCATGCAGACACGGGGAGAATGTGCAAACTCCACATGGACAGTGACCCAGGGCCGGGATTCGAACCTGGGTCCTCAGCGCTGTAGGCTGCAGTGCTACCCACTAGGCTACGTGCCGCCCCTATGTCCTGGTACATTCTGATTTTATGACCCTCCCAGTTGCCCAGCGAAGGATCCTTTCCCAGTCCAGGTACTTGTGCAGCTTAGCTATTATCTCTCTTGGTTGCTCCCTGGATCTGGGCATTGTTCGGAGCGACCTGTGAGCCCTGTCGATCGCTGGTGGTTTGGGGAAGCTGTCCCTCCAAACTAGGTTGCCCAGCATTTGGGCCATGTAGTCGCTTGATTCTCTCCAGCAGGCTCACTAGTCAGAGGATCTGCCACCCCGACCGATTCTCCTGGTCCTCAACCTTCCCTTTCAGCCTCCCCTGGGTTGCCACCAACTCTTGATCCCGGCCTCCAGGGCAACAATTAGGTCGCTCTGGTCCATTGATGCCTTTTCCAGCTCCCCTATGGTGCTCCCCTGGGCTTCCAGTCTCTTTCCAATGCAGTTGAGAGCCATCTGCATGGCGCCTAGCACTCCGCCACCTTGACTGACGCCTTTATCTCAGCCTTGATGTCATCCTTCATCGCATTTAGTTCCCTGGTTAGGAACGTCTTCCATCCATCACCTGGGTGGATGGGGGGGACTTGTAAAATCCTTGCACCACGCCAATGGCAAGTGGTAAAAGGGGGACAGACCCCTGGTCAGCCACGCTTGACGCCGAGTGGCCGCCTCAAGTTGTAAGCCTCTGGCAACTGTTCTAGGAAAAACTATTCTGGGAAAAGCCTCACGATGGGAACAGGTGAACGTCTGCCTTATGCGGGAAGCGAAACAACAGCAACCTCAGAGAGGAACGCACTGTTTGGAGACAAGTTGAATTTTATCGCAATTTTCAAGTCAAAATCGTTTACAGTGTACTTTCCCAAATTTTATGAATAAAGTACATTTTTAGGAGAAAAAAATCTCTTCTTTCTGCCATTCCAGCAGTGCCACGCCAGATGGGTTGTGCAGCCTTACTTTCGTTCCAAAGTATGTAAATACAGAATTGAAAATTGCCCATAATTTTTCTCAAATAGCACCCTCACTCAGAGAGACTACAAAGATGGCTGATGTAGAAAATTCTTATAGTCAATTACACACCCAGATTTACAATAAATAGAGTAGAAGTATCAACTCGATTGCCCAGCCAGGAGAGGTGGCAATTCAAAGCATGGACCTCTGCAGAGAATCCCAACCGGGGTTGGGGGGGAAGGAAGTCACATGCCGGACATTCCAAGGTTTGCCTGGAAGCTCAACATAAACAAGGAAATGGAAATGTCCATTGACATCCGAGGCGTAGGGCTACTCTTTCCTGGTCACGGGATTCCCTGAAAAGCTCAGGAATGTTCAGACAAAAGGCTCGGGGCTTAACGTCTAGTCGACTGCAGACAAAATCCAGGTTTGCCTGGATCAAAATCAAAAGTATGATTTTTTTCACAAAACCAAAATTAGTTATTGGGTCCCAATTCCTCGGGTAGCTTGGTGTTGTGTTCCTGAATTTGTCGGGTAGTTAGAGAATATTACTGAAATATGAGAAACCAGGACACGAGGATATAACGTTCAATTTTTTATTTTAAATTTAAAGTGACCATTTTTCTTTTCCAATTAAGGGGCAATTTAGCATGGCCAATCCACCTACCCTGCTCATCTTTGGGTTGTGGGGGTGAGACCCACGCAGACACAGGGAGAATGTGCAAACTCCACACGGATAGTGACCCAGAGCCGGGATCGAACCTGGGACCTCGGTGTCGTGAGGCAGAAGTGCTAACCACTGCGCCGCCGTGCTGCCCGATATAAAGCTAAACTTAAAGCTCAGATGGTTAAAAATAAATCCAGTGACAATTTATTTGTAGTGTTATCTAAAATACTGGGGGTAATTTTGAGCCCACACTCTCCGTCCGTGAGAAACTTGGCACGGGCTCAAAATCCAGAGGGAATCGGAAAACGCAATTCCCTCTGGCATGATTGGGATTTACAGTTTTCACTCCCCCCTCCCTTTCCTCAGTGGAGTAGTGTGAATCACTCTGGGGGAGCCTGAGAACCTCATTTTAATACTTTAGCAGGTCATTAGATAGCACTCTCTCCAGAACAAGAGGATATAAAGTTCAATTTTTTTCTTTTGTTTTTAATTTAAAGTGCCCGATTCCTTTTTTTCCAATTAAGGGGCCATTTAGCGTGGCCAATTCGCCTACCCTGCACATTTTGGGTTATGGGGGTGAGACCCACACATACACGGGGAGAATGTGCAAACTCTACACAGATAGTGACCCAGGGCCGGGATCGAACCCGGGTCCTCAGCGCCGTGAGAATATTCCTCATGGAATATTAACCGGGTGCCTGCATGAGTCGGTGTGCGTGTCTCTGTCATGCTCTGAGTTTGTGTGTGTGTCTCTCTTTCTCTGTCTGTCTCTCTCTCTCTGTTCCCCTCTTTCTTTGTGTGTGTCTCTTTCTGTGTGTCTCTCTTTATGTCTATGTGCGTGTCTCTCTCTTTCTCTCTGTCTCTGATCTACAAAAGCGTGAACGTGGCGGCCTCACCTCCGAGGGGAATGACGGAGGTGAAGGCTCTGACAGCCATGATACTCCAGGGTTTTCACTGCTCTGTACACGGGAGAGGACGTGAGGGACGTAGAGAAGTTCAACTCAGAGGCAAGGCTGGGGTTCAGTCACTTAATCTCGGAGGGGTGGGGGGGCGTCACTGGCAGGTCGTACCTTCCATTTCCTTCAAGGCGCCCCTTGCTTTAAGGGGGTCTGGAGGCCAGCATCGCTTCCTGCGTCCTCCTTACTGGGCTTGGGGCCAAATCACTGCTGGGGGAGTGGCCATCCGTCATGGGTGGGAGGAAGTGAATACTGAGGATCAGCACTGGGGGCTACTGTGAGGTTCCTGGGTGGAGTCCTATGAGAGGGCAAACTGCATGGGCAGGGTGGGATTCTCCTGAATGGGCTACATCCCTGCCTAATGGCCCTCTCACTTGGGGAAGCACACCTGAACTGAGAGTAGAACCCCACACTCAGGCAGCACTCTGAGGATCAAGGGGTTAAACTCTATTGAATTTTAATTCCAATTGTCTCGAAAGTTTGTCTGTCAGGAATTAGTGTGTAGGGCTGTGAAGTGGGAGAATGAGGGTGCCCTCTGGGTATGCGCTTGTGATCTAATTGCAGGCTTCACTTTAATCAGTTGTCCCTCATCTGTCACAAGATGTGCTTGATGTGCTATTTCGCCCATCATTGACAAGTCAATTGTGCCAATGAAATATGCAGAGCTGAGGTTCACTGCCACTGATTGGAGTCCCAAGCATTGCCGGCTGGTAGCGGGGGGTCCCCACTCGGGGTCCCTCTAGGGAGGAGTCCTCCCTTTTCAACCCGGGGGACCTGGGGTGGACAGTGTTGCATGCAGCAGTCCCATGGTTACATCGGTTCACAGTCCCAAGGTGCGGGCCTTGTGGGGTCCGTGGGCCATGCTTATCTATGTTTTAGATTGTACCCTACTTAATTATTTCTACTACTTGCGGTAGAGCGGAAGCAGAGACAGAGACGTGATGCTGCACGCAGCCAGGACCAGAGCCCCACTGAGGAGGGGGAGGCTGAGCCCACAGCTGTACAGGGAGCAGCACCACAGAGGGAGCAGCCTGTTTGAGGCCGTGCCAGCAAAGTGTCTTCCGATGTTGGACTTCTTAACTGCAGATGTTGGAACCATAGTGCCGGAGGACACTGCGCCTGTCCCGGGGTACGGTGGACCTTTGCCATGTGCTGCAAGAGCTGGCACCGTATGGAATGGGGATGCACCCACTGCCAGTGGCCCTTAAAATCACTGCTTCTCTGGGCTTGCATAGATACATAGAAGATAGGAGCAGGAGGAGGCCTTTTGGCCCTTCGAGCCTGCTCCGCCATTGATCACGATCATGGCTGCTCATCCAACTCAATAGCCCAATCCTGTTTTCTCCCCAAAGCCTTTGATCCCATTCTCCCCAAGTGCTATATCTAGCCGCCTCTTGAATATATTTAATGTTAGGGCGGCGCGTGACACAGTGCTTAGCACTGGGACCACAGCGCTGAGGACCCAGGTTCGAATCCCAGCCCTGGGTCACTGTCCATGTGGACTTTGCACATTCTCCCCATGTCTGCATGGGTTTCACCCCCACAACCCAAAGATGGGCAGGTTAGATGGATTGGCCATGCTAAATTGCCCCTTAATTGGAAAAAAATAATTGGGTACTCTAAATTTAAAAAGAAAACTCCACAGACAGTCACCTGTGACCCTGGAGCTGTCAGGCAGCAGTGCTGACCACTCTCTTTGCTTTTTTAATGGGATGATCTCTCTCAACTCGTTCCTCTGCCCACCCATGTCCACTGGGTGTCTACAGTTTCTCACCTTTCCTCACCCTCCCGCTATGTCTAAGTGTTTCCCCAGGATCCACAACTGAGATTGAGGCGCTCTGCTGCCTTCACACTAGGTTGCCTGATACGACTTTGGCGGGCGTCCCCGAGGGGGCCTGGAATCGCACAGCACGGGCGTTGCAGTGTTACCCTCCTCGGTGTTCGGGGCTGGAGGTGCGTTACTCACAGTGAGTGGGGTGTCAGATGGCCTGGACAACCCTGGGGTCCCCTGGGTGGAGGGTCCCAGGCTGCACTCATGCTCTTCCTCTTCCCTATGGGGGCCCCTCTCCCCCTCCATCTGGGGCCCCTCTCCCCCTCCATCTGGGGGCCCCTCTCCCCCTCCATCTGGGGGCCCCTCTGCCCCTCCATCTGGGGGCCCCTCTGCCCCTCCATCTGGGGGCCCCTCTCCCCCTCCATCTGGGGGCCCCTCTGCCCCTCCATCTGGGGGCCCCTCTCCCCCTCCATCTGGGGCCCTTCTGCCCCTCCATCTGGGAGCCCCTCTGCCCCTCCATCTGGGGGCCCTTCTGCCCCTCCATCTGGGGGCCCCTCTGCCCCTCCATCTGGGGGCCCCTCTGCCCCTCCATCTGGGGGCCCCTCTGCCCCTCCATCTGGGGGCCCCTCTTCCCCTCCATCTGGGGGCCCCTCTTCCCCTCCATCTGGGGGCCCCTCTGCCCCTCCATCTGGGGGCCCCTCTTCCCTATGGACATCTGGGGGCCCCTCTGCCCCTCCATCTGGGGGCCCCTCTGCCCCTCCATGAAGCAGAGAGGCAGCTGGAGTGAGATCCAGAAGCCCCGCCGCCCTGTGGCATAGACACCTGTGATTTTCCACCAGCGGTTGCACCATGCGGTTGAAGCCCACAGGAGGTCCTGGGTTTAGCCCTGCCATGGAGCGCACGTCCTGCACCAAGGTCTCCACTCAGGATGCAGATGCAACCCTCGCAGTGTTGGCTCACTGTTTTGCATTGACGGCACAACCTCCTCGGTCAGAAGGCGATTGGACTCTTCCAGTCGGCCTTGCAGAGAGGAGATGCTGTCATACGACCCTGATTTTCGCCACTCTTTCTTTGAAGTTCCATCAGCTCAGGGCCGACCGGACCCAGGGACACTTCATCGGCCAGGGGCTCAGCAGTGACCTGGGCTCTGGCATCCCTCCTGGATCCCTGGGACGTCCCTGCCTCCACCTGCTGTGACCCAGAAACCTGCCGACTCAATCCCACCCAGGTGTGGCTATCGCGCTGGTGGAGGGTGCGGGTGATGGATGCGAGACCTCTTGTACCGTTGTGTCTGATCCAAGAATTCCCCCTCGGAGCTGCTCGGGTCCGTGGTTCCCAGGGGGCACAATGATGGTCCGGGCTGCTCCTCTGATTGCCCTGCAAGGGAAGGGAGATGCGTTAGTACATCACGGGGGATAAATGATGCGAGATGTTCATTCACCTGGAATATCAGGAATGACTGCTTGCCCCTGGGGTTCTCACTGTCGCTCACTGTCCCCAATTCTTCATCAGGGCAAGCACGGTCTTGCTCCTCCCCGGCCAGCTCAAGGACGGCTCATGGGGGTGAGGGTGTGGAGCTCCCACGTGACTCCGGGTGGTTGTGTCCTCTCACGCTGGTTGCGCTCGATATGTCCTGCGGGGATACAGATGGGGAGGGTGTAGGCGGGAGTAGTACCAGTTCAGATGGTTGAGGAGCGGCATACATGGAACTGCAGTGGGAGCAGGGATGTGGGGAGCTTAGGGCTGGGGAGGTACCAAGGTAGTTTGGGGGGAGGGGGGGTGGGGGCAGAAAGAGGACCTCATGACAGGCAACCCGCGAGGTGACTGAGAGAGAGATCACCTTGGAGGTGCGAGGGATGGCTGACAGGGTGCATTGAGGAATTGGAAGTGGCAGATTTACCCTGGTCGCACGAAGCAAGTCACTCATCTACTCCGGGCACTGCTGCCCTGTCATCTTCTGCAGGGAGCTGCCACTTACTAATATAGTCACTGCCTCCCAGGTGGGGTGAGTCGCCTTTGTGGTGGGCCGCTTCCTGGAGTGCGGACACAGGACGTCCCGCCTCTGCTGGTCTCCATTCAGAAATCTGGTGAGGTCGCCCTTGGAAAATCTTGGCGTTGGCTTCCTGGCTTCTATCTCACCTACAATGGATCTGGAACATGCTGGGGGTGCTGAGGGTGCTGGGAGTGCTGGGGGTGCTGCGGGTGCTGGGCGTTCTGGGGGTGCTGGGGTGATGGGGGTGCTGGGGTGCTAGGATTTCTGGGAGTGCTGGGGGTTCTGGGAGTTCTGGGGGTTCTGAGAGTGCTGGGGGTGCTGGGGGTCTGGGGAATGCTGGGGTGATGGGGGTGCTAGGATTTCTGGGAGTGCTGGGGGTGCTGGGGGTGCTGTGGTGCTCGAAATGCTGGGAGTGCTGGGGTGATGGGGTGCTGGGGGTGCTGGGAGTGCTGGGGGTGCTGTGGGTGATGGGGTGTTGGGGGTGCTAGGATTTCTGGGGGTGCTGGGGGTTCCGGGAGTTCTGGGGGTTCTGGGAGTGCTGGGTATTGGGAGTGCTGGGGTTCTGGGAGTGCTGGGGGTGCTGGGTATTGGGAGTGCTGGGGGTTCTGGGAGTGCTGGGGGTGCTGTGGGTGATGGGAGTACTGGGGGTTCTGGGAGTGCTGGGGGTTCCGGGAGCGCTGGGGGTGCTGTGGGTGCTGGGAGTGCTGCAGGTTCTGGGAGTGCTGGGGGTGCTGGGAGTACTGGGGGTGCTGGGAGTGCTGGGGGTGCTGGGAGTGCTGGGAGTTCTGGGAGTGCTGGGGGTGCTGGGCGTTGGGAGTGCTGGGGAGCTGGGAGTGCTGGGGGTTCTGGGAGTGCTGGGGGTCTGGGGTGCTGGGGGTCTGGGGCTGCGGGGGTGCTGGGGGTTCTGGGAGTGCTGGAGGTGCTGGGGGTTCTGGGAGCGCTGGGAATGCTGGGGGTGCTAGGATTTCTGGGAGTGCTGGGGGTTCTGGGAGTGCTGGGGGTGCTGGGAGTTCTGGGAGTGCTGGGTGTTGGGAGTGCTGGTGGTCTGGGGTGCTGGGGGTCTGGGGCTGCGGGGGTACTGGGAGTGCTGGGGGTCTGGGGGTGCTGGGAGTGCTGGGGGTTCTGGGAGTGCTGGAGGTGCTGGGGGTTCTGGGAGTGCTGGGAGCGCTGGAGTGCTGGGAGTGCTAGGATTTCTGGGAGTGCTGGGTGTTCTGGGAGTGCTGGGGGTTCTGGGAGTGCTGGGGGTGCTGTGGGTGCTGGGAGTGCTGCGGGTTCTGGGAGTGCTGGGGGTGCTGGGAGTACTGGGGGTGCTGGGAGTGCTGGGGGTGCTGGGAGTTCTGGGAGTGCTGGGGGTTCTGGGCATTGGGAGTGCTGGGGATCTGGGGTGCTGGGGGTCTGGGGTGCTGGGGGTCTGGGGCTGCGGGAGTGCTGGGGGTGCTGGGAGTGCTGGGGGTGCTGGGGGTGCTGGGGGTGCTGGGAGTGCTGGGAGTGCTGGGGGTGCTGGGCGTTGGGAGGGCTGGGGATCTGGGAGTGCTGTGGGTTCTGGGAGTGCTGGGGGTCTGGGGTGCTGGGGCTCTCGGGCTGCGGGGGTGCTGGGGGTTCTGGGAGTGCTGGAGGTGCTGGGGGTTCTGGGAGCGCTGGGAGTGCTGGGGGTGCTAGGATTTCTGGGAGTGCTGGGGGTTCTGGGAGTGCTGGGGGTGCAGGGAGTTCTGGGAGTGCTGAGGGTGCTGGGTGTTGGGAGTGCTGGGGATCTGGGAGTGCTGGGGGTTCTGGGAGTTCTGGTGGTCTGGGGTGCTGGAGGTCTGGGGCTGCGGGGGTACTGGGAGTGCTGGGGGTCTGGGGGTGCTGGAGGTGCTGGGGGTTCTGGGAGTGCTGGGAGCGCTGGAGTGCTGGGGGTGCTAGGATTTCTGGGAGTGCTGGGGGTTCTAGGAGTGCTGGGAGTTCTGGGAGAGCTGGGGGTACTGGGAGTGCTGGGTGTTCTGGGAGTGTTGGGGATTCTGGGAGAGCTGTGGGGTGCTGGGAGTGCTGGGAGTGCTGGGTGTTGGGAGTGCTGGGGGTTCTGGGAGTGCTGGGGGTACTGGGGGTGCTGGGAGTGCTGCATGGGTTTTGCCCCCACAACCCAAAGATGTGCAGGGTAGGTGGATTGGTCGCGCTAAATTGCCCCTTAATTGGAAAAAAATAACAATTGGGTAGTCTAAATTTTAAAAAAAGATTCCGCCCACTGTTTCAGAAAATTTTGAATAAAATTTAGAATACCCAATATTTTTTCCAATTAAGAAGCAATTTAGCGCGGCCAATCCACCTACCCTGCACATCTTTGGGTTGTGGAGGTGAAACTCCACACAAACAGTGACCCTGGGCCAAGATCGAACCCGTGTGTTCGGCAACGTGAGGAGGTAGTGCTAACCACTGCGCCGCCAGGTCACCCCCCTGTTTCAGAAGGTTGTGGATATAAAATTAGTTGAGGCATTTAAAAGAGGGCTAGATATCTAGGAAGTAATTGATTTAGAAATATGTAAAGAAGATAGGGAACTTCTGGGGCTGGATTATCCGCACCCTGACGCCGAAATCGTGGCCGGCGGCAGGGCGGAGAATCCACTTCCGCACACAAAATCGGGACCGGCGCCAGTTCCCCAATTACCCGGGCCCCGAAAAGCAGCGTACTCTCTGCATATCGCCTGCCTGCGGCTATTGCTGGAGGCCCACCCGGCCATTCTCCACCTCTGACCGGCCGAAGCCCTGACGGTGAGGATCTAATGTGGTCCAGCCTTTCGGGATACTCGCATGGCGACTGGGGACTCTGCCACGTTCGGGGCGGCTCCAGGCTAATTTTTGGCGGGCAACCCGGGACGGGCGCGCGGCCGATTGGGGGCACTATTTGGGAGGTCCAGCTCCACGGTCTGAGTCCACCATGGAGCACGGTGCGGCCGCTGGAGGCCGCCGCCGTGCGCATGCGCGGCCTCTGACCCGGAAATGCGGGGGCCCGTATCTGCAGCGAAAGCTGCGAGCTTCTCGATGGGTTACTAGCCCCCTGCAGGGTTATAAATACGTGGCCCTTTCACGCCAGTTTTTCTGTCATGAAAGGCCACAGTTTTTACGACGGCATGGGGACATAGTCCCAATAACGGAGAATCCGGCCCCAGATATCTCTCTCCCTAGGGTGCTGAGACTTACTGAGGTCCAACTTTTGCTCATGGTTTCACTTCATATGTAAGCACATGCGGTAGCCTGGGCTTCCACTGTGGGAGAGCAGAACAACCACCAAATCTAGTCTTTTGTCCTCAATGGACACCTGGTTGACGTTTCATTCTCCCATTCCTAACTCACACATGCCAAAGCCGTCTGCAGAGCTACTTTTAATGCTCTGGAGGAGGTCACCTTTTTTATTCATTCATGGGATGTGGGCGTCACTGGTTAGCTCAGCATTTATAGAATTTACAGTGTAGAAGGAGGCCATTCAGCCCATCAAGACTGCACCGGCTCTTGGAAAGAGCACCCTACCCAAGGTCAACACCTCCACCCTATCCCCATAACCCAGTAACCCCACCCAACACTAAGGGCAATTTTGGACACTAAGGGCAATTTATCATGGCCAATCCATCTGATCTGCACTTTGACCTGACCTGATCTTTGGACTGTGGGAGGAAACCGGAGCCCCCGGAGGAAATCCACACAGACACGGGGAGAACGTGCAGACTCGGCACAGACAGTGACCCAAGCCAGAATCGAACCTGGGACCCTGGAGCTGTGAAGCCATTGTGCTATCTACGATGCTACCGTGCTGCTCATTCCCATTTATAGTCCATTCCTAAATGCCCTTGAGAAGGTGATGGTGAGTGGCCTTCTTGAACTGCAGCAGTCCATGTGGTGTAGGTGCACCCACAGTGCTGCTAGGGAGGGAGTTCCAGGATTTTACCCAGCTACAGTGAGGGAACACGATATGTTTCCAAATCAGGATGGCGTGTGGCGGGGCAGCACGGTGGTGCAGTGGGTTAGCCCTGTGGCCTCACGGCGCCGAGGTCCCAGGTTCGATCCCGGCTTTGGGTCACTGGCTGTGCGGAGTTAGCACATTCTCCCCGTGTTCGCGTGGGTTTCGCTCCCACAACCCAAAGATGTGCAGGCTGGGTGCATTGGTCCCGCTAAATTGCCCTTTAATTGGAAAAATTGAATTGGGTACTCTAAATTTCTTTTTAAAAAAGTATGGCGCGTGTCTTGGAGGGGAACTTCCAGGTGATGGTGTTCCCATGCATCTGGTCCCCTTGTCCTTCTAGATGGTGGTGTTAGTGAGTTTGGAAGGTGCTATCTAAGGAACCTTGATGAGTTGCTGCAGTACATCTTGTGTATGGTACACACAGCTGCTACTACATCAGTGGCAGATGAGTGAATGTTTGTGGAAGGGGTGCGGATCAAATGGGTTGCTTCGTCCAGGATGGTGTCGAACTTCCTGAATGTTGTTGAAGCTGCACTCATCCAAACAAGTGGAGAGTATTCCATCACACTCCTGACTTGCCTTGTAGATGGTGACAGGATTTGGTGAGTTAGGAGGTGAGTTACTCTCCACAGGATTCCTAGCATTTGACCTGCTCTTGTAGTCAAAGGATTAATGTGGCTAGTCCAGTTCAGTTTCTGATCCACCCCCATGATGTTGATAGTGGGGGATTCAGCGATGGTAAAGCCATTGAATGTCAAGGGCCAATGGTTGGATTCTCTCTTTATGGAGATGGTCAATGCCTGGTGTTTGTGTGGCTTGAATGTTACTTGCTAATTGTCAGCCCAAGCCTGGATACTGTCCAGGTCTTCCTGCATTTGGACCTGGACTACCTCAGTATCTGAGGAGATGTAAATGGTGCTGAACATTGTGCAATCGGCAGCGAACATCCTCACATCTGACCTTACGATGGAAGGATGGTTGAGCAGAACGGTGGCGTGGTGATTAGTGCTGTGCCGAGATCCCAGGTTCAATCGCGGCTCTGGGTCACTGTCCGTGTGGCGTTTGCACATTCTCCCCGTGTCTGCGTGGGTTTCACCCCCACAACCCAAAGAAGTGCAGGGTAGGTGGCTTGGCCACACTAAATTGCCCCTTAATTGGGAAAAATGAATTGGGTACTCTAACTTTATTTTTAAAAGAAGGATGGTCATTTATGAACCAGCTGAAGATGGTTGGGCCTTGCACACTACCCTGAGGAACTCCTGCAGTGATGTTCTGGAACTGAGGTGGCTAATCTCCAACAACCACAAGTATCATCTTTTGCATTAGATATATCTCCAGCCAATGGAGAATTGCATCCCTGATTCCCATTAACTCCAGTTTAGCTCGAGCTCCTTGATTCCCTACTCGGTCAAATGCTGCCTTGATGTTAAGGGCAGTGACTCTCCCCTCATCTCTGGAGTTCAGGGGTGGGATTCTCCCCTACCTGGCAGGGCGGGGGGTCCTGGCACCGAGGAGTGGCATGAACCGCTCCGGCGTTGGGCTGCCCCAAAGGTGCGGCTTCCTCCGCACCTTCAGGGGCTCGGCCGGCGCCCGAGTGGTTTGCGCCGCGCCGGCTGGCGGGGAAGGGGCTTGGCGCCACGCCAACCGGTGCCGAAGGGCCTCCGCCGGCTGGCGCGAGTTGGCGCATGCGCGGAGCGCCAGTGTGTGCTGCCGTCATCCCAGCCAATGCGCAGGGGGGTTCATCTTCACGTCGGCCATCGCGGAGGACCACAGTGGCCGACGCGGAGGAATGGAGTGCCCCCACGGCACAGGCCCGCCCACGGATTGGTGGGCCCCGATCGCGGGCCAGGCCACCATGGGGGCACCTCCCGGGGCCAGATCCCCCCGCACCCACCCCAGGACCCCGGAGGCCGCCCGCGCAGCCAGGTCCTGCCAGAAAATACCTGGTGTAACATACACCGGCAGGACTGGCCGAAAATGGGCAGCCACTTGGCCCATCGCGGGCCAGAGAATCACCGTTGGGGACACTGCCAGCGGCCGCCGACCGGCGCAACGCGATTCCCGGCCCCGCCAAATCACTGCCGCCGGAGAATTCAGCAGCCGGCGGGGGCGGGATTCACGGCGTCTCCCCCGGCAATTCTCCGAACTGGCGGGGGGGGGGGGGGGGGGGGGGGGGGTCAGAGAATCCCGCCCCAGCTCTTTTGTCCATGTTTGAACCAAGGCTGTAATTGAGGTCAGGAGCTGAGTGACCCTGGTGATATTGGTAGCACTGGCATTGACCAAACATGTGGCCTTGGTTTAAATGGTTCAGCACCACATTGAGAAGCGCATTTCCCGATGAAGTAATTTCTCCAAAAAGATCCCTGGAATAAAACACTTTGATTTCGGCCTACTTCTAGTCTGGTAAGAAGTCTTACAACACCAGGTTAAAGTCCAACATGTTTGTTTCAAACACTGGCTTTCGGAGGACTGCTCCTTCCTCAGGTGAATGAAGAGGTATGTTCCAGAAACATATATATAGACAAATTCATAGATGTCCGATAACGCTCTGCTGCCCGTGTCTTAAATCGCAGCAAGGTTTCCCCTTAGGTCCTGTGCTTGTTGACCTATATTGGCTCTCTGTCAATTGATATCTTCATTTTAAAATAATCATTACTTCTAGTCTGATTCTAAATATGGTTCGGCTTCTAGATCTTGTTTGAATTCCCATTTAATTCCAGTTCCGATTCTAGTCTGCTTCTGCTTTTGACTCCAGTCTGAGTTTAGTCTTTTTGTTATTCCAGTCTGGCTCAGAGTCCAGTATTTATGAGTTTACACAAGCAACAAAAATATCTTCTACAAAGTACTTCCCCGGGTTTCGAATGCAATGCCATTTGGTGGCAGATCTCCAAAGTTGTTTCGAGTGCACTTGCCTAGCAACCAAATAACCACTCGATGAGGTATTTGATAAGCACCACGAAGGAACGTAGGAAATGAATTAATTGGAGATTTCTCTGCCTGGTGTTTGAAGTGGCCCACCACACCCTGAGATAAAACTGTTGACTGAGACACTCGGCAATTTAAGAGGTCAATTAAACACAAAGTCTGAACCTTCTGATTCAACTTTTTCTTATCATAGGCTTGCTGGAGTTTAGTTTGATTATTTTAAATAGGGAATTTTAATACAATTATCCGATAACGCTCTGCTGCCCGTGTCTTAAATCGCAGCAAGGTTTCCCCTTAGGTCCTGTGCTTGTTGACCTATATTGGCTCTCTGTCAATTGATATCTTCATTTTAAAATAATCATCCTTGCTTTCTAATCCCTCCATGGCCTTGCCCCTCCCTATCTCTGTAATCTTCTCCAGCCCCACAACCCTCCGGCATATCTATGCTCCTGTAATTCTGGACACTTGTGAGTTCCCAATTGCTCCACCATTGGTGTCTGGAAGTTCTGTCCCAAGTTCTGGAATTTTATATTATTTATTTATTTTTTAATAGATTTAGAGCAACCAATTTTTATTTTCCAATTAAGGGGCAATTTAGCGTGGCCAATTCACCTACCTGCACATCTTTGGGTTGTGAGGATGAGACCCACGCAGACACGGGGAGAATGCGCAAACTCCATACGATCACTGACCCGGAGCCGGGATTGAACCCGGGTCCTCGGTGCCGTGAGGCAGCAGTGCTAACCACTGCGCCATCGTGCGGCCCCGGAATATTGTTTTCTTCTTTAATGGGACGTAGGTGTCGCTGGCTGTGATAGAATTCTCATTGCCCATCACTAATTGCCCTTGAGAAGGTGGTGGTAGGGCAGCACGGTGGCACAGTGGTTAGCATTGCTGCCTACGGCGCTGAGGACCCGGGTTCGAATCCCGGCCCTGGGTCACTGTTCGTGTGGAGTTTGCACATTCTCCCCGTGTCTGCGTGGGTTTCGCCCCCACAACCCAAAAGATGTGCAGGTTAGGTGAATTGGCCACACTAAATTGCCCCTTAATTGGAAAAAATAATTGGGTACTCTAAATTTATAAAAAAAAAAAAAGAGAAGGTGGTGGTAAGCTGCAGTCTGTGGTGGAGCACCCACAGTGCTGTTAGGGGGTGAGTTCCAGGATTTTGACCCAGCGACAATGAAGGTACGCCAATATATTTCCAAGTCAGGATGGTGTGTGGCTGGAGGGGGAACTTTCAGATGGTGGTGTTCCCGTGCATTTGCTGCCCTTGTCCTTCTAGATGGTAGAGGCCATGGGTTTGAAAGGTTCTGTCGATGGAGCCTTGGTGAGATGCTGCAGTGCATCTTGCAATGGTACACGCGTCTGTGCGTCGGTGATGGAGGGAGTAGATATTAGAGGTGATGGATGTGTGCTAATCAAGCGGGTTGCTTGGTCCTGGATGGTGTTCAGCTTCTTGAGTGTTGTTGGATCTGCAGTCATGAAGGCAAGTGGAAAGTATTCCATCACACTCCTGAATTGTGCCTTGTAGATGGTGGACAGGCTTTGGGGAGTCAGGAGGTGAGTTACTCTCCACAGAATTCCCAGCCTCTGACTCTCTACACCTCTCCGTCTCTCTATCTCATTTTTCCTCCCTGAAAGTGCTCTTTAAAACCTATGGGTTGGATTCTCCCAAAATGGGACCATGTCCCCACGCCGCTTAAGAACACTGGCATTTCACTCCGGACTTTCCACAAAAAATGCTAAGCTAATTCACTCACCTTAAGGGGGCTAGCAGGGACCCGGCGGGCTTTACGCAGCATTAGCTGTGGATATGGGCCCGTGCACTTCTGGGGCGAAATTCTCTGACCCCCAGCAGGGTCGGAGAATCGCCTGGGGCCGCCGAAAATCCGGCCCCTGCCGTGGCAGAGATTCTCCGCCACCCGGGAAGTGGCGGTGGCGGGAATCACGCCACTCCGATCGGCGAGGCCCCTGTGGCGATTCTCCGGCCTGGATGGGCCGAAGTCCCGCCGCTGGAATGCCGCTCCTGCCGCCGAGGTTTGAACCACCTCTGGTGGCGGCGGGATCGGCGGCGCGAGCGGGCCCCCGGGAAGGCGGGGGGCGAACGGACCCCGGGGGTGCCCCCACGGTGGCCAGGCCCGCGATCGGGGCCCCCCGCTCAGACTCCGGGCCAGTGCCCTGGGTGCACTCTTTCTCTTCCGCGGCCGCCACGGCCTCCGCCATGGCGGAAGCGGAAGAGAAACCCACATCGCGCATGCGCCTGTGGTGACGTCAGCGGCAGCAGGCCGCTGACGTCACTGCCGGCGCATGCGCCGACCGGCGAAAGCCTTTCGGCCAGCCCCGCTGCCGGGGGCGCCGGTTTTTTGCACCAGTCTTCTGGTGCCAACCGCTCCGACGCGGGGCTAGCCCCCAAAGGTGGGGAATTCTCTGACCCCGGAGTGGTTGGCGGCACTCCCCTATGCCGGGACCCCCCGTCACGCCGGGTAGGGGAGAATCCTGCCCCTGGTTTCGAGTCCGCGCATGTGCACGGCGGGGGCATCCAGCAGCTGCGCCGAGCGCCATGGCTGGCCTCTGGCAATGGGCCCCCAGTCGCGCAGAGTATTCCGTGTACACGCCGATTCTCGGGTCCTAGAGAACCGCCAGATCACCGCCGGTCCCAATGTCAGTGTGAAAGTTGATTCTCGTTTGGCGTGGGGCTGCGGAGAATCCAGCCCTATGCCTTTGACCAAAACGTTATGCACAGTATAAATAAATGCTGTTGTTGTAAGTTGCTGTATTGTATTTCTGTATAAATTTAGAGTACCCAAATCTTTTTTTTTCAATTAAGGGGCAATTTAGTGTGGCCAATCCACCTATCCTGCACATTTTTGTTTTGTGGAGAGGGCAGCACAGTGGTTAGCACTGCTGCTTCACGGCGGTGAGGCCTCAGGTTCGATCCCGGCCCTGGGTCACTGTCTGTGTGGAGTTTGCACATTCTACCCGTGTCTGTGTGGGTTTCCTCCGGGTGCTCTGGTTTACTCCCACAGTCCAAAGACATGCAGGTTAGGTGGATTGGCCATGCTAAATTGCCCCTTAGTGTAGGGCAATTCCCTCCTAATGTGGGGGAGTTAAGAACGTCTTATATTGTGTTCCTGATCTGATATTCTTTTTGTATTAATTTTAAAATTTACAGTACCCAATTAATTTTTTCCTATTAAGGGGTAATTTAGCATGGCAAATCCACCTACCCTGCACATCTTTGGGTTGTGGGGGCGAAACCCACCCAAACACTGGGATAATGGCAAACTCCACACAGACAGTGACCCAGAGCCAGGATCGAACCTGGGACCTTGGTGCTGTGAGGCTACAGGGCTAACCCACTGCGCCACCGTGCTGCCCCTGATCTGATATTCTGACACTGGTATGAGTCACATTCAGCACAAGGTATTAAAATACACATAGATAATGGTACATTACATTGGTACTTCCTTATATGTCCTTTTATTGGGCCATCAATACATAAATTCATCATCAATAAAATTAATAGGAGCTTCGAGAGGAATTTCTTTACCTAAAGAGTGTTTAGAATGTGGAACTCGGGTGGCACATTGGTGCAGTGGTTAGCACTGCTGCCTCATGGCGCCGAGGGCCCAGGTTCGATCCCAGCCCTGGGTCACCATCCATGAGGATGTATTCTCCCTGTGTTGACGTGGGTTTCCTCCCCCACAGCCCAATAATGTGAAGGGTGGGTGGGTTGGCCATACTAAATAGTCCCTTAATTGGAAAAAAATAATTGGTTACTCTAAATTTTATAAAAAAGAAAGAGTTGGATACACTAAAACTAAAAAAAAAAGAATGTGGCACTCACTGCTGAATGGAGCAGTCAAAACAAATAGCACAGATACATTGAAGAGGAATCTGGAAGAGCACATGAGGGAGAATTAAGGAATAGGTTAAACTGATGTCATGTGAGAGTACCTTTAAGAAATGGGTGTTTTCTATAGAATAACTGTAGTGGGTGTACCTTTAAGAAATGGGTGCTTATTACTGCAGTGATGTCAGATTGTGGGTGGAGCTGGGCTGTCTGTCAGCTTTTAGTTTCACTTTGGGAAAAGTTTGGGTGTGCCTATGTTTTTTTGGTTTCATTTCAGTATTGGAGCTGCAGTTAGCCACATAATGTGCAATGCTGTTCTCTCTGCCATGGTAGACTATCTCTTGATCATTTGGTGAATTCAGAGTTATAACTGTTCTCAGTAGTTAATTTAAACCTGATATGCTTCTGTTGAAAAGTTTTTTAAAGACTTATGGATGTTAAAAGGAAAGTAAGGATTACTTAGTGTTGTATTCTTTGGGGTTGTATTTGAATTAATGGTTGCTAAGATGTCCACTGTATGTTTTAAAAAGGTTAACTTGAGTTCATAGAATAAACATTGTTTTGCTTTTGAAAATACTTTTCCATTTTGGCTGTACCACCCCTGTAGAGTGGGCAGTGTGCTCCCCATACCACAATCTCTTAAAAGTTGTGGGTCAGGTGAACTCCATGATACACTTTGGGGTTCTCTAATCCCTGGCCCATAACAATGATAGGATAAAGGAGGAGACTCTTGTGTGCCTTAAACACTGACATGTACCAGATGGGCCAAATGGCCTATTTCTCTGCTGTAGGTTTTACGTAATTAGATTTAGATTTTGTTTTTTTAGAACATTTCCATGATACCCATTGTTTCAAATGGTTTCCTGCAACTTAGTTTGCTTTAGAACTTAGAATCCCCCGTTATTTTTTCTCCAATTAAGGGGCAATTTAGCATGGCCAATCCACCTCTCCTGCATACCTTTGGGTTGTCGGGGCGAAACCCACGCAGACATGGGGAAAATGTGCAAACTCCACACGGACAGTGACCCAGGGTCGGGATCGAACCTGGGACCTCAGCGCCGCAATCCCAGTGCTAACCACTGCGCCACGTGCCGCCCCTGCAACTTAATTTTCTAACTCTGCTGGCCTAAGTCCTGTTTATGCATCACTCCTATACTCGTCAACCTACATTGGTCCTCGGCTAAGCAAAATATCAATTTTAATATTTTTATTCTTCTTTTCATATCCTTCTTTTCAAATCACCCAATTCCCTCACCCCTTCCTATCTCTGTAATCATCTCCAGCAGTACAACCCTCCGGGATACCCGTGCACATCTAATTCTAGTCTCTTGAGCATTCCCAATTAGAATTACCCCACCATTGGTGGTCATGTCTTCAGTTGCCTCAGTCCTAGCTCTGGGCGGTGTAGCGGTATTGTCACTGCTCAAATAAATCAGGTGCCCAGGTTCAAATCCCATCATGGCAGATGGTGACATTTGCATTCAGTAAAATTTTGGATTTAAAATCTAACCATTTGTGGATTGTCGTAAAATCACACCTGTTTTCTTTCGGGAAGGAGATTCCCCCATCTAGCCGACATGTGACTCCAGATCCAATGTGGATGTCCCCTGACATGGCTGACAAACTCACAGTTCAAGGGCAATTAGGGATGGGCAATAAATGCTGGCCCAACCAGCGGTGCTCATATCCAATTAATCAAAAACATTGCCTCTCTTTTAAAATTTTTTTTAGAGTACCCAGTTTGTTTGTTTTTCCAATTAAGGGGCAATTTAGCGTGGCCAATCCACCTACCCTGCACATCTTTGGGTTGTGGGGGTGAGACTCACGCAGACACGGGGAGAATGTACAAGCTCCACACGGACATTGACCTGGGGCCGGGATCGAACCTGGATCCTCAGCGCCGTGAGGCAGCAGTGCTAACCACTGTGCCACCCAAAACATTGCCTCTCAAACTCGCTTTCTTCATTTAAAGCGCTCCTTAAAACCTACCTCTTTTACCAAGCTTTGTTGCTGCTGTTACAACTGTGATTTAGGAATATAGGAATAGGGGCAGCATGGTGGCGCAGTGGGTTAGCCCTGTTGCCTCACGACACCGAGGTCTCAGGTTCGATCCCAGCTCTGGGTCATTGTCCGTGTGGAGTTTACACATTCTCCCCGTGTTTGCATGGCTTTCACCCCCACAGTCCAAAAATGTGCTGATTAGGTGGATTGGCCATGCTAAATTGCCCCTTAATTGGAAAAAATCAATTGGGTACTCTAAATTTATTTTTAAAAAGGAATATAGGAACAGGAGTTGATCATTCTGCCCTCGAGCCTGTCCCACCATTTGCTGAAATCATGGCTGATCTGTGACCTAACTCCATTTACCTGCCTTTGGCCCATAGCCCTCAACATCTTTGCTGAACACAAGTCTATCTATCTCAGATTTAAAATTTTAAAAAATATATTCGGAGTACCCAATTATTTTTTTTCCAAATAAGGGGCAATTTAACATGGCCAATCCACCTAGCCTGCATCTTTGGTTTTGTGGAAGTGAAACAGACACGGGAGAATGTGCAAACTCCACATTGATAGTGACCAGGGCCGGGATCTAACCTGGGTCCTCAGCACCGTAGGCAGCAGTGCTAACCACTGCGCCACCGTGCCGCCCATCTCACATTTAAAATTAACAACTGATCTTCCTTAGCTGCTGTTGTGGAGAGAGTTCCAAACCTCTACCACCCTTTGAGTGAAGCAATGTTTCCTAACATCTCTCCTGAATTGTCTAGCCCTAATTTTTAGACTAGTTTTCGAATCTCCAACCAGTGGAAATAGGGTATCTTTATCTACCCTGACCTTCCCTGTTAATATCTTGAATACCTCGATCAGATCACCCCTTAACTTTCTAAATTCTAGCGATTTATGATCCAAAATCATATCTGGCAAAAACAGCTTCAGTTACTGAATAATCGACACTCACTCACACTCGTATATCATCCTGATGCTTCTTTGGTGGACAATGTTATACTATTTTATTCTCAGCAATACAGGTATTGGAATGTAACCTTCACGATGCCTTGGTGCCAGATAAATCCATCAATTGTGTTTACATTAGACAAGCTCTCAATGCTTAAGTTTTTATGCAGTACGGGTTCTCTGGGCATAGCTGCCACTATTTATTTTGTAACCAAAGTTAGCTGAGGAAATCCACGGATCTTTCTGATGTGCTGGCCTTACTGCCTTCGGGCTCAGAGCCCGGCTGTGGGCTCGGGGTGGGCAGCTTGATTTCACGCTGGCTTGTTCTGTGTTTCTCTCTGCGGTGCTATGATTCTCAAGGCTCTGATCCCTGGATTGTTGGCCTCCGCGCTCCCAGGCCTGAGGCAGAATGAAGCTTTCCAGACCTGCTTGGGGGTCCCTAGGGGCAGATGGGATGAAACTGTTCCGCTGACTGTATGCTTGACGTCCCTGTGCTACTGCCCTGCTTAAGTGGCTCTTCCTCACAATTTCCGGGACAGGCTTGGAGGGCCGAAGGGCCTGTTCTTGGGCTGAATTGTTCTTTGAGTCTAACAGCCTTGGTAGATTGTTCATCATACTGGGCAATGCTCAAGTACCCGGCCCTAATCACATCCATGCACATATGCAACATACACACACACATTCCAACTGCGCTGACAGGTTTGTGACACAGACCATGAAACCTGGCTCATATTTTCCTTCCTAACCAAAGGACATTGTGGTCAACAATAGGCCCACTACTGTCATCCTGACTAAGACCAGCTCACACAGCTACATCAGGCCAATATGCTTCATTCATCTGGAGCTGTGCAATAGTTTAGCCTCAGAGGTGCTTCCAAGATTCATTCTGCTCGACTGAATCTGATGATTCGCAGATTGGTGAGGTTTTCAATGGCCATTTGCGATTTTGCTGTTCTGCAGTGACTCACGAGGAGGGGCTCCCTGTCACTTGACACCATCTGGAATTTTGGGAAGTCTACAGGGCAGGGACCGACCGGTCTGTCTTTTCCACTCTTGTGGCACAACTGTTCTCGGGTTACAAACTCCAATATCTTGACGAGATTAGAAGTGAAATGTTTATAGTGCTGCTGGTTAATAAGTTTTATTATTAATTCAACACCCAAACTGTTACGTCTTCTCATTAATCTCCCATTCTATGCACACGACAGTGCAAACTGCCTCCACCGTTGGCAGATACCATCAAAATGATAGCAGCTGACCTGACTGCTGAGCTTGAACCTGTTCTGTGAATCATGGCTTGTGTTCTAAATTACACAAACTCGTCCCATTTCTATTGTAGTGGTCTCCACGGTAACCATACATATGTAGGCGCCCGCTTTAAACCCTGTACTGGCACCACATTATGTGTTAACTGGTGTATCTTTCAGCTAGTTTTCATAACTGCTTTCTGTTAATGTCGAATGGTGCACATAGATATCCTATTACAATGTACTACCTCAGCTGCAATTGATCTCTATCACCCCAGGCTGGGGCAGAGTCACTCAGGAATCTTGCTGCATATTCCATTTCCTCATGACAAGCAAATGCGTGAGAATGGCAGGTGAGGGTAGGGTCAGTCTCGGCTGAGGGTCAACCAGGGCAGCACTCAATCTCTGCTCAAGCTCGCACAAGGCGTACGGCACTTGAACAAGATACTGGGTGAACGCCCTATCTATGGAACCTTATCGCAGAATTGTCACTCCAGCAGTGACCGAAAGACAGAAAGTTAGCAGAAAAATGGTGGGGAGAAAGTAGAGTTCACCTTTCTATCTGCGTTTCTCGAATTCTAGTCTCCTGCGCATCCCTGATTCTAAACACTCCGTTTTCAATTGTCCAGGCCACTTCCCTCCTTACATCTCTCTGCCTCTTACCTTCATTTTTAATTTAAATTTCAATTCAGCCTGGCCAATCCACCTGCCATGCACATCTTTTTAAAACATTTTTTAAAAGTAGCCAGTAATTTTTTTTCCCAATTAAGGGGCAATTTAGCGTGGCCAATCCACCTACTCTGCACATCTTTTTGGATTGTGGGGGTGAAACCCACGCAGACATGGGGAGAAATTGCAAACTCCACAAGGACAGTGACCCAGGTCCTCAGCGCCGTAGGCAGCAGTGCTAACCACTGTGCCACCGTGCTGCCCCTATCCTGCACATCTTTGGGTTGTGGGGGGTGACATCCATGCAAACACGGGGAGAATGTGCAAACTCCTCTCAGACAGTTACCCGGGGCTGGGATTGAACCCGAGCCCTCGGCGCCATGAGGCAGCAGTGCTAACCACTGCGCCACAGTGCCGCCCCCCCCTCTTTGCTCCTTCAAGATACCTGTAGCTCTGTGTGGAGTTTGCACATTCTTCCCGTGTCTACGTGGGTTTCACCCCCACAACCCAAAGATGTGTAGGTTAGGTGGATTGGCCACACTAAATTTCCCCTTAATTGGAAAAGATAATTGGGTACTCTAAATTTTAAAAACAAGATACCTGTAGCTTGGTTTGCCACTCTCGTTGGGAGGTCGATTTAACAAGTTTGGTGTCCTTTTGGGATGATATTACTTGTGTTCCAGAATAATGTAAGGTGGCCGGCTACCAGATCTTTCTTGTGATTTGTTCTATACAAGTGCGTACTGCTTGTGAATGTGAAGCTTGAGGGTAAATATTAACCAGGAGGGCACCAAGAGAGTGCCCTGCTCTTATTCAAAGGGCCATGCAATCTTTTACCTTCTGTCTTTTTGGTTTAGCTATAGCTCAGCTGGTATAGCTCTCTCTTTCTCCTGAGTCGGAAGGTTATGAGTTCAGGTCCTGCTCCAGGTTTGAGCACTGAAATCTAGGTTGGCGCTTGGGTGTGGTGCCGGGGAGGCACTGCGTTGTTGAAAGTGCAGCCTTACAGATGAGACGTTAAACTGAGGCTCTGTTAAGTGGACATAAAAAGATCCCATGGGACCATTTTTGGGAAAGGTCGGGGAGTTACAACTGGGTGTCCTGGCCTATGTTTATCTCTCGATCAACATCACAGAAATAGATCATTATCACATTGCTGCTTGTGGGAGCTTGCTGTGCATAAACTGGCTGCCGTGCTTTTCCACATTCCAACAGGTAACTACAGTTCAAAAATACTTCATACATGCCCTGAAGTTCTGAAGGCACGATGGGGGCGATTCTCCAAAATGGAGCCCAAGCGTTCGTGCCGTCGTGAACGCCGTTGAGTTCACGCCGCTCCAGCCTCCTACCCTGCACATCTTTTGGATAGTGGGGGTGAAACCTACGCAAACACGGGGAGAATGTGCAAACTCCACACGCACAGTGACCCAGAGTCGGGATTGAACCTGGGACCTTGGCGCCGTGATGCAGCAGTGATAAGTACTGTAATATTATTAAACACGTCCTGGTGTCAATGAAAAATTCAAATTGAAAAGAATTTCACTAAGAGGGTACTCGCATTTGCGTTAAAGAAAAAACGTCAGGGCAGCACGGTGGCTCAGTGGGTTAGCCCTGCTGCCTCATGGCGCCGAGGTCCAAGGTTCGATCCCGGCTCTGGGTCACTGTCCGTGTGGAGTTTGCACATTCTCCCCGTGCTTGCGTGGGTTTCGCTCCCATAACCCAAAAAAGATGTGCAGGGTAGGTGGATTGGCCACGCTAAATTGCCCCTTAATTGCGAAAAATGAATTGGCTACTCTACATTTATAAAACAAAAAAAAACATCATTTGAAAAAAAAGTTAAATGCTACCATCTCAGTATTGATCCAGACTCACCGTCTCATCTCCTCAGGGATGTACACCCAGAATCTTGACAAACCAACCCTTATTCTTGTTTTACAGTTGGTGCACCGGGCAGTGACTGATATATTCGGACCATATGGCCGTGGTAGAAGGGAAATGTTACTGGTGCTTCAGGAAAGGAGTGGAAGTCAGTCAGTGTGCAATGGACGTACGATGAATGAGTTGATTAATTCCTGCAAGATACAGTTTTAAAAAATTTTTTTAGATGATCTCATTCATTTTTTCTAATTAAGGGGCAATTTAGCGTGGTCAATGCACCTACCCTGCACATCTTTGGGTTGTGGGGGCGAAACCCACGCAAACACGGAGAGAATTTGCAAACTCCACATGGACAGTGACCCAGATCGGGATGGAACCTGGGACCACAGCGCCGTGAGGCAGCAGTGCTAACAGATCCCCAAATGTTTTATTTATGGGCAGCACGGTGGCCTTGTAGTTAGCACAACTGCCTCACGGCGCTGAGGTCCCAGGTTCGATCCCGGCTCTGGGTCACTGTCTGTGTGGAGTTTGCACATTCTCCCCGTGTTTGCGTGGGTTTCACCCCCACAACCCAAAAATGTACAGGGTAGGTGGATTGGCCACACTAGATTGCCCCTTAATTGGAAAAAATAATTGGGTAATCTAAATTTTTTAAAAAATATTTTATTTATTTATTCTGTTGTGGACTGTGGGCATCATTGGCAATGTCAGCATTTGTTGCCCATCCCTAATTGCCCTTGAACTGAGTGGCTTGCTAGGCCGTTTCAGTGGGCAGCTAAGAGTCAACCACATTTTGCTGTTGGTCTGGAGTCACATGTAGGTCAGACCAGTTAAGGGTGGCAGATTTCCTTCCCTAAAGGACATAGTGAACCAGAGGTTTCTTTGACAAGAAATTTTCTTTAAAGATAAATTTAAATTACCCAATTCAGGGGCAATTTAGCGTGGCCAATTCACCTACATTGCACATCTTTGGGTCGTGGGGGTGAGACTCACGCAGACACGGGGGGAATGTGCAAACTCCACACGGACAGCGACTCAGAGCCGGGATTGAACCTGGGACCTCCGCACCGTGAGGCAGCAGGGCTAACCCACTGCGATACCATGCTGCCCTGGTTTCACCATTGCTGAGACCTGCTTTATATTCCAGATTTCTATCAATCAATTTCAAATTCCACCAACTGCCGCGGTGGGATGTGAATCCACCTGTCCCCAAATCTTTAAACTGGGCCTCTGGATTACCAGTACAATAACCTTATCACCACTGCCTGCCCTAAATGCTTTGGTTTGGTTACCTTCACTAATTGTCCTCATCAGTCATCCAATAAAATTTGTACCGTTTTGCCATACTTTGCAAAGTTTACTTGGCAACACATTACCATGTTTGTTTGTTTTATATAAAAATATAGGATAATAACTGATGAGCCATCAATTGCACGAGAGACGAGTTGCTGTACAAAAGTTAGGCTTTAATAAGCTAGAACTTAGCCCTGCGGCTGTCTACAATAAAATGGACGATCGCCGGGCGTTTCGACTATTTATACCTCGGTAAGGAGGCGTGTTTAACTCAGCCTCTCGACCAATCGGAGAGCTGTCACATGACTGGTCTCAACCAATCGGTCGAGAGGCACATGACCGACAAGGGCCAATGGTAAGCCGGTGTTCTGCCCCAATGGCAGACAGCTATGCAAATCATATCACCACAATAATAGAGGTTTAAATCCCCCAGTACCCCTCCCACAACTTTGATATCCCTGCACGGACATGTTCCACAGATCTTCCCTGCAGCTGACTAGGCCTAAAGCTCATCCTCCGCCTCGGCGCCTGCCGTGTGGTGGTGTGCAGACCACAGTTGAACTTTGCCATAATAGGAGTCGATCTCTCTCTCTCTCTGTATTTGCCTGAGGCTTTGAGCAAGGTTGAGAGACTGACATTAATAGCCAAGGCGGGATCAGAGGAACCTGTGTCTCAGATCTGAGTCAATGCATTGATGAGAATAGTATTGCGACAGCCTGGCCTTATACTCACTGCTGCTAAACTAGTCATAAATCATAGAATTTACAGTGCAGAAGGAGGTCATTCGGCCCATCGAGTCTGCACTGGCTCTTGGAAAGAGCACCCTACCCAAGTTCAACACCTCCACCCTATCCCCATAACCCAATAACCCCACCCAACACTAAGGGCAATTTTGGACACTAAGGGAAATTTATCATGGCCAATCCACCTAACCTGCACATCTTTGGACTGCGGGAGGAAACCGGAGCACCCGGAGGAAACCCACGCACACACGGGGAGGATGTGCAGACTCCGCACAGACAGTGACCCAAGCCGGAATCGAACCTGGGACCCTGGAGCTGTGAAGCCATTGTGCTATCCACAATGCTACCGTATCATGACAGACACCAATCTTTACCTGGAAAGTCCTGAAGTTTTTTTCTCTCTCTAATTACTGGAAACTCACGTTTTTTTTTTTGGGTGACTCAAATTGCAGCTGCCCACATTCCTCTCCTTGCGGATTGGGGGTATAGGAGGGAAAAAGACCAGAAACTGCAGAATAAAAATAGAATGGCTCCATCCTGAGATAGGTGGTCTTTTAATTCTTTCAAGGGATTTGGGCATCATTGGCAAGATTAATATTTGTTGCCCATCACGAATTGTCCTTGACCAAGTAGCTTGCTATGCCATTTTAGAGGGCAGTTAAGAGTCAACCACATAGCTGTGGAACTAGAATCACAAGCAGGCCAGATTTATGGAAAGGGAGGCAGATTTCCTTCTCAGATGGTGGCACAGCCCTCCTACAGGGCTATAGGCCAAACGCTAGAAAATTGGATTAGTGTAGTCAGATCTTTGTTGACCGATGTGGACATGATGGGCCATGAATGTACTTCCTCTGAGCTGTAAATGTCTATGAATCTATCTGTATGGGTTTTAACTACAACCAATAATTGTTGCCATGGTCACCACTTCTGAGACCAGCTTCATATTCCAGATTTATTAATCGAATTCAAATGCCACCAGCTGCCATGGGTGGGATTTGAATCCACGACCCAGAGCATTAACCTGGGCCTCTGGATTATTCGTCCAATCACTTTACCACTACGCCACTGTCTCCCCTGAAGATGACCTTTGGCACCCTGCCTTCCAGTCTCCGCCCTTGATTGTTTTCAACTGAGTAATTCTTCCTGCTTGCTCCAGGCTGTGCTTCTGGTGGCCCAGCCCCATTTTGCAACCTAAAGAGTCCAGACTGGGGGAAATGACATTGGAAACTTAATTTCCTTGAAGCATATGTCCTACTTCCTCCTTTTATCAAAATGTTCAGAAGAAAATTATCTTGAAAACCATACGTAGCTTCTACTTGGGGAAATTATTCAATTATTATTTTAATACTAGCACTGCTGTCTTATGACGGCTGTGGACCCTGATTCGATCCCAGCCCCTGGTCACTGTCTCCCTGTGAACATTCTCCCCGTGTCTGGGTGGATCTCACCCCCATAACCCAAAATAATTCGCCACACAAAATTGCCCATTAATTGACATCTTAAAAAAAATTTAGAGTACCCAATTCATTTTTTCCAATTGAGGGGCAATTTAGCATGGCCAATCCACCTATCCTGCAAACCCACGGAGAATATGCAAACTCCACACGGCGAGTGACCCAGAGCTGGGATTGAACATGGGACCTTGGCACCGTGAGGCAGCAGGTCTAACCCACTGCGCCCCCATGCTTCCTTTTGTTATTATTATTTTAAGGCAATACATTAATGCTAATCTCCCACATGATATGGTAAAAGAAGCCTTTATACTTGTATCAATCTGTGAACACTTTTCCTCTCTCTTGCTAAATGTGGGGTTCCATAGGAACCAAACCCATTCTGATAAATCTAAATGGTCATTGGTCATGTGAGCATCCAGAGAATGAAGCGTGGCCAACTATTTCACTCTAATGGCATGACATCAAACTCAATCCTATCCTTACTCAATATCCAAGCTTGCACTTTTAAGCCAAGACCATTGATAGAATGGAGGACCATGATTCCTGGCTGATTTCTGCCCTCACTTTCCTCCCCCTGAGATAGTAGACCAGCTTTCTTTCTCTCTGTTCTTTCATGGGATGTAGGCATCACATTTAGTGCCCATCTCTAATTGCCCTTGAATTGAGTGGCTCGCTCGGCCATTTCAGAGGGCAGTTAAGAATGGACCACATTGCCATGGGTCTGGAGTCACATGTAAGGCAGACCAGGTAATGATGGGAACCAGATTGGGTTTTTACAACAAATCACTACTATGATTAGCTTTATATTCCAGGATTATTAATTGAATTCAAATTCCACCAGCTACCCATGTACTCAGGGAATTTGCCCGGGCCACTGGATTACCCCTTCAGCATCATCACGATAATGCCAATATTCCACCAACTCCCCAAATGAGATCTGTTTGTTTATTGAGGAATCTGTGGATATTTGAACAATCAACAACTCATTGAGGCTTCTTTAGCAGACCTCTGAGTCAGATACCACCCAGACGTGGACATACATTGTCATCACTTTCTGGTAACTGTGTCAAAATCCTGGAATTCCTTACAGTGTTGCTGGGGGGGGGGGGGGGGGAGAGACCTTCACCACAGCGACTGCTATGGTTACGGGGGGGGGGGGGGGGGGGGGAACCTTCACCACAGCGACTGCTATGGTTACGAAAAAGGCAAGTTGTTGTTCGATTTCCACGTGAGCAACCAGCCCCCAGATTATTAGTGTAGAAGGTTTATCTGATAAAGACATTCGGTATTTCTGACTTCAGTTTGAGTCTGGACAGATTGCAGTGTTTACTGCCTGCCCTAGTTTGCAGGGAAACTCCTACCATATCTGCAGGGAAGGCCAGGGTCAGGAACAACGAGAAGGAAATACTTCTTGAGGACAACTAGGGATGAGAAATAAATGCTGGCCATGTTAATGATGTCCATATCCCTGGAATGATCTTTGTAAAATAACAAAAGGTATTATTAATACGCAAATATTAAAGTGCAATTGATTCAAAGGGAAAAAATAAGCAAATTGTTACCTTTTATTAAGGTCTTGAAATCCCTGTTTGGTATCAGCACCTGTCTGAGCAAACAGCTTGCCCATTAATTGTGGTGTTTGACTCTTTTTTTTTTGTCCATTTAAAAAAAAATTTTAAGTACCCAATTCATTTTTTCCAATTAAGGGGCAATTTAGCGTGGCCAATCCACCTAACCTACACATCTTTGGGTTGTGGGGGCAAAACCCACGCAGACAGGGGGCGAATGTGCAAACTCCACACGGACAGTGAACCCAGAGCCGGAATCGAACCTGGGACCTCGGGAAGTGTTTGACTCTTGTTATCGTGCTCAAATCCAGTTCTCTTCAAACCCATTTATCTTGCCCAGTTTTGTCTGTGACTTTCTGCTGTGTCACCCTGGGGTGGGTTGTCCCAACATGCCCGCCCTGCAAAGGGCCTCTCAATGTTTGTTGCGGTGTGCTGCATTTCTCTTTGTACTGTGGCAGTCTCACCTTTCCGGTTTCAGCATTTTGCATTTGATGTAGAGCTCGGACTTTTCTTCCTGGTACAACTGTGAAGATTTAGCCTTGTTCCGGTGGCCGTGCAGTTGGGCTGGGAGGGCTGGTCCCCCCTCGGGAAAGGGGTGAAAGCACCGACCTGTCTTGCTATTGAAGGAATCTCAGTTCACTATGGGGGCAGGGGTCCAGGATATGGGAGAACCTGAGCTCGAGGGTAAAGTTCCACCGGGGCTCCCACTCCTGACCAACATCCCATAAACTCTGCTGGAAAGTACCTGTCTGTCGACATTAGGTGAAAACAGGCTACGCGGTTCCCAAGGGCAAAGCTATCCTGCCAAAACTTGCCCATTCAATTTGCATATTTTATTGTGTGAGAAATAATAAAGGAAACAATTAATTGCATCCGCCTACCTCACTCCACATACCCCCCCCCCCCCCCCCAACATTAGTTAGCAACTTCAGGGGAAGAGGGAAGATCATTCGAAATGGAAATGGATAGTGTAAAAAATTGTGTCCCACTGTTCTTTATTTTTCCAATTAAGAGGCAATTTAGCCAGGCCAATCTGCCGACCCGGCACATCTTTTTGGGTGGTGGGGGTGAGACCCACGCAGACACGGGGAGAATGTGCAAACTCCACACGGATGAACCCGGGTCCTCAGTGCCGTGAGGCAGCAGTGCTAACCTCCGCGCCATTGTGCCACCCACTATGTCCCACTGTTGCTCTGACTGTAAGTCATTGGAACCGAAAGTCAAAGCAACGAAACTGTGACTGACAGCAGCAGGAAGAAACCTGAGAGCAAAGGTAAATTTTAATACCTGACTCATTGACGTTTAAAGATCTGTGGTCAATGATTAATCTCTTTGATCAGTCCTGAACACATTCAAAGGAAGGTGTGGGTAGATAGTATTTCCTAAATAAGCATTTCACAGCGATGAAGTTGGCAATCAGTTCATTCAGTAATTCCTGCAATTCTGAACTCAGTCTACCACCTCACATGGACGCAAAAGGTCCCACGGCGATTATTTGAAATGGTCCAAAGTTGCTTCTCCTCATGTCCTGGCCAATGCTTATCCCTCATTTAAACAGATTTGTCCCCATCCTGTTTGTGGGACCCTGCTGCGCACCTATCAGCAATGCCAATGCAGTGAAGTGGATGTAAAGCATTGGGATAGTCTGACGTCATGAAAATTGGTATCTAAATGCAGCTATAGGTTGGTGGAGGGGGGGCTGTTGGTAATGGTGACATGATGGTATGTCATTGGAAATAATGCATATGCCCAAGGTAATGCCCTTGACACGGGTTCAAATCCCGCAGCAGCTGGGTAGAATTTAAATTCAATTGGCAAATCTGGAATTATAAAGTTAGCCTGAGTAATGGTGGCCATGGTAACATATCATTGATGGTTGTAAAAACCCATCTGGTTCACAAATAGAATATAGGGAAGAAAATCCGCCATCCTTACCCGGTCTGGCCTACATGTGACTCCACATCCTCTACAATGTGTTTGACTCTTACCTGCCCCTCTGGAATGTCTGAGCAAGCCACTCAGTTCAAGGGCAATTAGGGATGGGAAATAAACATTGGGCTTGCTGGCAGTGCCCACATAGACTAAAAATAACGGGCTGGATTCTCCATTTCAGCAGCTAAGTGCCGGCTCAAACGGAGAATTCGCGGGTGGTCTACAGCGAGAAATCCGGCGCTGAAACCCTCACTGGTCCCAGTGAAACTCCCAGCTCCTGCGCCGAAAATGGCCGGGTCTCTGGCCGCGAATACGCATGGCTGACAGCTGACGGCCTGCAGCGGTCACGCCGTACAACATGGTGCCGGCCGTGTGGAGACCTGACCCGCCATCCGCGACCCCACAGGCCATCCCCTGGCCACCACCCACCAGTCCCCCCACCCCAGTCCTCACGGAAGCACCCCCGGCCAGCGGCATGGATCCCGGCCGAGTGTGGCGGCGCTGGACACAGTCTGCAGCCACCACGCCGGGTTCCCGACTGCTGACACCACACGTCTCCCGCGCCGTCGGGAACTCGGCCCATCAGGGGCGGAGCATCGCGGGAGGGCCTGTCAATGATGCGGCAACGGCGTTGCAACGGCGCACGCCACGCGATGCAATATTGCCATTTCAGAGGGGGCAGAGCATGGCTGAATGGCGTCAAACTGGCGCCGGCCCAGATTTGGACGTCAGAGTCGATTCTCCGCCCAATCGGCGATTACGATATAGGCGTTGGGCAATGGAGAATCCGGTCCAACGTCTTTCTTCCTGCAAATGTAGAATCTATTCACAGCACATTGATAATGTCACCAAGTGCCCTCATGCTTTTTCAGTTAGATGTTTAATCCACTCCTCTGAAAAGAGCCCCCCCCTACCTACCCACATCCTGGACACCTTCGAATCCCTGCCCTCATTGTAGTGAAGTGAGAATTCTTGAACAGGATGAGAGAGGAAGGGGCTTTCATCCATTCTCACAAAGGAGAAACCCCCTCTCCTCCTGCCCCTGCTCAAAACCTCACGGCAACTGAATGACTGAATGTGGCCAGATGTATTTGTGCGGCTAAAAACAAGGGTGGTGATGAGTCCAGGGGTGGCAATTTTTGGGGTTTCGGAAGACCCGGGCGTCCAGGGGGGAGAAAGCGGCCGATGTGCTGGCCTTTGCTTCCCTGATAGCCCGGCGACGAATATTATTGGCGTGGAGGGACTCAAAGCCCCCGAAGACTGAGTGGTGGCTTGCGGACATGTCAAGTTTCCTGGGGATGGAAAAAATTAAGTTCGCCTTGAGGGGATCTGTGCAGGGGTTCACCCAGAGGTGGCAACCATTTATTGACTTCTTTGCGGGAGAGTGAGCGTCAGCAGGGGGGTGGGGGGGGGGGGGTAGAGTAGAGTAGGAGGGAAAATATGGCGGGGTAGTACGGGTGGGAGGGGAGCGGGCTTTGCAATACGGTTACGATGGAAGTATTGAAAGTACGTGGATGTTTGCACATTTTTGCCTTTTTTGCTTCCTTTCTGATGATGTCTGTAACTGTTTATAAAGCCAAAAACTACCTCAATAAAATTGTTTATTAAAAAAAAGATGTATTTGTGCGGTCATAATACCTTTGGTTATTTTACAAAAATGAGTCCACGGACAGGGATGTCAGTAACAAGGCCAGATTTATTTCCCATCCCAAGATGGAAGAAGTTCTGGAAACACTCAATAGGTCGAGCAGCATCTGTGGAGAGGAAAAATGGAGAAAACTCCCGTCTAATGATCAATCAAGCAACTACAATGGCAGCAACTGTTCTACATGACTGTTTGCGACTGGCAGTGACAGAAAGCTCCTTCCACAGACGATAAGTAATCCAAAGTCCCTCTGACAAACTGTCAGTAATTAGAGGCTCCTTTGACATCAACATTGTAGGCCTCTTTTGGTTGACTGACAGTAAAATAAATCATCAACTTCAAGCTGCATGACACGGCTGAATGAGATTCAATTCATTTTCCTCTGCTGCTTGAATACAATGATTTAAGAGGGAGACAAACAGGCCCTTCACCTTTAACAGAATCCTATTTGTTACGTAATTGTTCAAAATGGTATCAGGTTATTCCAGTACAATTAACCTGGACACTCATTAAAGGGAGGCGAAGTGAAAGGAATGAGCTTTGTGTGACAGTTTTGGCTTGCCTTTTGTATCATTATTGACCCCTTGGGGATTTTGGCTGTTGTCTCTGCAGAACTGATGCTTGTCTTTGTCTGTGGAATTCTTCCACTTTACACAGTCTGATAATTGGCACTCGGACCAATCCAACAGGGTTTCCTGCTGTCAGTAGCACACACAGCCACTCTCCTGAACCTCAGCCAAGAGCCTCCTTTCCATGTGTAAGCGTGGACAGTCTGTGGCTGGGCCAAAGATATTGTTACACGGATATCCCGGTATGTGCACTAGGTGTTCTGGCAGCCTATTGTAAAACTGTGTCCGGGTGCTGGTCTAACCCTGTCAGCGTACATCAGGCACTGTCAACGTGACAGCGTCAATACATAACGTCCCACGAACCTCATTGGTAGTGGGGCAGGACAGTTTAATCTGTGAGAAAGTAGATTGAGGGGCAGGTGGACGGTGGGGCGAAGATGGATCTGCTTTAGGATGGACAGTTGGTGGATTTCGGATGAGGAACTGAAATGTTTAAAATAGGTTGGGGATGGTGGTTTGCAGAGTGCTGTGTAGCACGTTTGGAATGGGTGGTGGTGGGTTTAGCATGGATATGTGGGTGGCAAAGTTTATTAGTTTTTTTCCATGATGGTAGCCTTAAGATAAATGGAGCCAAAGATTTCAAATTGTATAGACTGTATAATTGGTTCAATTATGTGAATGACACCTATTAAATATGACAGTGTATTTTATCACTGTCTGTTATTCACTTGCCCAATGCTTGTAACATAAACTGTGATTGTCTCTTAGGATATCAACTCTGGTATCATCCCAGAAGCTCTGGTTCCGAGTTCCACTCCAGGACTTTAAAAAAAATTTTTAGAGTATCCAATTCATTTTTTCCAATTAAAGGGCAATTTAATGCAGCCAATCCACCTACCCTGCACATCTTTTGGTTGTGGGGGCGAAACCCATGCAAACACGGGGAGAATGTGCAAACTCCACACGGACAGTGACCCAGAGCCGGGCACTCCAGGACTTGATGCCCAAGGATGCTGTACTCATAGGGCAGCACGGTGGCGCAGTGGGTTAGCCCTGCTGCCGCACAGCGCGATGTCCCAGGTTCGATCCCGGCTCTGGGTCACTGTCGATGTGGAGTTTGCACATTCTCCCCGTGTTGCGTGGGTTTCGCCCCTACAACCTAAAGATGTGCAGGGTAGATGTATTGGCCACGCTAAATTATTTTAAAAAAGGATGTGTTCATATTGCAGCCAAATGTAAGGTTTTTTTAAAAATCTAAAATACCTTATCCTTTTTTTTCCAATTAAGGGGCAATTCAGCGTGGCCAATCCACCTACCCTGCACACCTTTAGGTTGTGGGGGTGAGACCCACGCAGACACGGGGAGAATGTGCAAACTTCACACGGACAGTGACCCAGGGCTGGTGCTAACCACTGCGCCACCATGCCATCCCAAGCCAAATGTTAATTCATCCAACATACGCTAATGGCAGGCAGTGAGAGCGGAAGAGATCCCTGGTCAACCATGAGATAGGAAGAAATTGGAGCCTCGACAATCACTATCCAGAGCTCCAGGCTATAACATGCATGTAAAAGGGTGTGTTGTCACAGCAACCCGCACAATTTGGAAGGCCGATCGGCTCATTTGGCTGGATGGCTGATGTGGTTAGGAGTGGTGCGATCAGGGCAGTACAGTGGTGCAGTGGGTTAGCCCTGCAGCCTCACGGCGCTGAGGTCCCAGGTTCGATCCCGGCTCTGGGTCACTGTCCATGTGGATTTTGCACATTCTCCCCGTGTCTGTGTGGGTTTCGCCCCCACAGCCCAAAAATCTGTAGGGTAGGTGGATTGGTCACGCTAAATTGGCCCTTAATTGGAAAAAATTAATTGGGTAGTCTGAATTTATTTTAAAAAGGGAGTGGTGCTATCAACACAGGGTCCACGCCCCATTCTGGCTGGGGTGGATTCAGGACCTTCCTCCTTTCCCTCTCCTATGGCAGACTCTGATAACTGGCACAGGGTTGGAACTGCCTTCGGGAAGAGACATGAAGGAGCAAGAAGTCTATTACTAATCAAAACAGGAGAGATTCAATTGGAACGTAGGATAAAATAATCATCAAAAAGATTGTTCTGTTGATGACATATATTGCTTAGCTATCAAGAGAAGTGAAAACACTTGTGAAGGCTGAGGGAGTTGGATCCTTGAGATTGAAAAATTTGGAAAGCAAAATAATAAAAGAGTCAGGGAGCGGAGAATGCAATAATTGGACCATGGTTAGCAGACATAATTTAATCTCCATTTTAAAGTGACATGTTCTGTCCTTATTATTGCATAATACTTTGATTTATATTATTTATAAGAAGCAACAAGGCTTGCAAAAATTTAGGACGTTTTTATTTCTTCGTTCATGGGATGTAGGCATCGCTGGCTGGGCCAGCATTTATTGCCTATCCCTAAGGGCATGTTAAGAGTCAACCACATTGCTGTGGAGGCGCATGTAGACCAGACCACATATGGGTGGCACATTTCCTTCCCTAAAGGACATTAGTGGTGTTAGGTGGCTGAAACATCGGAGTTTCTCTGATGTACAAACTGGGGAAATTGGAGGAGCAAAACACTTGCTGTTGCACAACAGAAGGATATAATTATAGCATGACATATTTGCAAAGACGGTTACATTTGGAAATGTGGACATTTATATAATTTGTAACGTCGACAGAGAAAAGATGGTTAGTCTGTGGAATTATCGTCCTCAGAGAGCTACGGAGGCTGGGTCATTGAATGCCATTCAAGGCCAAGTTAGATGTTTGATTGATTAGAGAGTCAAGGGTTATGGGGGACCGGGGTGTGTGGGGGGGCAGACAGGAAAGTAGAGCTGAGGTCACAATCAGATGTGTTTGAGGGGCTGAATGGCCTCCTCCTGCTCTTCATTCATGTAAAGATGACGCCAAGAACCATGGGATAGTCAGCAGGGAATACATGCAGATTTAATTTTTTTTATTTATTATAAATTATGTATATGTATTGTATGATTTCCAATCACTTATTTCTTTGGACTGAATTCACTGAATAATTTACCATTAAAATGAGGCCAGATGTTGAGATGCTTTTTAATTATCGATGGGGGCAGATATCCTATAGAGGCCCAGGATAATCTGAGTAATTAAAATAATCACCAGGAAGTTGGCTCTGTTAATTATCTTGGACAGATGACTGAAAGCCTATCTCGGTTTAAAGGCTGGTGAAAATAAGGTTTCACCTCAGAGAATAATCGAAAATCTGGAAGCCTGAAAATCTATAGTAAGAACAGTAGAAAAGACTCAGTTATATGACCCTAGTTTTGAGTTTGGTAGATGTTCCGTTGAGGATGTGTAGTGTTGCCAGATATAACATGGAGGATTGTGATTGATGGCACAAGTCTGTGAGGGACCTGGACATCGCATTCTCTATTTACACTTTCACAGATAATTGCTTCCACCTTTAACAAGATTCTAATTGGGAAGATAATATGCTTGGGATGGGTGGTGAATTGCATTGACTGGTGATAAGAGAAAGCAGAGAGAGATTGTTACATTTTTAGAGCGTTGTTTGGCAGAGAGGCAGAGGGATTAGTTTGTGTTCTTAGCACTGGGACTCAGACGAGGTGATATTTGGGGCATAATATTTGTTACAGCCCATTTCTAGGCACCCAAATGACAACACACTTCCACCTGATCCAAGAAGCCCAGGGCCCAACACAAATAAGGTCTCAGGCAATTTGCCAGGGCCTGTCTCTAGAGGCAGTTTGCTGGTGTGCTGGAAGCTAATTTGACGCATTTGCCTCACCAGCAGCAGCCTTCAGGTAAAGTCCTGGGGGCAGTGGAGGAAGGAATAACAAGCAATGAATTTCAAATGTTGGAAACAGTCCACATCAATGGAGAGAAGATAGAATCGCTACAGTGCAGAAGGAGGCCTTTTAGTCCACTGAGTCTGCACTTAAAATTTTTTTTTTAGAGTACCCAATTCATTTGTTTTCCCAATTAAGAGGCAATTTTGCGTGGCCAATCCACCTACCCTGCACCTCATTGGGTTGTGGGGGCAAAACCCACGCAAACATGGGGAGAATGTGCAAACGCCACACGGACAGTGACCCAGAATCGAACCTGGGACCTCAGTGCCATGAGGCAGCAATGCTAATCACTGCGCACCTAGTCTACACTGACTTTCCGAAAGAGCACCCGACCCAGGTTCACTCCCCCCCCCGCCCCGCCCTGCCCTATCCCCGTGACCTGACCTGCACAACGCTGGAATGTGGGCGGAAACCGGAGCATCCGAGGGAGCCCACATAATACACTGGGAGACCATGCAGACTCCGCACAGTCACCCAAGGCCGGAATCGAATCCGGGTCCCTGAAAGTGTGAGGCAGCAGTGCTAACCACTGTGCCGCTGTTCCTTCACTTCTGATAAAGGGTCATCGACGTGGCACTGTAGCTGCAGCTCATGCTATCATGAGTCAAGAACATTCAATAGCTGAGAGGAGCCCTGATTGTCTCCTTGACCTAAGACACTAATGGCTGTTGATGTAATTTAGTTGCTGTGTTTGCTCAGTAAATAAAGCTTGTTTGAGAATCTGAGTCGGACTGAGAGCCTCACACTGGTGCTACCTCAGGCAGAGGGGAAGCTTTGATCCCCAAAGGGGGACGCATGGTGGTGGGAAGGGGGTGGGGGTAGAGGGGTTGCATGTCATGCAATAAAGTGCTGTGGTAATAAAAAACATGTTAATAAAGGAGTCAGAAGACTGTTGTTGCCCTGATCTGAAAGCACAGGGCTTGACCAAGTGCTCTGGCCAGCCAATCACAACCTGGATATCAGTGGAGCAGTATATGGTTCTGTAGCTCCTGTCTGAACTTAATCATTTGGCCCATCAAGTCTGCACTGGCCCTTGGAAAGAGCAACCTACCTAAGCCCACACCTCCACCATAACCCAGTAACCCCACCCAACCGTTTTGGACACTGAGGGCAATTTAGCATGGCCAAACCTGCACATCTTTGGACTGTGGGAGGAAACCAGAGCACCTGGAGGAAACCCACGCAGACATGGGGAGAAAAAGTGCAAACTCCACACGGACAGTGACCCAAGCTGGGATCGAATCCGGGTCCTCGGTGCCATGAGGCAGCAGTGCTAACTACTGCACCACCATGCCACCCGTCTGCTGTTGGCATTCTGAAGTATTGTACGTATGTACTCATTCACCCACTTGCACACAGGACTCTAATAAACGCGGTGCAAAGAGGCATAAATCCATTATACCCGGTCAAGGCTCAGAAAGGAGAGTCAAACCATGGAATCATAAAATGGTTACAGCACAGTAACCATTTTAGTAACCACCCCACTCCCCTGCCTTTTCCCCATTGCCCTGCAGTCTCTTCAGATTCAATACACTTTTGGAAGCCACAATTGAATCTGCCTCCATCAAACTGGCAGTTCATCCCAGATCCTAATCTCTGCAGAAACTATTCGCCCCTCCTGTTGTTTCAGTTCTTCTACCTTTCACCTTAAATCAGTGGCCTCTACTTCTCGACTCTTCGTCCAGTGGTGACGGGGTTTCTCCCTCTCTACTCTGTCTTGGTCCCTCAGTTTTAAAAAAAATTTAGAGTACCCAATTCATTTTTTTCCAATTAAGGGGCAATTTAGCGTGGCCAATCCACCTACCCTGCACATCTTTGGGTTGTGGGGGCGAAACCCATGCAAACACGGGGAGAATGTGCAAACTCCACACAGACAGTGACCCAGAGCCGGGATCGAACCTGGGACCTCGGCGCCATGAGGCAGCAGTGCTAACCACTGCGCCACCGTGCTGCCCTTGTCTTGGTCCCTCATGATTGCAAACACCTCGATCAATTCTTCCCTTGACCTTCTCTCAAGGGAACAATCCGAGCTTCTCCAATCTCCCCTAGCTAATGAAGACCCTCATCCCTGGTGCCATTCTAATAACCTTTTCTGGGCCCGCTCTCATGCCTTTTCAGAATGGCCTTGCTTAGCCATCGAGAGAAGTACAGCAGCTGATCACAGTCTGGCTTCATTAAAGTTCTGAGGCTACATTCCCACCATTTTTCGCTGATAGCAGGATCCCAACCAAACTGATGTTATGACATCTTTCCTAAAGTGTGTGCCTGGCATCGGGCACAGTGCTCCATTTTAAGCTGAGCCAGTGTGCTGTAACTTCCTTACTTTTGGATTCCATGGACCAAATGCTGGAAATGGCCAGCACGGTGGCACAGTGGTTAGCACTGCTGCCTCACGCCGCCAGAGACCCGGGTTCTATCCTGGCCTCGGGTGACTGTCTGTGACTGCGTGGGTTTCCTCCGGGTGCTCCTGTTTCCTCCTGCAGTCCAAAGATGTGCAGGTTAGGTGGATTGGCCATGATCATGGACGGGGGGGGGGGGGGGGAGAGGAGAGCGGGCAGTGATAGAGTGCTCTTTCAGAGGGCCGTTCAGATTTGATGGGCCGGATGGCCTCCTTCTGCACAATAGGGATTCAATGGAAAATGGAACTAGAATAAACAGGTGCTCTATGGCTGTTATGGACATGATGGGCTGAAGCTCCCTTTTGGTTACTGTAGAACTCTGCGACTCTATAAACCCAGGATTCTGTATGCCTCATTAATCACTATGCCCTGCCAATTTCCCTGCCCACGTACCCCGAGGTCCCTCTGCTGCTGCTCCCTCTTTGGATTTGTATCCTTATTTTTCATTTTAAAAATAAATTTAGAGTGCCCAATTCATGTTTCCACGCAAACACAGGGAGAGTGTGCAAACTCCACACGGACAGTGACCCAGAATCGAACCTGGGATCTCGGTGCCGTGAGACTGCAGTGCTACCTCTGCACCACCATGCTGCCCTTTAGATTTGTACCTTAATTTTACATTGCCTCCCCTCGTTCATCCTCTGAAATGTACATAGCACATTGCTCTCACAAGCAGGGGTTGTTGGGTGACTGCCAAGTCTAGCTTCTAGCCACTTTTTAGGACATTGAGGTGACTGACAGGCAATGAGGATTTTGCAGTTTCTTAGGACTGGGAAAAGAATGATATATACTAGGGTAGGGGATGGGGTGAAACCAAAGAGAAAATGCTGGAAACTCTCAGCAGGTCTGGCAGCATCTGTAGGGAGAGAAAAGAGTACAGATGACCCTTTGTCAAAGCTTTTCTCTTTGGTTTCAGACTGCGGCATCCGCAGTAATTTGCTTTTATTCAGGAGATGGGGTTCCGCACCATCTAGGGTGCAGGGGGCGAAATTCTCCCAATGGGAGACAAAGTGCCGATGCTGGAGTGAAACTCGGAGTGTTTCTCGGAGCTGCTCCTTGCCCCCTATTCTCCCCCCCCCCCCCCCCCCCCCCCGGGGGCTAGGAGCGGCGGCGCGTCAATCTCACGGTTGCGTCAAAGCGGCGCGGACTGAATGACGCGGTTGCCGTCTTCCCCTCCGCTGCCCCGCAAGACATGGCGGATTGATCTTGCGGGGCGGCGGAGGGAAAAGAGTGCGTCTTTCAGAGACGTCGGCCCGACGATCGGTGGGCACCGATCGCGGGCCAGACCCCTCCTGAACACGCCCCTGGTGCTCGATCCTCCCTCTGCCCACCACAGGACCCCACACGCAGCGGTCGCGCGATGTTCACGCCGGCAGCGACCAGGTGTGGTTGGCGCCAGCGTGAACCGGTCGGATTCGGCAGGCCGCTCGGCCCATCCATTGATTCTCCGAGCGGCCTGTCGCAAAGCGCGACACGCCGTTTTGGGGGGGGGGGGGTGGGAGAATTGCTTGGGGATGCCAGGGCGGCGTGGCGTGATTCGCCTGGCACTCCCGCGATTCTCCCACCCGGCGTGGGGTCGGAGAATCGCGCCCCCAGGGAGTGGGGTGTCAGGGTTGGCGAGGAAGTCAAAGGACCGAGTATATGTTTTTTTTTTAAAACGTGGAGACAGGTTGGAGGCGACAGAAAGTGGATGTCCGGGCTCAGGTGTTGGGTGAACTGCAATTCTTTGCAACTGGACAATTCGATTCTCGGCAGGCTTTACCTGCCCGGGCCTGTCGGCTGCGTTCAAAAAAAAAGAAATGACAGGGCAAAGTCAGAGTGCGGTATGTGGGAAGGGAGCAGAGTTCTCAGGCTCCTCAGCCAAAATCCCCAGTGGCGGGCACGGAGCCAGAGCCGGGGCCAGAAGTGAAACCCCACCCCAGGGAGCTCTGAAATTGACACCCAGCGCTGGAATTCGGAGCGGGGCGCTGATTGGATGTCTCCAGGTAGAAATCCCATTGTTCAATGGGATGAGAGGGAGGGGGGGGAGGAGCTACATTGTGACGTCACTGGGAATGAATGAAAGTTCCCCCTCCCCCTCCACCCCTCCTGAGAGCCAGAAAAGTTTCCCTCAAAAAGTTTCAATTGAAGTTTCGCTGGAGTCTGGGGCCACAGTCACCATGGAGCAGCTCCGCCACCTGCACCTCGCCACTCTGCTCTCGCTGCTGCTTCTCTCCAATGTGCTGCCCTCACACCAGGCAGAGGAGGGTAAGGAACACTTTGATAAGTGATAAACCCCCACACCAGTCCCTTTTGTTTAACGATCAGGGAGATCGACCCCCCCCCCCCCCCTCTCTGTGGAATTAGTTGGAGTGGCTTGGAAATTAGTTACTTGTGTTTTTTGGGGTGGAAATTCCAATGTGTCCCCCGGACATCGCGGTGCTGGGCGTTCAGGGCTGGTAGCACTCGTGTGTGTCTGTGTGGGGAGGGGGGAGATCTGTGTGTGTGTGCAAGGGGGGGGGGGGGGGTTGTGTATGTGTGGGGGGACATCTGTGTTGGGGGCGGGAAAGGGGGAGATCTCTGTGTGTGTGTGTGGGGGGGGGGGGGGTCTCTATGTGTATGGGGAGATCTGTGTGTGCGAGGGGGGGGGGAGATATATGTGGTGTGTGTGAGGGGGTATCTGCCTCTGTGGGTCCATTGGCCGCAGAAAAATACTTTTCACTGTACTTCGGTACATGTGACAATAAATCAATCAATCTATGTCTATGTGCCTCTATGTGTGTGGGTCTGTGTGTGTGTGAGGAGGTATCTGTGAATCTGTCTGTGGGTCTCTATGTGTGTGTCGGGGGTGTTATCTTTGTGTGTGGGTCTGTCTGTGGGTCTATGTGCGTCTGGGTCACTGCGGTGTGTGTATGTGGGTCTCTGTCTGTGTTTGTGTGGGTCTATGTGTCTGTGTGTGTGTGTTAATTCACCATCTAACTGGGCATCAGGGACAGGAAGGTCTCGCCACGGGGCAGGTGTCCCTATCTCCCTCCTCCGAACTTTTAGAGTATGATTTTTTAAAAGGCATCGAAAGTTTGATGAGCCTTTTGAGTGAGTTTTACCCTGGGGTGGCTGACTGGCTGTTCTTTCAATATGGGGGGGGGGGGGGGGGGGGGGGGGGGGAGGTACTAACTGCCTGTGATTTTTCTCTCTGTGATTTGGGAGAATTGCTGGTCAGTTTAGTCCCAATCCCCTTTAACACCTGCCACTCCCTCCCTCGGGTTCCGAAAGTCAGCCGGATCCAGGTTCAGTTTTGTTTTAAATCACCCTGTGAATCATAAGATATTGCTTCACAGGAAGCCATTCGGCCCGTCGCTGGTTTGAAAGCTATTCAATCAGCCGCACACTCCTGCTCTGTCCTGTCCCTCCAGTCACTGTTACCAGTAAACTTTAACAGAAGTAACTGATTTGTATCAAGTGGCCAAGATCTTGGCGTGTTATTGAGAGGAGGATTATTTGGGGAATAGGCACAATTCTTTTTTTAAAAGCCAGAAATGTGAATATCCAGCAGCCTAGCCACGATCTGATAAGAGAAAATATGTCATCAATCCTGCGAGGGGCTACGGGTTTCCACCTGAACGTTTTGTCTTTTAGGTCCTCTGACAGATTCCCATGTCAGTCAGGGGTACAGTCTGTTCTGGTACAGTCTAATCTGAATGGGGGGAGAGAGGGGGGGGGGGGTGACTTTGTATATTTCAAAATGCCCTCATATGAAGCAATTTCTCAGTGAGTCCGCAGTGTCTGTTCCTGATCAGGGCTGGTAGCCATGGGGGCTCAGCATGTCAAGCGAAGGCAACGTTGGGATCAAGTTGTGTGATGCCGCTCATGGTGGAACAGCCGGCGGCTAAGGAGGAGGCGTTCTTTGTCTGTGGAGACCCCAACAGCGAGTCGACCTCAAACCCAGGAGGGAGATTGGGGCGGGGAGGCCAGAATAAAGAAGAAAGAGAAGGGGACAGTTTCAGATCCTGAATGTTTGAAGTGTGATGTGTGAAATGGAAGGTGATGGTTTGGGTTTCAAAGAAGTGGTTTAAATCCTTTGAAGCTCTAACGAGGCTGTCTCCTGTTTTCTGTAAGCAGTCCTGCGTGAGGGGAAAAAACACCCTTCAATTTCTCTACTCCAGCATGTTTGTAAGTTTGTGACGTTTTGTTTAGAATTGGGGAATTGTCTGTTTTGGATCCAGTGGCTGGTGATTTTTTTTGTGCTCATTTGTGGGGATGGATTTGAAGCATCTTAAAAGTGTGAGGTGACGAGACAAAATCAGTTAACCCCTTCCCCTTGTAGGCCTCTGCATTGGATGTAGCCTTCCCCATCCTGTTGCCACGGCAGACAAAAAGGCCTTTTTGACCGCAAGCAGAATTATTCCTGTTTTCAGGAAATGTGAAGTTAAAAGGCAGCTGCCGGAGTTCCTCTAGATTCCCCTTGTTTTGCGATAGCCTCTTCCCATTTGGCTATGGCCTGCTTTACTCAGAGGATGTGATGATGTCGAAATGTTGCTTCAGAGTTGCTTTTCCTGTGCTACCAACAATAACTCCCAAGGGAAGGCTCCTGGTATCCTGTTACTAGCTGAGTTGGTTCCTGGAACCCGGGAGGGAAAGAGAAGGGGGGGGGGGGGGGGGGGGGGGGGGGGGGGGATTGTGAAAAGCTGACTATCCCAGGCAGTCCGGTATATGAATCTCAGGCAAACTACTGCATATTTTGTGCTCACGGTTCTCGTCAGGTTCTTGTGTCATGTCTGAACATTGAGAGCCTGGAGGATTGGGGAAGGCAGCTCTTTAGCGCTGAAGACCTCAACATCAAAGATGTGTTCGCCACTCGCAGCTGGAGATGCACGCAGACCGAATAGGAATGTGGGTTTAAAGTTTGTGCTTTGCCCCTGATATTCCATTCTGTGCAGCTACACTCCACGACCACCAAAGCTCGATCGTGTGGAGAATTAGAATTCCCTGAAAACTAGCTACTTGAACTGAAGGCAGAGAATTTTGGAAACACCTTACCACAATGCTGGTCGTAATGAATAAAAAGACAGGCTATTGTTTCATAAGGAAGACTCCTACCAGACTTAGTGGAGACACTGACCTGCCTTTATCTCTGGCATTTTAAAGCTTTCCAGTTAGAATTTAGAACCTTCAAAACTTTTTTTTTAGATGTGGCCCAGAGTAGTCCTACACACATGCTGTTTTAACTGTTTTGCTCCTGATTTAATGTACCCACTTCAACCGAAACTCCCCTAAATGTCCCACTTCTGTAGCTGCCTTCAGTTCTGATAAGGCTGGGGGAAAATGGTAGAGAATATCGTGAGATATATTAACATTGCCAAGCTCCACTGCCTGGAGCTCTTTCAATAAACTTATGTCTCCTTTGGAAGCTTTTCAAACCCCATTTCCTTTCTTTTTCTGACTTAACCTTCATTGACATCTTCCCTTTGACTTGGCATCTGTTCCCCATATAATTTGTAGATTTTAAGTGTCTTGGAAAAGTTTGAATGTTAAAGACACCATATGCAAGTTAATGAGGCAATTTGAAAAAAGCAGTCAAAGCACTGGGGCTTATTTCCTGAGTGACAGAATTGAGAAGCAGGGAAGTCATGTTAAACTTTACAGCGTCTTGGTTAGAACACATTGGTGTTTCGTGCACAATTCCGGTCTCCGCATTAGGAAATCGATACAGGGGCATTGGAGTGGGTACAAAAGATGATTACTAGAATGATACTGGAACTGAAAGGTTGGACCCATCAGGAAAGGCGACCCGATAAGATATCTTTGAGGTTATAAAAAGCTTTGATAAGCAAGAGACCAGGGTTTATAAATACAAGAGAATCATGAAGGATTCCAGTAGGAATTTAGGAGGAACATTTTCATCCAGAATGTGGAACTCGCCACCACGAGACTTGGGGGAGTTGAATGATGTAGATGCATTTAAGTGGAAGTTGAATACGTACAATGGAGAAAGGAATAGAAAGGTAGTTGATGAGAGTTAAATGAAGAATGGCAGGGAGAAACCTGTGTGGAGCATAGAAATGGGAACGGACCGATTGGATTGTTTCTTCTGGTGAAAATCTGTGTGATGTTGTGCAAATGGAAGTTGCTGTCATGTAGTTGTCGTGTGCTGAATTTGTTAGGTTGCTACTCTCCAGTGATACCAGATGCTTATAGGCAGATTTGTCTCTCTTTAATCAAAACCGAGAAAACATAGGTAAAGTGATATTGAAGGACAGCATCAAAGGCCAGAAGAGAATATAAAATAAGCCAAGAAGTATTGATTTAGTGATTACAAATAAGATTGGAAAGTAGGAGTTCCAGTGAGCAGTGCTAGTCTGCCAGCCCAATCCTCTAAATCCACTTCCAAGATCATCCTTCTTGGAAAAGGTCTGATTGGAGCAGGAGTGTTTAGTGTAGGGCAGTCAGAAAATATTTAAGGAAGTGAACAACTAGCTCCCCCACACCATTCCCTAGGACATTAGGTGATTGCTCTTTTTACTACTCCCTATTACATTGTAGGATTTTATTGCTGTCACCAGTGTGGTGTTCCATGTGGACAAACTACTCACAGACCCTCCCTGTCTTGACCAATTTTCTCAATAAAAGGAACGGTTGGTTCCTCCACCCTCCCAGATCCTGATGTGTCATCTCCAACTGGCATTGCTCACCTCTCTGCCTCTCGCTCGCTCAAATTCCTTGTTGAACCCCATTATCAGACTGGTCCACTGATGTGCTCAAATCACAGCCCATTAGAGCTGACCGCGAGACACTGACCGAGGGTACAATGAGCTGCTTTCTCAATAACGGTGAGATTCTAACCCGAAATACTGTCGGGTGCTGGGAATTGGAAACTTAAACAGAAGATGCTGGAAATACCCAGCAGCTCTGGCGACATCTGTGGATAGAGAATCAGATTTAAAAGGTCTGCAACCTTTCATCACCTTTCAAATGAAAATGATCCTGAAGATTGCAGCAGGGGATTTCAATTTGTGAATCGAACCAGGCACTGCAGTGAGCTCAGGGTTTCATGCTGGCCAATGCATGAGCTCACTGTGAGCTGCAAGAACACCTCTTGATATTGAGTCAAACAGATAAGGAAAGTCCCGGATCCACCACTTGTGTTGATCTGATTTTTTACCTCCGGCGTCAAGTTTGGAGGGAAGGGGTGGTTATTGCATCAGCTTCAGTTACTGCTCTAGGAACAAGATGACATTTTGTGTCACGAAGCTGGATAGGGACAGGGTTCAGCCTTCTCAGATTGCTACCGCCTTAGAATCATAGAATCCCTACAGTGCAGAAGAGGGCCATTCGGCCCATTGAGTCTGCGCCAACCCTCCAAAAACCACCTCACCTAGGCCCAATCCCTCGCCCTATCCCTGCAACCCCACCTAACCTTTAGACATCAAGAGGCAATTTATCATGGGCAATCCACCTAACCTGCAAATCTTTGGACTGTGGGAGGAAGCCGGAGCACCCGGCTGAAACCCACTCAGACACGGGGAGGACGTGCAAACTCCACACACCCAAGGCCGGAATTGAACCTGGGTCCCTGGCGCTGTGAGGCAGCAGTACTACCCACCGTCCCACCCTTAGTGGGGGATAGTTCCTCACAGCCCTATCCAGGCTGGCAAATAAAGTACAGTGACCTGGATAGACTAATGGATGGCATCCAACTCTTGTGGGATGTAAACCCAATTAAATTATTACACTCAGAATAAGAAAGAGAATACAATTTGGTTGTGGGGGGTGGGGGGGCGGGGTGGGAAAGGAGAGTGTTGGTGGGAAGCGTTGCATGTCTTTCTACCCTTGTCGTCTTTGTTATGGTGCTTCTGGATGGTTTTACACAAGAGCCGCCTCATCTTATTTCATGATGGACTCCGTGGAATTTTGCTGACAGCCCACGGGAATGTTCAAAGACCCGAATGTGGATCAGGCACTGATCAGGTCTGACAGGTTGTCTGTGCCCAACAGTAAAACAGGAGATTGACTCTTTACAGGAAAGGAACTCTCAGCAGCCCACACCAGTTTATGACATGGATCAACTTTGTAAGGTTCAGGGGTCACTCTGCGTTTTGCTTTGAGTATACCTCCTAATAAGCTGCAGATGTCAGCGTATCTGCGTTAGAATATGTGTGTGTCAGGGGAGGGGGTGATGGTGGAGGGTGTAAGTGCAGTGTAATTTGATCTTGGCGCCATTATGTTTTCAAATTTGATGAGGTTTTTGCAGGTGTTTTTAGATTGAGAAGCAGGGATGACAGGGCCGAGGCCCATCATTCCAGACAGTCCCACAGTTGAAAAGAATAGGAGACAGCGACAGAATCAACCCAGAAGTATTGATGAGGCGATGCCACATGTGGGTTTATAAAGCTTGAAAGCCCAAGAAATGCAAGGAATTTCACAGCTGTTGACACCTTGACTAGGAGTCAGCGCAACAAGTCTTTACCTATGGAATGACGCTGGAGAGAGGCGGATTTTTAAAACCTTCTTTCATGGGACGTGGGCATCGCTAGAAAAGTCAGCATTTGTTGCCCATCCCTAATTTCCCTTGAGCGGAGTGACTTTCTCGGCCAATTCAGTGGGCAGTTAAGGATTGATCACATTGCTGTGGGTCTGGAGTCACGTATAGGCCAGACCGGGTAAGGACAGCAGATTTTCTTCCCTAAGGGAAATAGTGAACCAGATGGGTTTTTAACCACAACCAACAATAGTTTCTGGGTCACCATTACCAAGACTAGTTTTATATTCCAGATTTTATTAATTGAATTTAGACTCCACCAGTTGCCGTGGTGGAATTCATACCCCTGACCCCAAAGCATTAACCTAGTCCTCTAGAGTTCCAGTCCTGGGGCATCAGCACTAAGCAACCATCTTCCTTGGGTGTGGCATTTGGTGCCTAGCATGATCGAGAGGAAACCGTAAGAGGAATATTGACACAAGAGGGAGTCTCTCGTTTCTGCTGATTCATTTTTCTGAAGCTCTAGCTACTGAGTAGTCTGAGTTCAGTAGCTGGCTTGCCCCATGTTCTCAGCAGACGACTTGCGTTTTGTATCTGGCTACGAAAATACATGTCCAGCTTGAGCGGGTCTCAGGGGCAGCATGGTAGTGCAGTGGGTAGCACTGCTGCCTCATGGCGCCGAGGTCCCAGGGTTGATCCCAGCTCTGGGTCACTGTCCATGTGGTGTTTTGCACATTCTCCCCGTGTCTGCGTGGGTTTCACCCCCACAACTCAAAGATGTGCAGGTTAGGTGGATTGGCCACGCGAAATTGCCCCTTAATTGAAAAAAAATGAATTGGGCACTCTAAATTTTAAAAAAAAGAAGAAAAAAGTCTTGAGCAGGTCTCCCACAGCAATCTGAAATCCATGAAACATTAAACGGTCACCTGCAAACTCTTCAGCGAAAGACTTGAAAACAGTCATGAATTAGATATTTTCGGATGTTCTATCCTGCGACATAGCTCTGTCAGTATTTCATCCAGACCGTGATTCCATCCAATACTTAACTGAATAGGAAAATTAGATAAATGTTCTTGCATTTTCTCTGGTTTCTGTGTTTGATCTTTTGTGGAGTGCTTTTTTAAAATCACAGAGTGGAGTGCATTACCGTTTGATCATTCTAACACACATTCTCTTGTATTTTTGTTCTTCAGTTGACCTGTTGGACTTTGCCTCGGCTCACGGAGAGCTTGGCTGGCTGACCAATCCATATAATGTAGCGGTAAGTCTCGATGTTGGTCAGATCCACCTCCAAATTGCACTAAAGCTGGCGATGAATAATTTTTTTCAATGGGGGGGGGGGGCGGATGCGGTGGTTTGCAGCTATTTGAAAGACTATGGAGAAAAGAAGTGTGATTGTTTGCAGCAGGTGGCAAAACTGAACCGGAAAGGTTGTCTTACTGGCATGAATTAATTGGATTTGGAATCTAGGTTCCTCACTGTTCTCTCTCCTCTCCCAGCGGCTTTGTCCTCCTAAGAAGCACTGATTCTCTCAGGGATGTAGCCCCAGGGTTGCCAGCCTTACATCTTTTCTAACTGGCCATTCTTTATCGGAGTGTTTACAGGCTATCCAGCTCTGGAAGCATCACCTTTGAATACAATTGAACCTAGCCACAGATGTCTAGTTCTGCGCTTACTGGCCAAGGGGCAGAGGTCACTGTAGTAAGTTGGACCTCTCCGTCTTAACCTGCTTGATCCAACTTTCCATATCGCCCCTTGGCTAGAGAATGGTCACTCACAGTTGTGGTTTCTGTCCCTATAGGCACCAGTGATTCATGTAGGAAGTGCACCAGCGTGGTGTTTGAGCAAGGACAGACTTGGGCTTGGTTAGGATGTCCCTCAATGGTGTAATAGTCATTAAAACTGTAGGGCAGCACGGTGGTGCGGTGGTTAGCACTGCTGCCTCACATCATTGAGGACTCAGGTTCGATCTCTGCCCCAGGTCAGTGTCCGTGTGGAGTTTGCACATTCTCCCTGTGTCTGCGTGGGTTTCACCTCCACAACCCAAACTAGGCAGGGTAGGTGGATTTGCTGTGCTAAATTGCCTCTTAATTGTGGGGCTGGGGGGGGGGGGGGGGGGGGTGGGTGGCTCACTGGAGGTGACTCATGCTGGACTTAGAATGTTTCCACCTGTAGGAATGGAGGAGAGAGGGCAGCAGGGTGGCACAGTGGCTAGCATTGCTGCCTATGGTGCTGAGGACCCGGGTTCAAATCCCGGCCCTGGGTCACTGTCCGTGAGGAGTTTGCACATTCTCCCCGTGTCTGCGTGGGTTTCACCCCAACAACCCAAAGATGTGCAGGGTAGGTGGATTGTCCACGCTAAATTGCCCCTTCATTGGAAAAAATAATTGGGTACTCTAAATTTTAAGAAAAAAAAGGAATGGAGGAGAGAAGATGAGGAGGAGGAGGAGGAGGAGGAGGGCGGGGTAAAGAATTTTCTGTTTTCAATGAAACCCTTCACCATCAACCTTCGAATAGCTGTTCACTTGCGTTTCTTTTCTCCCGTTCTTGTTTTAAAGTGGGACCTTCTTCAGACTGTTTGGAATGACACACCCATTTACATGTACAGTGTGTGCAATGTGGTCGAAGGCAATCAGGACAATTGGTTACGGACCAACTGGATCTACCGCGGAAATGCGCAGCGCGTGTTCATCGAGCTCAAGTTCACCGTGCGCGATTGCAACAGCTTCCCCGACATTGAGACCTCTTGCAAGGAGACCTTCAACCTTTACTATGCCGAGTCAGACTTTGATTCCGGAACGATCTTCAGGAAGAGCCAGTTCAAAAAAATCGACACTATCGCGCCCGACGAAGTCACGAGACAAGAGGACGTAGATTCCCGAAACGTTAAGATTAACGTTGAGGTGCGCGCGGTTGGCCCGTTAAAGCAGAAGGGCTTCTACTTGGCTTTTCAGGATGTCGGTGCCTGCGTCGCGCTCATATCCGTGCGAGTGTACTACAAGAAGTGTCCGGCCAATGAGCGCAACATGGCTGCCTTTCCAGAAACAATAGCCGGGGAAGATTCTCAAGTACTCTCTGAAGTTATCGGGACTTGTGTAGATCATGCAGTGGCCCACGAGCCACCAAAGATGTACTGCAACAGTGATGGAGAGTGGCTGGTTCCAGTTGGCCAGTGCATGTGCGAGGCTGCATATGAGATAGTGAATGGTACTTGCCAAGGTAAGTGCAGCTATTGAAGCTAAATGTTATCCATTCTGGCCTCCCGTCTAATAAAGTGAGGACCGATTTCTGTTTGTGTGCAGTAGTTTGTGAGTAAATAGAAGGGGCAGATAATTATATATGGCGAGGGCTGTACTTATATCAATCGATGCATTGATACATGGTTCCGGCTTAATCTCTTGGTTTATTTAAATTGTTTCTGTTGACAGTTATATTACTGATGGCTAGAAATGCAGAAATTCTAGTAACAATTATCCCCTGTGTCCCACCCTTGAACAATGTTTTGCGGTTTGCTTTGTCCCACACTCTCTCGTTTGAAATGAAGGTGGAGTGAGTGTCTTTATATCATAAAAGCAAATTACTGCAGATGCTGGAATCTGAAACAGAAACAGGAAATACTGGACAATCTCTCAGCTTTGACAAAGAATCATAGATCATAGGATCGTAGAATTTACAGTGCAGGCGGAGGCCATTCGGCCCATCGAGTGTACACTTGGAAAGAGCACTCCACCCTGTCCTATCCCCGTAACCCCACCTAACCTTTTGGACACTAAGGGTCAATTTTGCATGGCCAATCCGTCTAACATGCAGTTCTTTGGACTGTGGGAGGAAACCCGAGCACCCGGAGGAAACCCACGTAGACACGGGGAGAACGTGCAGACTCTGCACAGACAGTCACCCGATGCCGGAATTGAACCCGGGTCGCTGGAGATGTGAGACAGCAGTGCTAACCACTATGGTACCGTCATCCAGACTCGAAACGCTAACTCTGTTCTCTCCCCATAGATGCTGTCAGACCTGCTAAGATTGTCCAGTATTTTCTGTTCTTGTTATATCATATTGGTCTGGTCCATCTGTGAGGTCAGTTTGTAGCCAGATCTTGGTGGACAATCTGCTTGAGTTAGATTCCATTCTGTCGGAAACCAGCGGCCCTTTTTTATTGTGGTGTGTTCATGGCTGGAATGCTCCAATCCCCCTGCCGCGTGTTTCACGGCGGTGCGCTGTTCGCCAGCAGCGGGATTCAATGTCAATGGAATTTCCCGTTGAAGCCACTCCATGCCACTGGGAAACCCTCTGGCGAGGATGCGTTTGTCTCCCTGTTTTGCTTTATATATGTTGCATCGATGGATAATTGTGTTGGTTCTAGTCTCAGGAACTGAATTCACTTTGCTGCACCAGAAGGGTGAGAGAGTGCCGATCACGGAATACAGCCAGACTTTGAATTTTGATGAGGGAACGTTATACATTGCCGGGGGTTGGGGGGGGGGGGGGGGGGGGGGGGGGGGGGGGGGGGGGGGGGGGATGGAGGGGGTGGGAGACAAAGGGGGCCGGGGAAGATAGTCAAAGAAAGAATTTGTCGGACAATGCGCACTGTTGTGTAGCGAGTTTGTTTAATGAGACATGGCCTTCATCACTCATCAGTGATTTACTGGAGACCCTCCCTATTTCTAGGCATATGTGAAATTCCATCACCGTATATAATAAACAGACATTCCACAGTTACTGCCTCGCTATTACTGGTAAGATTTCCTCCCCCCCACTCCCTCCCCGCTGTTGCTGGTAAGAACCCCCCCTCCCGCCCAGATTTTAGGCAATTTTACTGAGTGGTAATGGGGAGTAGGTTTGTATTTGTGGCCTGTGTTGTTCTCATTCCTGTCCGGTCTGTGGTCAAAATGCTGCCAAAAAACCTGGTGGATATCGTTTCATTGTGTGCAGCCCCTGCAATGGGTTAGTGAGGCTGGAATGTTAAATATTTAGCTCTGATCTCTTTGTTTAACTGCGACGGTGTGGCTAATTTTCGTCCTCTCTGCTAGCAAAGAACCTTCAGCAACAGGTAAGGGTCAACAAGGCTGCTCTATTTTTTTTTGTTTGATGAATTGACCTATCTACTCACCATCTTCCTTGAACAGTTCTCACTCCATAAACCTGTCCAATTGTCCATTACATTTACCTTATCTGCAGCCATGTTCTTCAACTCTCTTGGGCAAATAAAATTTCCCTCCTTAATGCTCATTCCTAATTTTAACATGTAACCCTGGCAGAACAAATGACTGGATTCCCTACAGGATCCTGAAACTTTAACCGGGTCAACCTGATATTTCAAATGCCTCATAATTTCCAAAACAGATTGTCCTTCCTGACGACGGCTAGGGCTGAATTGTTTCATTCCGGAATGCATCCACTCTTATTCCAAAACCCTTTGCAAGTTCTGGCAAAGTGCAAAACCAGCTCCGCTCTGTGGTCTTGCAGGGCCGACATTCAATATTGCTTGCCCCCGTGCCAATCTCCTGATGTTTGTGACATCAAACGGTAATTTGGTATTTGACCTCTTAAAATAAACCCGAGTACTTTTTGTTTTGAAGCACACGAGGTGTTTCGATCGGGCAGGTGAGATGAATGGCGGGCTTGATAAATGATTAACCTGCTTCCCAGGTGCGCAGCTCCGTTTAGTCTGTCTGGGAGTGGAAGCTCCTGAGAGAAGAATGAGAACATGTGTCAGTTGCCCAAAGAGGAGGGGAGGAGAAGCTGCTCTAACTGTAGGGAGCTTGTGTAATCCCGTGTGTACCAACCCATTTCTCCTGCCTGGGCCTCACCTGGACTTTGTGCACCCTTTCTGGCTAATTATAGACCAGTGCGCTGCGGAATGTCCTTCACTTGCAAAACAGGATGTTGGTTGCACTTCTAAGGTGGAGGTAGCATTGTTTGACAAAGGCATTGAATTTAGAGGGCGACAGGATTCTGTACAAGCCCCGTGTCCGTACACGCTCCTCAGTTCTTGAATGCGCAGTCATGCAGCTAGGACCTTGGAGGTCCTTGGATTTGGTACAATGCAGCAAATGATTCTTCACTGTAATGGGAGCCTTCCATTCAGCCTGTGCTGTTTATGTAGAAAAAGATTAGTGGGTGATATTTGGGGAGGAATTGGATAATCTACCTTTTGTACACGATCCAATTGTAGGTCAAACCTGGCAGGGCCCAAAGTTATATTGGATATTTTCATTGCTAAACAAACCCTGCACATTAAAGACAGACAGAGGTGTCAGACTGGTTGGCACCACCCAACTCTTCTTTAAAGAAGGTCTAAATCATCTGTTTCTAAAATTAATCTGATAATCTGTAATTTTACCAGGATGTGTTTACATAAGAGTTCACCAAGAGGGAGGTAGGGATTTTCACATTGAAGATCTCCCATGAGCCTCCTGAGCAGGTGAGCGCTGTCGAGCCCATGGGCCACAATATCAAAAGTGATGGCTTGATGTGGTGAAAGGGTTGCACAGGCCACAAAACTTTCTACATTGATTCCCATTCTGCGCTGAGATGATTGTTTAAGGCCAATGAGGTTCATTGTTCCTGGGCATACACACTGCCCGTGATCATTATTGGATGTTTGGAGGGGCTGCACGGTGGCGCAGTGGTTCAGACCGATGCCTCACGGCGCCGAGGACCCGGGTTCGACCCCAGGCCCCGGGTCACCACCTGTGTGGAGTTTGCACATTCTCCCTGTGTCTGCGTGGGTCTCACATCCGCAACCCAAAGATGTGCAGGGTAGGTGGATTGGCCACGCTAAATTGCCCCTTCATTGGAAAAAAAAATTGTACTCTAAATTTATAATATTAAAAAAATGACTGGGTGTTTGGGGCTGGAATGTGCGTGGGACATGTGGGTGAAGACAGGCTTGTGCCTGCTTGTGATGCTTTCCAAAACCAAATAGCCTGAAGATACTTACTGCCTACTTGTATGAAGGGCGGGTTTGGAGAAGTACTTGGGGTACAGGAGAGGTTGAATTTGGACAAAGAAGTTGGAAACGCACCCGTCAGGTCTTTTCAACAAAATCCGTCCGGAAACGTGATGCTGCATCATGTCCGTGAGTCAGGATCGGCGGCACGGCTTTGACAGACCCTGTTGAGGGCAGCGGGTCTCAATTTGAACGTAGTGCTTCAAAGCCTTGGACCCTTTGATTTGCGGGCTGGACTTGATGCTGTACACAGGACAATATGCCGGTCGTTCAAGTCCCACGTTTTAATTGGGCAGGAGTCCGTGCCAAACGCCCCCACCTGTCAGACGCCTGGGCAGGTGGAGTCCGGCAGGGTTGGGGTTAATGTGCTAGAATTTCGAATCTTTCAGCAGCCCTGCCCTGGAGTGTTGGAATGTAAAACCACAGACTGAAATTCAGCAGCGCAAAACCATGGGAGCTGCCTGGGAAACAACACCATTTAAAAAAAAAAGAATAAGGGAAACGTACGACTCGAACTATGATACAACCTGCTCATTAAAGCATTGAGAAACAGGAAAACATGGCATTAGGCTGACTGCAGCAGTCGCATCAAACTCTCCTGTGATGAATGTTGTTTTTGTACAGGCATTTTGGTGTTCGCCGGGGGCAGGAGTCTATGTTCTAGTGTTCTGAACTTTACCATTCTGTATTTTAAAGTGCTTGGCTGCGTTGTGTCAGGCAAACCTTGGTGCCAATCCCTCTCCCTTTCGCACACAGCCCCCCCCCCCCCCCCCCCCCCCTCCTTACACTCAATCCATCCTCCCCTGCCGGTTTTGACACTTGCTGGGGTGCAGGTTTCATGGGCATCGTTCCATTACCTCACCCAAATGGTTGCACTCGTCCTGGGTGCTCCTCGCAAGTCACATCAGCAGGGTCTTCACCACAGGGGCAGGCGATCCCCCCCCCCCCCCCCCCAGTGAAAGTGCCACCAGATGTGCCAACTCGCAACGGACTGGGCTTCAAAGCTGCAACGCTCTGATTATTATGGTTTGGTGCTGCATGGGTGATCTGATCAAAATGCTGGTGGGGGGAAATCCAGGACAAGGAGACGTGACCGTAAAGTTTGAGTTAGGCCGCTTGGGGATGGAGCACTGCTTGCTAGAAACTGGAATCTCATTTTGTCTCCAAATGACTGGGAACGTTGGTATGGTTGGAGCTGATGAGACTGGGATATTCATTAGATTAGGGGTCTGAAGCAAGGTGGTAAAATGGAGCAGAGAGGTGCTTATTAGCTGTGCCTTGAACCTTGAACTAATAAATGGTTGGGCGGGGATCGAGGGGCTGAATGGCCTAATCCTCTTTTTTGTGTTCATTTGGATGTCTGTTAGTTGGGAGAATCACTGGTGCGTTGGTTTGAAGTAGACATCAGGCTAGGGGTAGGAGAGAAGGCACGATCATGGGTCCGATTCACCGGAAAGATTTCGAAGGGCGCTCTTGGGCGCGTTTGGCGGGATGTTTTACAGCGGCTGCAGTGCCGAGATGGAGATTGCTATTCAACGGCACTCAGCCAGGAGATCTAGGAGTGGTTGCCATCTCCTGAAAAACCCCTGCACTGACCCCCTTAGGACAAATTTCACCCTCTCCAATTTAATAAACCCCGCCATATCGTTGACCCAGGCCTCCACGCTTGGGGGCCTCGCATCCTTCCACTGAAGAAGAATCCTCCGCTGGGCTACCAGGGAGGCTCAGTCGTATTTTTGGGGCCTTGGGGAGTTTCTCCTGTCTCGAGATCATCTTTGAAATTTCCCGGCATTGGGGAGCTGAACTCGCCAGCGAGATCGGCTCCTCCGGGATCAGGCTACCATTCTGAAAGGTTGCCCTGATCGCTTCACCAATCCCCTCCCCCATTGCAGGATGCTCTAATGGTCTCCGAGACCGCACCCCCCGCCATGAGGTGCCATCAGGCCCTGTCCACACTTGTGGAAACCAGTACTAATCGGCACCTGGTTGCGGCCTCGTAGGTGCGGCCGTTGACCCCCCGGGTGACTGTGGCGTTGGGATATTTAAATAAGTCATGATCGCCCCGGCGCGAAGCCCAATTTGGGGTTCTCCCGGGATTCCAACCTGTTCCCACCACTGGTCACCCACCCGGTCACAGACAACAATCCAAACTGACATGGTGTGAATGGCATCCTCTCTCTGACTCGCCAGGCTAACTAACCATCAGAAACCGAGACTAAACAAACTGTCTCAATGTTCTGCCTGGCATGGTCATGTCAGGAGGGTTGGATACACGAATGCCCTCCTCCACATAGCACCAGCACGGCAGCGTTGTGGATAGCATAATTGCTTCACAACTCCAGGGTCCCAGGTTCGATTCCGGCTTGGGTCACTACCTGCGCGGAGTCTGCACATCCTCCCCGTGTGTGCGTGGTTTTCCTCCGGGTACTCCGGTTTCCTCCCACAGTCCAAAGATGTGCATGTTAGGTGGATTGGCCATGATAAATTGCCCTTAGTGTCCAAAATGGCCATCAGTGTTGGGTGGGGTTACTGGGTTATGGGGATAGGGTGGACAGGTGTTGACCTCCTGTAGGGTGCTCTATATTTAAAAAAAACACACAGATGCAAAATTGAGACACTGTATGAACAATCTGGCCACTGATTGGTGTGTGGGCCACAGTTTAGAAACTTGCAGACATCCACCTTGAAAGCCAGACTGGCGGTGATTTTGGCATTTGGCTCGTCTGCTCAGTTCAGAGAGCTTTGTCAGTGATTTCCCTGCTGGATAATGTGCTTTTGCTGTCTCGATCACCCACCACCCCGCAGCCCCTCTGCAAAAACAAGCTTCCCTTTCTCCGTGTAATATCGGCCAGAGAGTGAAGTATCTGAAGTCTCTGACCTTTGTACCGCCAGTATTGAAGCAGGCAATGGGTAATGCGGCATTCTAAATCTACTGGTACTCAGCAGCAGAGATTCAACAAACTCTATTGGTGTCAGCTAATCAGTATTTCTTGATTTGTCTGCTCACTCCTGCAGCTTTAACCTTGTTTTTGATCTCTACCAAACATCTCTCCTGTCATCTGAACACCTTAATTATATGGGAGTTTGAAAAATGAAGCAGCTGGGGTTGAGTCTTGCTGTGCTTTGATAGCCTCTGCTGGTGACGGTGTGACTAGTACAGTGTTTGTGTTTTGAGTTTGTCCCCATTGCATTTCCACTCTCTTGGTGTGAAGACAGTCACCTGCCGCCAGATGTGATAACATTTCAAAACTGAAAATCTTTGATGTTTTTTTCCCCTTTTAATGTTTTTTTGTGTGTACACAATCCCGAAAGTGCAGAAGGCGACCATTCAGCTGGTTGAATCTGCACCGACCCTCCAAAAGAGCCCCGTAACCCCACAACCCCACTTAAACTGCACGGGCAGGATTGTCCGACCCTCTGCCGGGTTGGAGAATTCCCGGGGGGGGAGGCGCAATTCCCGCCCCGGCGGCATTTATTTGGGTGGGGGCGGGATTCCCGCCACGCCGGTCGGGGGCCGTTGGCAGCGCCCCCCCCCCCCCCCCCCCCCCCCACCGCCAATTCTCCGGGCCCCGGTGGGCCGAGCGGCCGTCCCGGTTTGGCCAGTCCCGCCGGCGTAAATCACTCAACAAACGCATCGGCGGAACCTGGTAGATGACATGGACGGTCCTCGGGGGGCGGGGGGGGGGGGGGGATCCAACCCCAGGGGTGGCCTGCCCCGCGGAGAAGAGAACCCCCACGAAAATACGTCGGCAATCGCGCCAATCCTTTGGCACTGGCTGGACCGGCGCCAACCCCTCCAGCGTCCGCTAGCCCCCGAAAATGCAGAGAATTCCACACTTTCGGGGGCTGTTGATGCTGGAGTGGCTGCCGCCGGTTTTCCCGACTGTGTGGGGACTTGGTCCCCAGAAGGGAGAATCCAGCCCCACATCTTTGGACACCACGTGGCAATTTAGCACAGCCAATCCACCTGACCTGCACATCTTCAAATTGCGGGAGGAACGGGCAAACTCCACACAGACAGTCGCCCAAGGTCAGAATCGAACCCGGGTCCCCGGCGCCATGATGCAGCAGTGCTAACCACTGTGCCACCCCACAATCACACCTTGATTGACTTGTGGCTTAAAATATCAGCCACAAGAATGATGTGGAGGGTATGAGCCTAAGACAGCTGCAGAGAAACTGTCAGGCTGACCGAAGACTGGGGTGGTTACGGTTAACTGGAGTAGACCATGTGGTCTGCCTGCTGTTTGTGGGTAGGGTAGATGCACTGGGATTAGTGGAATTCCCCCCATGATGGTGAACCACATACAATGACTGATTTGCTGGATTCTATCCATCACAGCCAGCCCAAGGCTATTTGAAAACCTCAAATTGCTGATGATTTTATTCACATTTGTCGACTGGTTTTGGGACCCTGGAATCAATTTTAAAAAAAGACAATGTATCATTCTTTGCTCAGCATAGGGACTTCTCACTAACACGAACATGGGAATGATTCCAACCCCACCCCCTGTTTTGACCTGATTTGAGGATTTTTTGAGTGTGTGCTTCCCAAAAGGAGCCGTCCTTGTGGTTTTTTTTTGTTTTCCATTGGCGGAAGCATTTAAACAAACAAATATCCACACTGTGTCAGTGCCACAAGGGGACTTGCTGCTCTACGTCCTTCTCGAGCACTCTTTTCTCAGTCCTTGGTTTTATCACCGAGTCGCTCTCCCAGGCGAGGACAGATCGAGTCTTATCTCGACAGGCCAGAGTGTAGCTCGCTCGCTGCCATAATGCTTCTCTTCCAGCTGGCTTGATAACCGGACAAATGCCTCAGTCTTTGGCTCTGCCCCACCCACAGTTTTTTTTCTTGCGTGAGTCACCCTGTTATCTTTTGAAGTTGAATGGTCAGTCAGTTCCTTCCTCCACTCTGATTTTTTTTGTGTGTGTGTGGGCGGTAGGTTGCCTGGCTGTTGTGTGACAGCATTATTCGACGATCAGGCGTGATCCCACTCTGGCATGTAATGGCTCAATCAGTCCGAAGACAGACCAGCTTTAGACCTTCTGGAAGTTTTTCATTCCCCATTCCTTTCACAAAAGACAATTGACTGATTAAATAAATGTCGATGCTATTTCTGGTGGGGGGAGATGCGGCATGAGCGAGAACATCACTTGATGGTCCATTGGGATCTATCCTGATGAAGGAGCAGTGCTCCGAAAGCTAGTGATTCGAAACAAACCTGTTGGACTTTAACTTGGTGTTGTAAGACTTCTTACTGGGGTCTATCCTGACTTAAAGACTCAGTGCCTCAAGGATCTGGGAAGATAATGAAGAGACTGATGTATTTCATGCTGTAGATTCAACTGACCCTATTTCACCGTCATTGTCCGCAGTGCATTAAGAGTCCATTAAATGTCTGGAGAATTTTCATTCCACCTTGCTGATCAGAGTCCCTGCTTTTCAGATAGGTTTCTTGTCAATCAGCTAATCTGCCCTGCTGAAATTAACCAGATTTCTACCTGGCACAGGTCTGAATAGCTGGCATTCAGTGCTGTAATTCCTCTGATTCAATCTACCCTTCCCCCGAAGTGCAGGCCTTAATTGGTGAACTGTATACAACAGGAGTAATGTCCTGAGTAAGGGAAAGCGGCCATGCTTACTAGCATGATCTATACGTGACCCGCATGATCTATGTGACTCAATGTGGTTGACTCTTAGATGGTCCCTTGAAGAGGCCTAGCAGGTCGCATCAAACTACTAGAAGGTCCACCACCATGTTTAATAGGGAAACTCGGGATAGCCAACAAATGCTGGCCTTGCCTGGAAGCCACCATCACAAGATTGGATTTATACAAAACTGCCACCCCCAGTTACTGCCACCCCCAGTTACTGCCACACCCAGTTACTGCCACACCCAGTTACTGCCACCCCCAGTTACTGCCACACCCAGTTACTGCCACACCCAGTTAACTGATCTTATCCATGGAGTTACAATTCGCTTTAGTGCCTTTGGGCCAAGGACGAGGGTGAGGGGAAAATCGTTTGAGGTTGACCAACCGCCCCCTGGGGTCAGATGCCAATGCATACTATACTAGCGGAAGGCATCTGCCACCTATGGAGCTTACTCCAGTCGCCATAAGTACCTTCATGGAAGGAAGGAAGAAAATGGTCTATATACTACTTATTTTAACCTACAGAGATGATTGACATGAGAAGCTACCCATGTCAAATGAGGATGCAATGCTGACTGAAATATGAACAGCAACTCCCAAGGATCATCCATAAAACTGCATTAGTGCTAACCTGTGTCTGATCAACAGCCCTTGGTTACGAGGGAGCAGTACATAACATTTTAATCGGAGTTTGTCGCAACAATGTCGCCATATCCTGTTGCAAATGGGAATACGTTTAATTTTCAAATGTGCTAATTTATGGGTGCCATTATGAGCTCAGCTGTGATTATGCTGTTTTAATTTCCTCCCTCTTTAGCCTTATGCCAGTATCCAATTTTATTATGGAGTGACTCCAGGGCAGTGTTAAGCCATAAATATGTACTTAAGCTGTTGATTCACATCAGTCCTGGGCCCATCACAGCGGGAGGGGAGACTTTTATGCAGCTGGGCTTTGTCCCAAAGGCAAAAAACCTTGTTTTATTGCGATGTAGCTCACAGGAGAACGGAAGCCAGCATTATCTCGACCTGGACTAAATTTGAACACCGATAAGTTTTCTAACCTTCGCCTCCCGTGTCCTATTCTGCTAAGGCTGAAAAATTCAGGAAACTCAACCAGAAAGTTTAGAGAAATAACTTCCACCGCTGGGAACACACAGCGGGTTTGATAGGGAAAATTCGGGTCGATATTTTGCCTGGCCCTCGGATCTAATGGAAATTTTTCCTTGAGACTTTTACCATTCTGTTTCCTCTTTGACCTGTCAGCACTTAGGAAAGTTTCTAAAGTTGCAGCCGAGACACTATTTCACAATCTTGACGCAGATGTTGCCAGCCCGTTCCAAATATGTTGTTGCTCTCTCGTGGGGCCTGATTCTTGGAATGCTTTTGCTGGCGGAGGCATGTTGCCTCTGCCCAAAGTATGTTAGGTTGAGCCCTGTGGTGAACTCTTCGTTTGGCTGCAGTGCCTGAACGTTTGAGGATGCACAAAGAAGAAGATGGACTTCCCAACTCCTCCTCTCAGAATAAAACCTCTGTCCAGCTTTGTTGAATTGACATTTGCTGCTAATCATTCCAAAGGACGGGGCATGTGGCAAAAATCTGTTACATTGCCATTCGATGGTTTGGGTTGGTGTGCTGTAGTGAATTAGAGAGCGAGGTGAAGGTGTGCAGTGACTGTGTAGAAATACTCAGTAGTTCGACTGGTTAAGGCAATGAAGAATCTGAACTATTCAGACCAGGAAAGTCCCAGAGATGTCTGGCCTGTGCTAAATTAGTGGCCAAGACTGTGGCAGAGTTGGTACAATCAGACTGTATCTCGGGGGTGGGGGCAGGATGAGGATGCAGGGTGAGAATAGAATGGGAGTTGGTCATAATTAGAATGGAATTTGGCATTTAATGAGTTAATCTGTACACATTTTGGATACGCCCTGATTAGTAAGTGCAAAATAAAGACTTTTTTATAATGGCCTGTATCTGAACAGGCCCAGTCCTGCCTTGTATAGGCCTAGCGTGTTTCAGTCTGACACAGTTTGAAGTTACAGTGTGGCATTACAGCATCTGAATTCTTGCCGACATTCTTGAAGGGTTTGCTCATTTCCTTGGTTGTAGGATAGAGTTTTGGCGGATATGTCTGGGCTTGTCTACATCTCCCCATGCCACCATTTCAAAGTGCCTCGGTGACAATATCACCCATATCCCCAGTCAATGATTCATTTCTTATTTCTTTTTTAAATTTAGAGTACCCAATTCATTTTTTCCAATTAAGGGGCAATTTAGCATGGCCAATCCACCTACCCTGCACATCTTTGGGTCGTGGAGGCCTAGTCAATGATTCATGTCGCCAGCAGGAGGGTCTGACCTTGTCCGCCTGAAGCCATCAGGCTTCACGGGGGCACAAGAACCAGTTGAATCCAATTCTGATGCAGCTTCCGATCACAAGCCTGCATTGTGCATTCCCACGTTGCGCCCAGTTCTGGAAGTGGCAGCACCTGGTTATGAGGCGGGTGAAGGCTATTTATTATCTCTTACAGCATGAATGTCCACTTGGAAAAAATTTTAAATCTTGCCGGATTCCGTGTAACCCCTGGCGATCCACACTGGATGACATCATTCTATTCATAGATTTGAATCGCTGGTTCCGCAGGATGTGCACATTAACTCCAGCAATGATTCCGAACTTCCTCAAGCTGCACCAGATGTGGGGGCAGCATCAGGAAAGCACTGAATTGTCGTCCTCCAGGAGATGGATGAGGCCCTTTGGATTGATGCCAGCCCTGGTTCGTCCCTTGGTTTCCTTCTTGTGTTTTCAAGACAATCATGCAAGTATTGATAAGCTTCCTGGCAAACCAGTTTGGCATTGAAAAGTCAGATCTCGACTTGTCTTATTATTCTTTCACAGAATGTTTCAAGGCTGCTGCTAAATGGGGGAACAGGAACGGCAGACCATTGGCATTGTGTGGCCAAATGGGTTTCCTTTTCGCTAAAGGATTGTGCCATCATGTGCAACTATCAATTTGCTCCCTGGCCTCTTCACTCTGCTCCCACCACCTCCATCCAGTTGTCCCTCAATGGCTCCGCTTTCTAAGTGATCCACTCACGTTTGTGCTGCCCTTTATCTTCAGGGTTCCCTTTCCCCTTCGTTCTGGGCGTGTTCCTGTTCCTTTTCATTCTCCTCAGCTCCTCACTGATTTCTTTCTTTTTTTTGCCGCTCTTTGCTTCTGCCATGGCTGCTTTCAGCACTCTTGTTAGCTCTGCCATCATTCACTTATCCAGCAACAGACCTGAGCTGTGGAACCACCTGTATGGTTTCCAAAAGAAGAGATCAATTTGCTGGTTTGCTGCATGCAGGTTTTTGCATGCGCGTGAATTAATTGTTGCCGCTGTCCTCAACTCCATGAGGGGGTTGGAGGGTGATGGGGTTGGAGGGTGATGGGGTTGGAGGGTGATGGGGTTGGAGGGTGATGGGGTTGGAGGGTGATGGGGTTGGTGGGTGATGGGGTTGGAAGGTGATGGGGTTGGAGAATGATGGGGTTGGAGGGTGATGGGGTTGGAGGGTGATGGGGTTGGAGGGTGATGGGTTGGAGGGTGATGGGGTTGGAGGATGATGGGGTTGGAGGGTGATGGGGTTGGAGGGTGATGGGGTTGGAGGGTGATGGGGTTGGAGGGTGATGGGGTTGGAGGGTGATGGGGTTGGAGGATGATGGGGTTGGAGGGTGATGGGGTTGGAGGATGATGGGGTTGGAGGGTGATGGGGTTGGAGGATGATGGGGTTGGAGGGTGATGGGGTTGGAGGGTGATGGGGTTGGAGGGTGATGGGGTTGGAGGGTGATGGGGTTGGAGGGTGATGGGTTGGAGGGTGATGGGGTTGGAGGGTGATGGGGTTGGAGGGTGATGGGGTTGGAGGGTGATGGGTTGGAGGGTGATGGGGTTGGAGGATGATGGGGTTGGAGGGGGATGGGGTTGGAGGGTGATGGGGTTGGAGGGTGATGGGGTTGGAGGGTGATGGGGTTGGAGGGTGATGGGGTTGGAGGGTGATGGGGTTGGAGGGTGATGGGGTTGGAGGGTGATGGGGTTGGAGGATGATGGGGTATTATTAACAGGGTTAGTTTCAATCTCTTTCCGATTCACTTGACCAAAGCGTTAGTCGATAACTAGATTGGGCTGAGGCTTTGCTGAACCAATTGTGTCAAAAAGATCTTGGGTTCAATTCCTTTCTCTAGTTGTTGATCTCAGCAAGGAGCTCGGCCAGTAAGGTTTATATCAGAGCCTGTGGATTATGCAGAGGAAACTCTTGCTCCTGATCAGTGACCTCCCACCACGCCCTGCTGGAAATGGGGTTTGCGTGAAGCCACACATGATTCAATAGTCTGGCTGAACTGTCTAGACTGACCTGTGAAACTTGGGCACCTGTGAGAGCCACCAAAAGCTAATTGGCACCTGTGTGACTGTCAGCCAGTGGAGCTCTGTGATATTTGAGTGGGGGGAAGGGGGGAGCAGGACAGTGGATGGAGGGGAGGGTGGATGGATGGAGAGATAGGGGGAGGGGAGGATGAATGGGGCAGGGTGCAGTGATAAGCATTATGATGGGCTGCAGTTTGTTTGCATCCCATACATGGTGGCAGCTTTGGCCGGTGTGAGCACCTTTTTTTGTAGTGCCTCTGGGAAAGCGATTGCAGCTTGATGTGTCTCTTGTGACATTGCCGAACTGTTTTATTTTCAGGGCTGGGCACCACCTTGAGTCAGGCTCACCCCATACTGATAGCTGCTGGTATAGTCTGGCTGAACACAACCCTCATTTTCCAGGTCATATCTTTCTCAATAAATGCTCCAGCCTGATTGTTGAGGCCTCATTGTCCCTAAGGGACTGCTGCATTTGTGTTTGTGTTGCTAGTTAATTGGAGGATCACACAGAACGGAAGTGTAGCAGAGCTGGTGCTGACAGCTTGCTCCTAATGACGAGTCATTATCCTCTCCTAAAGCCCTATGCACCCAATGTGATAAAACCCTGGGCTTTCAACTTCCTTTCAACTCCACTCACTTACAGAAAGGTTAAGAGCTGTGACCTCTTTCTGTCTAGCTGCTCTTTCTCTCCCTAGACCAGCCCCAGTCAGTTGTAATGTATTTGCAATGAGGTGCAGGCACTATCGCCAGGACCATCTCTAGAAGATGTTGCTGCTTCTCATCTGCTATGAAACACCTACTTCAAAACCTTAACGATTAAACACACTCAACGTGACCTTGGCAGCCTTTGAACTGCTCAATATGTAAAGTCTGCAGACTAGATCTCATTCAGAAATCTGCCAACACACACTTTGATGCAAAATGCTCATTCATTAAAAAAAATTCCAACGCCAAGTTGCGTGTTTATGTGTATGTTTCCTTAATAAAATAAACAGCACTGATTTGGGAATTGACTTGCTACCCTGTTGTCTCAATGAGTTTGTTGAATGTCTTTTACCAAAAGATTCATAGAAATGATCTGAGACCTTTGATCTTCTTGCCTTTTGTCTGCAGTTCCCTTTAGGTCTCACTTCATGAAAATGAAATGAAATGAAAATCGCTTATTGTCATGAGTAGGCTTCAATTAAGTTACTGTGAAAAGCCCCTAGTCGCCACATTCCGGCGCCTGTCTGGGGAGGCTGGTATGGGAATCGAACCGTGCTGCTGGCCTGCTTGGTCTGCTTTAAAAGCCAGCGATTTAGCCAAGTGAGCTAAATCAGCCCCTACTTCATTCTACCTCATCAACTTGCTTGCGCCTTATTTCTTCCTCATGTCCTCAGGTTCTTTAACCCTGGACTCCCCTTCCCCCCTGCACTGCTGGGGACCAAGGCTACCATTGCCGTAACCTTGCTTTCTGGATGACCCCCCTCACTAGATCGCCTCTGCCTCCACGATCACAAACCTCTTCAAAATTTCACCTCCCTGACTCCCCGTTTGGTCAAAGACTTGACTACCCACGGAGGCCTGGTAGCCATTCCTTTCTTCCTCTCAGAATTGTGTTTTAACATGTGATCTAAATATATGAAAAGTCTTAATGATTGTAAAACCATCGCCGATTGTCGTAAAAACCCATCTGGTTCACTACTGACCTTTGAGGGAAGGAAATCTGCCATCCTTACCCGGTCTGGCCTACATGTGACTCCAAACCCACACATTTGTGATTGACTCTTAAATGCCCTCTGAAACGGCCCAGCAAACCACTCAGTTCAAAGGCAATTAGGGATGGGCAACAAATGCTGGCCTCGCCAGAGGCACCCGCATCCCATGAATGAATAAAACGGAACGTTCTTCTATATTAACTCCAATGCGAATCTAGCTCCAATTTACATGAAAGGGTTCCATCGTACATGATCCACATTGACTGTGCCACGCGTACCTGAAAAATAACGGCACAAAATCTGAGATTCCCAGTGACAAAGCTTCATCTCTTTGCTCTTTGGAAGGGGTTGGGAATTCTAGCAGAGTAAGTGATGGGTTCAGCAGGTTTGAAGCTGCCACATCGTATTTCTACTATTTGTCCGTCTTTCCGCCCATTGCGCACTGAAGGTCATTGTGCTATATATCTTTGGTATGTTGGTCGGGACACTCGTATTGATGAAGAAAAAAACAGCCGGTCTGTGTGTTTACATTCTGGTACTGATTTACAGACCCGTTGTTTGATGTTAAAATTATAATGCATCATGTCTCCACCCAGGAAATGCCAGAGTGAAGAAATCACCTTCTTGAAACTGTAAGAAAGCTGTGGCCAGCCCTTCCTGCCACACTGAACAGCCCTATTCTCCGCCATGAGCCATGTTCCCTCTGACTGGGACCACCTTCCTGCTACCTGTTCGCCTAAATCTCTCTGACGTTTGACACCGCTAACCTCCCCATCCATCATGTCTTTTCCATTGCTTGGCTTTGTGGATCTGTCGAAACATGGCCAGTGCATTTCCCAGATTGCCTTCCCCTCTTTCCCAAACTGTCACTTCTAGAATTTCCATACAGAACCCCTACAGTGCAGAAGGAGGCCATTCGGCCCATCGAGACTGCACCGAACCTCCGAAAGAGTATCCGAACATAGGCCCGATCCCCGGAATCCCACCTAACATTTGGAGACTAAGGGACAATTTTGCAATGCCAGTCCACCTAACTGCCCATCTTGTGGGATTGTGGGAGGAAACCGGAGCACCCAGAGGAAACCTGCACAGACACAGGGAGAAAGTGCAAGCTCTACACAGAGTCACCCAAGGCCGGAATGTAACCCTGGCACTGTGAGGCAGCAGTGCTCACCACTGTACCCCCGTGGTTTCCAATGGATTTGTCCACTGCTCTGCACAACTCTGTCCCTCCACCCCCCACTGTACCCACTCCAGTTTCAGGCAGCTCCCATCTGTATTCTAGGGTGCTCAGCTCAGCTCTATCAGGCAATCTTAACACCACAACCTGAAGGGTTATGGTAGGTGGCAGGGAAAGATTCCGCCACAACCTCTTGGCCGCCTTTAAACTCAAATCAAGGTCACAACCTTGCTACCAATCCTTTCATTTTCCTCTGGCCACTGTCTCAGCTTAATGAGACCATTTGGGCACCAACATCCTGTTCAACCCCCACCCGAGTGTACTTTCTGACTCTACTTTCCCTCCATCATAAAGATCGCTGGCACTCCTGACACTGGATTATGTCTGTTGGTAACTTCCACCACTGACTCTCTGCCAGAGTAGAAGTGCTGTGTGGGGTTCTCCCTATTTATGTCTTGCTGGTGAGTGCCCCAAGCATTTTCGGGGGCATCTCTGCTTCCAGACTTTTGTGACATGGACAAAATGCAGCCCAGGTCAGAGGGACATTGAAGACCCCTGAAATATTTTCAGTTCAGCCTCTCAACTTACTCCCTTTGTCGAGGAGGCTCTATTGCTGACTAGAACTGAGCTTGTACAGTTGAGACATCACCCCTGAAAGTGCTCTTCACACCTGGCAGGGAAGGCCGCTTCCCAGTGGGTGTACTAGTCTCCTAAGGATTGTTGGCCTTCTACAAGGTAGTAGACCCTGTGTAAAGAGCACCTGCCCTGCACACTCATGGAGGGGTGGATCTGGGATGTGTCCTTTAGAAGACCGAGTAGTGCCTCCAATGAAAGGCGAGTTTTTGGCTAAGATCAAATGAAGGATCAAGCCCGAGATCAGGGGTAATGCTTGTTCTTGACAGTATGGATCTAGTACGTCCCCTTTGTGGGGCCATGAATTGAATTTGAAGTGTTTTTTGGAGCAAGCAAGGAGATGGATAAAGACTTTACCTCGTCCACTCTGCGCATTAGAGTTGCAAATCTGAGAAAGGAATAAAAAAAGATTCGCTGAAAGGTCGGTATGAGACATGTCCAGCTCTTGATCTGTTTTCCAGCTGTTCCACTGCTGGGAGAAATCTTGGGCCCAGTGTGACACCGACATGGAAAAAGCTCATCTAGCATTTTTCTCTGGATAATTCCATTTGGGTTTAAAAGTATTCCTTCAGGGCCGCATCGAGCAGTCTACTGGGGATGTGAAGCCACAGTCACAGCAAATGGTAAAATCAAATTTCTGCTCCAACTGGAAATCACCAGTGAGCTAGAATGAACAAACGGAGATATTCTTAGAATTCCTGCTCCCCACAAGAGATTAGAAAGATGATCCCTGCCTTGCATGGGAATTCTCAATGCTTTTGAACTGAGTTAACATGTGTGTCCTGATCAGGCAGCCAAGGACCCTGCCAATAGCTAACAGCGCAGTCACTTCAGCTAAATTAGAAATCATAGAAAGTTATGGTGCAGAAAGAGGCCATTCAGCCCATCGTGTCTGTGCCGGCCAAAAAAAGGGGGAAAAAAGAAACTGGCTGCTCATTTTAATCCCACTTTCCAGCACGTGGTCCGCAGCCTTGCAAGTTACAGCACTTCAGACGCAGATCCAGGTACCTTTCAAATAAGTTAGTGTTGCAGCCTCAACCACCAACTCAGGCAGTGAATTTGAAACATCCACTGAACTCTGGGTGAAAAAGTTCCCCCTCGTGTCCCCTCTTATCCTTCTACCCATTACCTTAATTCTATGCCCCTTGGTAATCAGCTAGGGGAAACAAGTCTTTCCTGACTACCCTGTCTAAGCCCCTCAGAACTTTGTAAACCACAAATTAGGTCACCCCCTTAGCCTCCTGTGTTCTCAGGAAAACAACCCCAGCCTATCCAATCTCTACTCATAGCTGCAATTTTCAAGCGCTGACAACATTCTTGTAAATCTCTGCACCCTCTCCAGAATGGTACACAGAACCTCAGCTGTGGCATAACTGGTGTTTTATACAGTTCCATCATTTCATCCCTGATTTTGTATTTGATACCTTGCCCAATAAAGGAAAGCATTCTAAAATTGTATGTTTACCAAGATTGCACAGGATATACAGCAGAGAAAAAGTCCATCCAGTCCATGCTGGCCTTAATGTTCCACTCCATCCCAGTTTTCCTCATCTAAATCTACCGTCGTAACCCTCACTTGCTTGTTTAGCTGCCCCTTAAATGGGTCTATTCTATACACTTCACCACTCCCTGTGGTATTGAGTTCCACATTCTCCCTACTCTTTGTGTAAAGAAGTTTCTTCTGAATTCCCGGTTGGATATCTTGGTGACCATCTTATATTGCTGGCCTCCAGTTACGTTCTATCCCACGAGCGAAAACCTTGTCTGTGTATCCACTCTGCCGAAACCCCTCATCATTTTAAATACCTCTCTTGGATTGCCCCTCAGCCTCCCATCTTCCAGGCTAAAGAGGTCCAGTCCTCTTCATCGTTTCTTCATCTGGTTTTTTTTTCTATATCATCCTTGTAAATCTTTTCTGCACCTCCTCCAGCCTCTGGGGGTGTGGGCACCGGAGAAGGGCAGTGATCTGGCGGGCAAAACTCCTACCCCTGCAACCCTCCTGCCAGCTCCCCCATCCGTCACCCCTTTTCTCTCTTTAATTTTGCTGAGGGTACTGATGGTTGCAGCTCCCTGGCCGCCTGGCGGTGGCCATTCTCCATGGCTGCTGGGGTTAGGAGGGCAGCAATTGCCAAGTCTAATGGTGTCTTTGGGTGATGCCCACAAAAACACACTTGTCAGCAGAGGTTGTGATTCAGAGCAGAAAGCTCAGCCAACCTCCTCCTCCCCCTTCCCCTACCAACCCCCCCCCCCCCCCCCCCCCACACACACACAATCCTTCACTAAAGGACAACTGTTACACCCCTTGTTGTAGTTGGCCTGGTTGCAAACCACTGATTCAGCAGAAAGTGAGATTTAGTACCCGAGGCCTCCCGGTTTGCATGGCTGAGGCTCAGTGCTATGCTGGCATTTCTCCACCAAACTATCAGGAGGGACGGAGAATGTCTTTTTAAGCAGAGTGATTTATTTTTAATTGGATTTGCTTTGGGTGCTTTTTCATTCCCAAGGGTGGTGTGGGGGCGATCTGCACTGATGTGTGCTGTGATCTGGCCTCCGCTGCTAGCACCAGGCAGCACAGAGGATATCTCCACGTCCTTGTGTGTGTGTGTGTGTGTGTGTGGGGGTGGGGGGGGGGGGGGGGGGCTGCTCTCGAGGAGAACAATGGACCTCTCCTTGAAGGAGACAATATAGTTTGGTGAAGAACACTAACATTTATTCGCGGGTCACTGGTGTCATCATGTGATCTGAACCTTTTCCATTCATGAAATACCATGTGCTCCTGGGTATGCACCAAGCCACGGGAATCGGATAGATCCAGGACCGGCGTTAATCCCTTAACAACCAGGCAGCCTGTAAGGGGGCCAGGCTTCGCTTTGTGTTAGCAATGAATAGAGAGAATGGCGAGGCATCCTGACTGAGCCCTGAGCATATCAGTACTGCTCCTGAGTGCATTAGTATTACTCCTGCCTGGATAGGCATTCCTGTCCCATTTACTGCGAGCTTGCCTCAGTCTGAGCTGTTCGCACAGACAAAGCTGCCTCGCCCATCCCCGCTCTCCCAGGGTCTTTGCAATAAAACAGCTGGATCGTCTGAGGTCCCCTTGCTATGTGGGCAGCTGTCTGACGACATTATTAAACAGAATGTCAGCGCCGACGCTAGAACATTCAAACAATGCGAGTCGCTGTCAAAGTGTCTTTGACTTCCTTTGATTCTGATGATGAATGAACTGGTCAGTGTGAGCACAGGCTTGAGAGATGAGCTATTCTTGCTGTCTTTGTGATCGCAGTTATGAAGGTTGTTTGTTGCTGACAATGCAGGCTGTTTGGGAGAATGGGATGTGTTTATCGTCTGGTACCAAAACATTCCAGGTGATCTTTCGGCTTTTTTGCAAATATCTGTGCTTCACTGCAGACTGTGAAAGGTGCTACACTGGGTCAGCGGTAGCCCTGACTTAGAACGGTGCTGGTTCAGGTCCCACTCCCTAGGGACCTCAGCACAAAATCTCCACGAACCCTTTGGTGCAATGCTGAGGGAAGCATTGCGATTCTGGAGGTGCGTTTTTTTTAAATTTAGACTACCCAATTCAATTTTTCCAATTAAGGGGCAATTTAGCGCGGCTTATCCACCTAGCCTGTGATCCAGAGCCGGGATCGAACCTGGGACCTCGGCGCCGTGAGGCTGCAGGGCTAACCCACTGTGCCACCGTGCTGCCCGTGGAGGTGTGACTTTCGATGAGATAATCAACCTCATGTGGAAGTCAAAATCACACTTGAGTCATTGGTAGCAAAGCAGGAGTCCTGACAGCGATCTATCTCTCAGCCAACACCAGTAGAATAGATGATTTGGTCAGAATCTTATTGCTGTTTTTGGGATCTTGCTGTGTGCAAATTGGCTGTGTTTTTTTAAGAGTATCCAATCCCCCCCCCCCCCCCCCCCCCAATTAAGGGGCAGTTCATCGTGGCCAAGCCATCTATCCTGCACATCTTTTGGGTTGTGGGGGCGAAACCCACGCAAACAGGGGGAACATGTGCAAACTCCGCACGGTCAGTGACCTGGGGCCGGGATCGAACCTGGGACCTCGCACCATGAGGCAGCAGTGCTAACCACTGCGCCGCCGTGCTGCTCACAAAAATTGGCTGTTTCTTACCTCACTACAGATACTTCATTTGTTTGGCTGGGGGGGGGGGGAGGAAGGGAGGAAGGGGGAGTATATTCTGAGGATGGGATTGGTGGTATATAAATGCACGCCTTAATTCTCTTCCCCCCCCCCCCCCCCCACAAATGGCTCTCATTACATATATACAAGCATTGCTGCCTACGGCACTGAGGACCTGGGTTCGAATCCCGGCCCTGGGTCACTGTCTGTGAGGAATTTGCACATTCTCCCCCTGTCTGCGTGGGTTTCATCCCCACAACCCAAAGATGTGCAGGGTAGGTGGATTGGCCACGCGAAATTGCCCCTTAATTGGAAAAAATAATTGGGTACTCTAAATTTTTTTTTTTTTAAATTACATAGATACAAAACATCATCAAAGTTCTGTGTGCTGGTGATTTGCAATGTGTGTTATTCGCGTATGAACACTTTTTGTGCATTTGCATGGCAGCCCACTGCTTTAAATTGATGTTAACAGCACTGATGGGAATTTCAGACAGAGAAGAAGCCACATGAACATAGAGAGTAATCGTCGTCTAACATTATAAATGGCCATTTCCAGACAATAAGTGAACAAAAACATCTGGAAGTCTATCGAGTGCCCGAGAGCAGGCAGGCTCTGTGTGCAGTGCTGGCAGTGGGGAGTCTCTATCTTCTGCCTAATGCAGACTCCGTGCTCTGAATGATAATCGATGAGCCTGTTGGTTGCTGGAGAGATGGTATGAGCAAGGCAGTTGGGGTGAGAATGCCTGAGGCCGTGTGAAGAATCCCCTACACCCTGCCCCCCCCGCCCCCCCCCCCCCCCTCCCCAAATGTGTTCTTCCGCCTTTTGTCTATGTTGGGAATGTTTTCTCTTTTGAGTCAGTGGCTGTGATCAGCCCACACTCGCCTACGAAGGTCAGCTGTGCTCTGCTGTGTACACAGAGGGACTGTTATACTGCCCAGCACAAACCCAAGACTCAGCTCTGGACCCACTCTGTGTAACCAACAGGAGGTGGCTGTTTGCTCGGAGCAGTTGTCCTGTCAGCTGTTGGGTGCATGCCGAGTTGAAATGCAGGAGAAATACCAGGAACTCCCCCCAATGTGAGAGAAGCGGCCTCTGGACTGGGTTTCAGGGCAGCACAATTGGTACCTGCTGATGCCTTTCATGAAGCTGACAAACTGACAGCTACAATAGGCCAATTGTCAGGCAGCTGACATGCTGTTTACACAAGTTAAATTGAAATCTAACCCAACTGCTCAAGAGCTCTCAACTGAAGAGGCATCTTGAACAGTCCATCATGAAGTAACCATCGATCCTGTGCTCCCAAGTGTAAAGCCGGTATTTAAGATTTTCAGATGGGGTTTGGTGGGTCGTTAGAATTGGCAATTTCCAGCTTGTGGAACAGTGTCAACCTTGCAAAGTGAACTTGTCAGGATTATTCAGGAAAATCCAATGTACAAAACCGGCCATTCCAGCAATCTGAAAAACGCGTTTATCTCAATCGTTGGAATCAGAGATTGGTTAGTGGACAGAAGGAGGCCGTTTGGCCCATTGTATCCCATGCTGGCTCTCTGCACGAGCTTTCCCCATCGAGCTGCAAACTCTTCCAATAATCATCCCCCCCCCCCCTTTTGAAAGCTGCAATTGAATCGGTCTCCACCACGCACTCGGGCAGTGCATTACAGATCAAGGTGACCCTTAAATGTCATTATTGTGCTTCCACCACCTTCTCTGGCAGCGAGTTCCAGGCACCCACTACCCTCTGTATAAAAAAACTTCCTTCGCACATCCCCTCGCACCTTAAACCTATGTCCTCATGTAATTGACTCTTCCACCCTGGGAAAAAGCTTCTTGACCCTTCCACCTGTGGGAACATTTTCTCCCTGTCTAATCGGTCCACATTTCTCATGGTTTTGATCTCGACCTTCTCTTCACCAAGGAGAGCAACTCCAATCTATCCACATAGCTCGAGTACCCCATCCCTGGAACAAATTGGTGTGAGTTTTTTCTGCAACGTCTCTAATGCTTTCAGCGTCTCCCAATACAATGAAGTGCCCAGAATCGGACACTGTACTCCAGTTGGGCTGCACGAGAGTCTGATAAAGATTCGCCATAGCTTGCTTTTGTTCTCTCTACCTCTATTTATAAAGCCCAGGATCCCATACGCGTTATTAACCTCTCCTTCCACCTTCAACGATTTGTGCACGTATACCACCAGGTCCCTCTGCTCCTGCACCCACTTTAGAATTACATAGAACAGTACAGCACAGAACAGGCCCTTCGGCCCTCGATGTTGTGCCGAACAATGATCACTCTACTTAAACCCACGTAACCCGTATACCCGTAACCCAACAATCCCCCCATTAACCTAACACTACGGGCAATTTAGCATGGCCAATCCACCTAACCCGCACATCTTTGGACTGTGGGAGGAAACCGGAGCACCCGGAGGAAACCCACGCACACACAGGGAGGATGTGCAGACTCCGCACAGACAGTGACCCAGCCGGGAATCGAACCTGGGACCCTGGAGCTGTGAAGCATTGATGCTAACCACCATGCTACCGTGAGGCCCTTGTATCCTTTATTTTCTATTGCCTCTCCTAGCTCTTCCTACCAACATATATGCCTTCACACTACTCCGCACTGCATTTAACCTGCCACATGCCCACTCATGGTGCCTTGTCCAATCTCCCTTTTGAACTCCATCACTGTCCTCCATTCAAAATACTTTTTTGCACCATCTCCAAATTTTGAAATTGTGTCCCAGGTCATTCATTTTTATCCAGAACGTTCGTGGTTCTCATGGGGACCCCATGGGGAACTCTATCAGTCTGAAAAAATAACTGTTCATCTGCCCCCCCCCCCCCCCCCCCCCCCCCCCGCGACCTGGCACACGGCCCACTTTACACCCGTTCTGTTACCGTCCCTTTTGTTCCATGGGCTTCAGCTTTGCTGACAAGCCTGTTATGTGGCACTTTATGAAATGTCTTTTGGACGTTCATGTGCACCACCGTAACCACGCTGCCCCTATCAACCCTCTCTGTTATCACTGACTGTCGCACCCGCCTCACAACAAACCAAATATTGAAGCAGCTCAGGAGAGAAGTCATACAAACTCGAACCGTTCACTCTTTTCTTTTCTCTCCATAGTTGCTGCCAGACCTGCTGAGGTTTTCCAGCATTTTCTATTTTTATTTCCAATAGTAAAGCTGCTGTGTTTTACACACCCTCCTGGGTGATGTTGCTTCACCTGCTCTAGCAGTGATTCCTGGTAAACCTTTGAAGAAAAGGC